>NC_056526.1:137202502-137260169 GCF_019175285.1 Sceloporus undulatus | reverse complement strand
AATAATAATAATAATAATAATAATAATAATAATAATAATAATAATAATAATTTATATTTCCCGCCTCTCCCTTTGCATCAAGATGGAATTACATCTGTTAAAATAACAATACAAGTTACAATAAAGTAGGACAAAGAGTCATTCTATTCTAAAAGTTCAGGATGTTTATTATAATGACATGTTACAACATTAAAGATAATAAAAGTATAAGAATCTTCATAGTCTCTTTGTCCTAGCTACTCTAAGTTAACTGGAATTTAACTGGGATCAAACACTGCAGTTTCAAGAAGATGTTCAGTGTTAGAATGGGGGCTCCCTCTGTATTAAAATTACTGTTCATTTGTCTCTAAGAAGAAAACACTAAATTAAAAATCTTGCCATGTTTTGGTTGTGATGCAACAGTAAGGGCTGGTTCAAGCATAACTGGTTTAACAATCTGTAATTAAACTGGAAAGAAACATTGAGTCTTTGAATTTGGCACATGTTTCATACCAGCTGTGGGTCTTCAGTCAAGGTTTCTTTAAACCATAGTTTCAGATTGCATTTGAAATGGATTCTTATGTTAATGTTGGATAATTTAACTAGAATTAAGTAATCCAATAATAAAGTACTACTCTTGGATTGGATGTAACTAGAGACTGGTTTAAGGACATGACTGATAAAACCTGCATGTGCTAGAAGGTAGAGCATGTATGCTGACATTCATTTCTGACTTATTAACATGTCTTTTGAAAACAACACATAAATTTTGAACCGGAATAGCCCTTAACAATGAAGAGTATACCTTTGAGGTTTCCTGGTAGGATTCCACAGTGAGAAGTGTTTTTGTATAAAATAGTTATAAAGATAAATCCTATGTGAAACCAGTCTGAAGTTGTTGTGGGGTGGGATTTCTGGTGTGGGGCAGCCACATTCCTGCTTTACTCTTTTGGGTAGCTGTGGTAATGGATGGATGAGTAAAATAAGTTCAAGGGCCAAATGTGGCCCACCTATCATGTACTGCCCACCTCTACTACAAGATAAGGTAATTGGCTACTTGTTAGCCATCTTTCTGAAATGATGGTAATGCTTTTGTTTATACTTCCTTGGTTGCCACGGATAAGTAGGTCATAATTTTTAGTTGTGACTATTTTCATACTTTCTGTGCTTGTCTCAACTTAGGACAGGTTAGAAATAGGCTTGAGGAAGTGTGCGTGGGGGGTGCATATAATGGTTTCAAAGATTAAAAACTAATAAAAATGAGGAAGAATGAATTAGGTAAGGGATCAAGCCTGAAATAATACAAAACATTGGCTTCTAGAAAAATGATATCAGTGTTGGCTTTAATAATTTATTTGCCTATTCTTTCCTTAAATAGTCCCTCTGTAGACACTACTTTGTCATTCTGCAAAAATAAATGAATGCCTCAAGCCCTTCTGACTTTAAAATGTGCTTTGTGTTAAGAAATAGTAAGGGGGATCCACTTCCTACTGGAGTCCATGGCAAAGCTCCCATTGATTTTAATGGTTCTGGACCATGCCCAAAGTAACCATATTACGTACTGAAAACAAAGAGATGGGGAGGAAATACATTCTTATAGGAGAACTTTATTTCTTCCAGTGCACTAAAGGGGATAAAGCATACTTAAAATGGCTTAGGCATAAAATATCAGTTTATCTGAATAAATTTAAGCGCTGAATACATATGTGTGTGTTTATTGCATTTTATTTAATAAATAAGTATAACTGATGGAAGCTGTTGTAATCAGAAACCAAATTAAATTGTGTTTGGGGAAGACAAAGCATTTTGTAATTAGTGTGAGTAGAATGCAGGTCTCCTTTACATCGTTTTGTAGTTATTTTTCTAGAGACAAAAAGGCAAATAATGTCAAAAATCTGAAACAAAAGGCTTAAAAATGACATTGTTTCATGCATCTAACAATGTAAGCATGTTTATACTCCCACCACATTAGATGTTGGTGTCAATATCAAGGTGGTCTGGAGTGCATCTGATATGTGGGAATTTCTCTGGAGAAATCTGGGAGCTGAAGAGCGGAGCAGCATTTGAAGCTAAAAGGTACAAACCAATCAAAGTCAGACGTTTTAGAATGCAAATCCCAATGTCTGTACCCAAAATTAAAGCTCCATAGGATTTGATGGAACTTACTCTAACGTGAGCAGGATAGGACTCAGCCTTAAAATTTCCTGATTTCAGTGGCAGTTTTAATTTATACCTTAGTAGTGTCTCAGCTCAGTCCAAATTGGCCTTGGCCTCAATGTCCCTTCAGTCATGTAACACTTATAACAAATAAAGGGAATTTGTGTCCTCTCCTAATAACTTTTCAAGGATTGTGGGAATAAGATGGAGTAATCCTAAATACACATTTTGTTCATTCTTTTCTGTACTGAATTTAGCCACATACAGAGAGGTAGGTCTACCGTATATGTATTTCATATTTTTACTGTTATTTCTTGAACAGTTGACCAAAGCACTTTATGTATGCTCAGTATACATGAAATTGATTTACCTGACTGTACTTACCATCATAGTCCTTTCCCCTCTAGTTCAGTTTTAACATTTTCCAAACTATTCCAGTGGTTAAAAATATAAAACAGTAAATTAGAAGACCAGGGTTCAATGTCCTGCTCTGCCAAGGAAACTCACTGGGTGACCTTGAACAAGTCACGTGCTCTCAGCCTATGGAGAAAGCAATGGTAAACATCCCCAGAACAAATTTTGCCAAGGGTCTAATTCCCACGTACCTGTTAAGCCAGGTTCCAAACTGAATCTACGATTCAGTTCGTTCCCAAACATTCCCGCTATCTTTGCACCGAAATAAGGCCAGTGCTGGAGACGCTGCGGGAAGGCCAGGGCAGAGAAAGCCAGGCCGCATGGTGGAGAAGGCCAGGCCCGTGGTGGAGAGGCCTGGGGGAGGGAGGAGGCAGGCCGGGCTGGGAGGACAGAGGAGGAAGGCCAGGGACGGAGGGAGGCATGGCCAGGCCAGAGAGGCCGAGGGAAAGCCACTACCAGTGGGAACCAGGGCAGATTTGAATACAATTTGAATTCACCTGGTTCGCACTTCGGCTGAATCGTTATTTCTAAATAAACCGATTCAGCCCAAAAACACCCTATTTTACCAGCATCTTTTTGACACGGATTAAATGGGTAAAAATCATGGCCCTCCTTTCTGAATTGCTTCAGCAATTTGAATTAAGTGGGAACCATGGTGAATTAAGTAGGAACCCCTGCAAGATATTGCTGGCTATAATTTATTGCCTGATCAAACAATATGAGAAGTTGCATGCTATATATCCAAATCTTAATTCATTTCACCGTGCTGGGTAGAAGAGTGGAGGAAGATTACTGTGCTGAATAACTTCATGGCTAATAACATTAGTAATTCTATACATTCAGGATCAAATCTAATTCTGTGGAGCAGAATGAAAGGTTGTGTTGCAGTTAAAATACAAACCTCAGAGGCAAACCTTAAGGTTCTGTTTAAGCTCTCCAAACTGTCAACATGGAAACAAACTACTTACTCTCACTTTCTCAAGAGAGAAATATAAAAGGAAAACTTACTTTGCAAGCCCTATTTTGTAAAGTGCAACAAGATACCAAGAAGGAAGGTGATACATAACGTCACTGTTTCCTGAGCCTAATTGGCACCAGCAGACTGACAAGGTTACATCTATTAGAGCAGAAGGTAAAGGGAAGTGGATGAAAATGTTCCTGACATGTTCTCTCCATCTCATAGGGCTTCTAATATCCTGGGCAGATATCAGAAGTTTAACTTTTAAAAAGTAAGTCGTTCAGTTATATGTTGCCCTCGCAACAAAAGGCCACTGTTTATGGTTGTTGTTGTTATTGTGTGCCTTCAACTCATTTCTGACATATGACACCCCTAACATGAACCTGTCACAGGGTTTTCTTGGTAAGTTTCTTTAGAGGGAGTTTGCCATTGCCATCTTCGGAAACTGAGGAAGTGTGACTTGCCCAAAGTCACCCAGTGTGTTTACATTTCCTAAACCTCATCTAAATTTTGGTTTAGAAACTAGAGATGTGGCTGCTTCCTGAACTCTAACATGTGAACTCTCTTCTTCCTTTATTAATTTTTTTTTGTAAACATAATTTAGTGTTGCGTATGTATCAAGGCTAACTATAAATGAGTCCAAAAGCAAATCATGCCTGATCTCTCACTCAAAGACAAAACGTCTAAACTAAGGTTATCAACTTTGGCTGGCATCCTCTTTGTTAGTCCCAACTAGAATAGACTAATCCAAGCAATTGTTGCCTGGTGAGTCAACACATTGGCAAATCTCATAGATTCACTGGATCTACTCTAATCAGGATTAATATAGGCCTTTGGCATATCATAAGATGACATAACTCACTGAAAAAGATGATAATGCTTGGTAATGCTGAAAGCAATAGGAAGAAAGGAAAAACTCATTACAAGTAGATAGCCCCAATCAAAGAAGGTTGAGTACTGCAAACTTCTTTTGTTGGGGCTTCCCTTTGTCTCCCATTGGTCCTTTGATTTCTATTCAGCACTCTGCTGCTAGCATTATCTTTTTGGCTCACCATTTTGACCATGTCACCCCCTCTTGGCTTCTCTTCACTGGATCCCCATTCCTTTTAGGATTCAATATAAGCTACTTTTTGTAATCCTCTGGTTTGCCCCACCCTTTTTTAATTTTTTTTTACAGCTGTTATTTTCTCCTACCTTTCCATTCGGGCTCTGAGATCCAGGGGCTCAGGGCTTCTGATCCAGCCAAGAGTTTCTTTTTCCTTGGTTTGATTTCACCCTTTCTCCCTTGCCACTTCTCATTCCTGGAACCACCTCCCCAAACATTTGTGGATCATTACTTCCCTGGTCAATTTTAAATTGTTCATGGAAGCATTTCAGGCAGAGGCATGATGTTTTTGAGTGTTTTTGAGTATTTTTATTTATTGTTTGTTTATTGTTTTATTGTCTCTAGTTATTTTAATGGGATAAATTGTTTATTTACTATTTTTGTAGTAAATGTGATTTTAGACTGTACGCCTTTGGCAGGTTTTATGTTGTTTTGATAACTCTGGAAAGGAAAACTTACAGAGCTATATAAATAACCACTAACAAGAACAATAACAACAAGGAGGCCATGGCCCCAAGTTTGCAAGAGCTAGGTGGGCTGTTGATAACAATCTCTTGGTGGTCTCTCCTTCATATGTACACAGTATTGGAGCTGACTTAATGGCACATAGCATCTACATTAATGTGAAAACCCTATGACCCAGTTCAGGATGATAAGCTAAGAGGGGCACTGATATTACCATGAGCAATCCTGCTTGATCTTTCCCATTGTCTAATATGAGAGAGTCTATAGCCAATGAGCTGATTGACTGCTGAGTTAGAAAGCTACATATACTGTTCAGATGGCTCAAGAGAGGAGATGGAAAAATCAAGAGGCGCAGCTACAGTTTGCAATTCTTACACTTCAGTCTCTCTCTCCTTTTTCTTTTCTATAGCCAAAGAGCAAATAAATCACACACCCCTTTGGCAGGACAACAGAAGCAGATACTAAGGAGGCGCCTGACATCTCAACAAATGAATTAATGAAACCACTTGAAAATGTAGATAAGCCTACCACACTTTGTCTTTAGGATAAGACATTCCATCAACAAAGAGGAAGTTGTACAAAAACATTCAGCTTAATTATCTGTCAAAAAGAGCAAAATGTCTGGAGATCATACAGATAAAGCCATGAAGTATTTCTTTTTACTTGTCTGTAATAAAAAAAATACTGGTACATGGTAAATGCTCTTCAGTTCTTACATGGTATTATCAGAATAAATGTCAGTATGATGACACCCTCTTCATTTTTACGGATTTGTGGCACCTTGGTGTTTCTTAGTGTCATTGGCCATGATAGTATTTTGGAACAGCTGAATATATTGGGCTCTCCCCACTTAACAAACTACATATTCTTTTTCATGCTTTTTTAAAGATCCACTTGGAAGAGCTAGACAGGTTCATCTAGTAGTGTTCGGAAAATTATCAGCAGTAATACAGCTAACTGAAGATATTTCTTGCCTGGGTAAAGAAGAAGGTATCCCTTCCTTCCATTTACAGAAGCAAACAAGATTCTCAGTTTAGTACTGGTAATGGGAGTTGTGGCATAGATTGCTCCCAAGAGCGAAGAATGGGCTCTGGAGGACCTGATAGGGGTTTGCTGCTGTACCCTGGTATTTACTACTGGAGGCAACTGGCTCACTTAGGGCATGTCTACACAAGCCAAATGAAGCCCCCCCCCCCATTCTCACAATGACCTGTCCACAGAATGCAGGGCCAGATCCCCAGTTCAAGTGCTGACTGTCTCCATGGCATATGCCCAGTTCCACACCAAATCCACCTTTTCCCTCTCTTAAACCATCTTAAAATAACTTACATTTTGCTCCAAATTTTGCCGAAAAATCCAGAGCACTTCCTGGTAAAACCAGGTGGCTGTCTACACAGTATCCCGCCGTGTCTCCTGACAAGTTGCTCCTTCTGATTTCACAACAAGACACCCAGCCATGTGATCAGTTATGAGTGCCTTGTTTCTGACCTCATAGGGAGTGAATAGTGTTTCTGGTGGCACCAAGTGACAAAGTGGGAGCAGCCTGGAGTATTCTGGCTGCTCCAGTCAACCCCTTAGCTTAATACTAATACCAAACATATCAGACTTTTAAAGTTCATGTGTCCTTTTGCATCAGGTGGTGTATTGACCACCTCCATTTGATGCTTGAGCTGTTTAGCTCAGAGATACTGATCATATCTGTTAGGATTTAGGGGTAAAGTGGGCTCATGATGGCATGATGTCTTTTTGTATTTACTTACAATTAAGAAACAAAGGTTCCTTGATCTAGTCCTGCTTTTGGATGCTGAGGTGGTAGAACTGTATTCAGTGTTCATGGGTCAGTTCCATCATCTTCTGGAGTGGAAAATAAATAAGGATTTGTTTTCTGACATGAAGTGATCATTTCTCTGAAGTTAAATAACATGTTCTACATGGGACTGTGCAGAGATCTGGTTTCATGATGTGATGTAAGAACTCACACCAGTACAAAGAATTATAAATACTAATTAAAAGCATTTTTCTGTGGTTCATAAACATATTGTCACCATATGTTAATGTAGGCAGAGTAGCTAATAAAAGATGAAATCAGAATCCCCTAATGTTCATACCTACATAAAATTTCCAGATATTAATTTTATAGGTATAGATGCAAATGTAGAAATAATTACTGTAATTTAAATAGGAATTTGTGTCACCATCATGGAGACAACCATGAAATATGTGCTTCAACAGGCCTCAAGGCGCCTATAAATATCCAATAAAAGTTCTGAATGAAGACCTGATAATAATGAGGCATCCCAACATTTTTAGTCAAGCAGATGTGGCAGGACAAGTGTGAGAGAACATTAGACACCGAATATATATCCTTTTTTTTATTTCAGTTACAAAGGAATAATACAGAAACTAACATTTTCTATATTATGGTAGTGTGATCAACATTACTGTTTAACAGATTTGGTTATGTTATGTTTTTAACACATTTTCAATGAGATAATGTAAATTCCTTACATACCTAGCCTATAGTGTTTTGTTTAGCTATCCAGAACATTGCATACTTTATAGTTTTTTAAAAAATATATTTAACCCTTCCTAAAGATAGATTCAATTGTATCCCTTTGTTTAATTTAGCATAGCTACATTCTGCCTTCCATCATGGAACCTAAGGAGGGGTACATGCCAATTGGCATCAGGCAGGCTCCCATCAAGATGGGATCTAGAACTGCTTAGCCTTCAGTACAAATCCACAAACCATGATAGTTTAATGAAGTGGTACTTAAACACATGAAAATAATTATATTAACCAAAAGGATAAGTGTTCACTGTCCATAAGGGCTCATGTGTCTTAATCCATTACAATTTTTTTGAATTAAAATACAAAGAATTATAAATATGAATTGAAACCTACAGAAAGCAATTTTTACTGAGGTTCATAAATATATTGTCGTCATATGCTAATGTAGGCAGAGTCACTAACCAAAGAAGAAATCAGAATCCCTCAATGAGGGTACATACCTACATAAATTTCCAGATACTAATTTTATAGGTATAGATGCAATAGTAGAATAATCACTATAATTTAAATAGAAATTTATGTCACTATCATGGAGACAACCATGACCTATGTCCCTTGTCATTATATGCTTTCCATTCTAAATCCCGTTGTTAGGCCCAATTAGGGTAGCCCCATTGAGTTATTCAGTGGGCTTACTATAATCTGAATTTACTATTGGATTCAGATCTTTAAACTTAGTTTGAGCTGGGTATATCTTTCAAATAAAGGGTCTTCCTCTCTAAAATAATAAGTATGGCCACTCTATAGAAGAATTTATGTAAACAGCAATCCTTTTGGAAAATTTAAATGGAAATCACTCTCTGCAATTAATAAGTGAATGTTGTAATTTAATAGTAGAAAAGTTTCAAAGTATATACTTGCAAAGATCTCCAAACATCCATACAAGGTTTATCTTATTTTAGAGGTTTTGCTTAAACCTAGTGTCTGATATTGACTGAAAGTACTGTAATTTTGTTGGTCTATGTAATTCAGCTCTCTGCAAAGGATTAGACTGGTGGACAGAATCTCTTGTAACCTTTTCTTCAATGCTGCGCAAGAAGATCTGTTTCTTAGTCTTACTGAATGAGCAGCAACTGTATAGATGCCTTCTGTTCAACATGCAGACTTAAAACTACATTATTTAGAGTCTGTTATCTAAACCTTTTGGCAGTGCTCAACTTTCACATGAACATTTTCTGTGTTATGCAGCAGTAAAACCCATCAGTGCAGGAATAAAAAGTGGTCCTTGTGTCTTTTCCTCACAGAATTTTGTAAGGTAACTCAGGAGAAGAGGTCAAAGCATTGTTCTACATAAATGTTTAAGTTTCATTTGTTTTAACTTTTCATTAATGAAATTGTATTGCTTATAGAGAATCAGCTAGTTCACTTGTGTTCATTTGTCTATTGTTTTCACTGGGAGATGCAGCCAGTATCCTGATGCATGTGACTTTTCTTTCAAATTGCAATCTGTCAAATTGCATGACATTTCTTCCAAGGCATGAGGTATGCCCAGTTGCACAGAAATAGGACTAAGGGTATAATTTATAGGCAAATAAGCTATATTAACTAAAATATGATCTCATATTCTAGTAGTAAATGACACATATTATTCATAAGCCTTGAAGTAAAGAGTCATACTGCCTCAATGTTTATCATCATCATCCACTTTATTTATATCTTGCCTTTTCCCCAAGACTGCGACTCAGGGGGCTTATACTTTAAAAAGATTATGTGATCAAACTCTAAGAAAACGTCTTTACATAGCTCAACATTAAAACAAGAACTTCTATTCCTGTTGCGTGCCTTTAAGTTGTTTTGGATTTAAGACAGTCCTAATGTGAACCTATCAAGAGATTTGCTTGCCAAGATTTATTCAGAGGGAATTTGCTATTGCCTTCCTCTTAGACTGATAGAGTGTGACTTGTCCAACATTATTCAGTGGATTTCCATGAGTGGGGATTCAAACTTTGGTATCCCAAAGTCCTAGTCCAACATTGAAACCACTACATCACACTGGCTACTGTACAGTAAAAATGCTTCTGCTGAACACTATATCTAGAATTCACCAGGCCAAGTCTATGTCCCATATTGCTCTTATTTATTTGATTTTTATCCCACTTTTCTCCCAAAATTGGGTCTTAGCATGGCTGAGATCTAGATGTTTCTGAAACACTTGAATATTTCCAGATGTTTCAGTATTTGCAGTGCCACTTCTGTTGAACTCTAATGATTCTGAAAAGGTTCCTTTCCCTAGTTTTAGATTAAGTACTGAGAATAAATCTAATGAATGGTGAAAGGCTTTTCATTTATGGAATTTATTTGTTTCAATGCATGACCTGCAAGACCTGGAAAATCCAGTCCTATCTGGCTCATATTTGCCAAGTCTGAGAGGGAAGGGCTCCAACTGCAGATAGAAAGGCTGTTCCTAAGACTGGCCTTCCCATGAAAAAGGGTGAATTTTCTTGTCCAAGGAAGGGACAAGATCATAAAGGATGGTGGGTCATTTTTTATTTTTTATTTTATTAACATAGTTATATCTTATTGTTTGTTTGTTTATTTATTTATATTGATATCCTGCCTTTGAATAGGGATTCAAGACAGCTAACAACATATTTAAAGCAGTACAAATATAAAGTTTTAAAAATAATTAAACAATTTATAAAGTTAAAACATTAAAGATTTAAAATATTAAAATGTATCAAAAATTCTATACTAGCCTTTAAAAACTGAGTCATAGAGCACCCAACCATTGTCAGTCTGAAAAAGCATGGCAGGACAAAGATGTTTCTACCTGTCACCAAAAAGAGAGTACGGCTGAAACCATCTTGGCCTCTCTATAGGGATTGTTCCAAAGTCTTGAGACAGCCATAGAGAAGGCCCTATCCCTTGTTGCCACCAGACAAACCTGAGAGGGTGGTGGGACAAAGAGAGGGGGCCCTCTCTAGATGGTCTTAGAGCTTTGCTGGGCTCATAAAGGTATTTACAGTCCTTCAGATAACCTGGATCCAAGCCATATTGAGCTTTATAGGTCAAAACCAGAACTTTGAATTTTGCTTAGAAATAGACTAGCAGCCAGTAGAGCTGTGGCAACAAGGGAATTGTATACTTCTTGTAGCCAGCTCCAGTTAACAACCTGGCTGCAGCACTTTGGGTCAACTGAAGGTTTTGAGCATTTTTCAAAGGCACTCCCACTTACAGTAATCCAAATGGGATGTAACCAAAGCATGTACCATCATGGGCAGATTCAATTTCTTCAAGAATGGACACAGTTGGTGCCCTAACTTTATCTGTGAAACGCCCCCCTGGTCACTGGTGAAACCTGGGTCTCTGGCTCAGGATTGAATCCAGGAGTACCCTCATATTCTGAACCTGCATTTTAAGGAGGAGAACAAACACCATCTAACACAAGCTGAATCCCCATTCCCAGAGCTTTCTTTCAAATGACCAGGAGCACCTCTGTATGGTCTGGATTAAACTTCAATTTGCTTGTCCTTATCCATTCCATTACAGCTGCCAGGCACCAGTTTAGCACAGGAGCAACCTCTTTGGAATTAGGTGGAATGGAGTGATAGAACTGGATGTCATTAACATGACTCCAAAACTCTGGACAACTTCTCCCAGCAGGTTCATGTAGATGGTAAATAGCATAGGGAACAAGACTGAACCCCGAGGGATCCTACAGGCCAGTGACCAAGAAGTCAAACAGGAATCCCCCAGCACCACCCTCTAAGAGTGCTCCTCCAAGAAATAATTGAACTACTGCACTACAGTACCTCCAATCCTCATATGACTCTTTGGACTCAGCAGGAGTCCTTAGAGCAAGGTATTGAGGAAGAGGAACTGACATGGAAGGGTTGGAGCAAGTAATGGAAGGGGAGAAGTTGGTTATGTGCTTTCTCTTGAATCAGATAACTTGTGTCAATCCTACTGCTGATGGTGCCTAAGACCAGCAGAGGTCACAGGTGTTGCTAATGTAGATATTTGGGACCCATTCACACTCCAGAATTATAGTGCTGTTATTCTACTAACTGCCATGGCTCTGTCCTGTGAAATCTTGAGTTTGGCTGTTTAGGAAGGGGCACTTAGAATTCCCAGCCAGGGAATTCCGGTGCCTCACCAAACTACAGACCCTAAGATTCCATAGGGCAGAACCAAGACAGTTAAAGTGGAACAGTAGCACTATAATTCTGTAGTGTGGATGGGCCATTGTATTCTTTTTGCCTATATTTGGATTATATTTCTATATACATACTGTTAGGCACTAGTAGAAATTATTATCTGATGTCTGATTTAAGGACACATATATTAATATTTATATTACTACTTTGATATTATCTTCTTACCGAACCATCTGAATGTTTTAGATTTTGTTGTTCAAACTAAACCCAGCTTTCCAGTGACAGCTAGATATTTAATAACAAATGGAAATCCTAGGTATTCCACAGTAGCTCATAATGCAACCTATCTGTGGGTAAAGGGGACAAGTATCCATGGCCTTAATTCTGCTACAATTTGTGTACTGATGTACCTCTTGAGGTCAGTAAACATACTTTGGTAACTGTGCATCAGTCATCCCTTTGATACTTTGATTTTAAAAACAGTGTTGACTTGTCTGTTGATAAGATTTTTTTACCATGCTGTGTCACACATGAGCCAAGATAGCTTTTAATGGAAAAAAAAGTTAAACTATATAGGAAGTTGCCTTACACAAAGGCAGAATAGTGCTCTGTCTATCTTCCTACTGTTTACAAGGCTGAGTGGTAGCAGCTTTCTGGGATTTACAGGAGTCTTTCCTACCATTTTCTCAAAATGGCAAGGATTTTCCTTCTACTAAGCACAGTTCTATAAAAAATAACTGTTAACATAGCGTTTGTTGGGAGTAAGAAATCTTTCCACATTTAGTTTCAGGGCTCTGAAAATTCATTCTTTGGATTACAGTTCCCAGAGTCCTCTAGGAAACCTGGCCATTCTACGATCTCTGGTGCATAAAGTAACTTTTCTAATCTTTGCTATGTTTATAAACTTTGCTATAGGTCAAATGTAGCTGCCAAAAGAATGTATTTGTCATTATCTTTTTATGAGGGGCAGCAAGTAGGAAAGAGGATGCTTTTTACTGGAGTTCTACTGCTGGCTTGGGTGCAAGTCTTTTAAATTTCAGAGTCCTCCTGAAGAAAATGTGAACCATGTATCCATAAAACATGATCTAATCTTTTTTTTAGACGTAATTGCCTTATTCAAAAAAATGTATTCATGGAGTTTTACTTTACAACACAAGTGTCAGTATAAACCCAACTGAAAAATTATTTAGACTTTAGAAAGGTCAAAATGTGGTGTATGTTTAAATTAAAGGACAAATTTCCTCTAGTGTGTTAGAAAAGATACCACCATAGAGAAAGTAACAGTAAAAAGGACAAAAAGGCAACATTACTAGATATAAAGTTGTATTTTCATTTACAGTTTATGTCTGCTCACATCTTGTAGTGGACAAAATTGTATTTCTCTTCTTGTCCTTTGATTTCAGAATAACAGCCATGTTAAATGATCATTTAAAAGAGTGTGGCAAGAGGGCATTCATTGTACTTTCATGATATTTGCCAAACACAGTCTACAGTAGAATTATGCTTTAAATAAAATTTTGAACTACAGTGGGCCCTTGGTATCCATGGGTTCCATATCCATGGAGTGGAGCAACCATGGATTGAAATGGAGAAACATTTATTTTATTTTATTTTAAACCTGTGATGGCCAGGCTGAAAAGCAGCTCCAGAGCACCAGTGGAGGCTGTGGAAAGAGGCTTTGGGATGGGAAAGTTTAGAAGGTAAGTAACAGAGTCAGGAGAGGGTTTAAATACTGGCAGAACCTTCATGATAAGTATATGTGAAACACTGCAGGCAGAATGCCTTTTTGATGCCCAGACCTTGCTACCCAGGTAATTTTAAGTGTTATATAACAACTTGAGCACCCACGGTTTTTGATATCTGTTGTGGGTTTCGGAACTGCCCCCCTCCTGTGGATACTGACCCTGGTGACGCAGTGGTTAAATGCCTGTACTGCAGCCACTCACTCGCAAACCATAAGGTTGTGAGTTCAATACTAGCCATGGGCTCAGGCTTGACTCAGGAGATTACCGCACTGGGGTAAAAACGTTGCCCAATGCGTTCTCACGGGCGCGAGCATGGAGCGTGATGGGAACCCAATGGGGCCCAGAATGCTAGTTTACTGCACGGCGGAATGCCGCCATTGCCGTCGGGCATTCCCATTGGGTTCCCAGTGTGTTCCAGGAGACACCATTTCTGGGGTCAGTTTCAAAGTGTTCCCAGAAATGGCGTCTCCTGGAACACATTGGGAACCCGATGGGAACGCCCGGTGGCGACAGTGGCGTTCCGCCATGCAGTAAACTAGCATTCTGGGCCCCATCGGGTTCCCATCACGCTCCATGCTTGCGCCCGTGAGAACGCATTGGGGAACGTTTTTACCCCAGTGCGGTAATCTCTTCAGGCTTGCATCCTTCCAAGGTCACTAAAATGAATACCCAGCTTGTTGGGGGCAATTAACTTACACATTGTAAACCACTTAGGGAGTGCTTAAGTGCACTGATAAGCAGTATAGAAATGTACTTGCTGCATGCTGTTGCTGGGGCTCACTGAAGTTGTTTCCTCTTACATCTTTCACTATTGTTTCTTATTTCACTATTTCAAATCCTTGATACATAATCTTGTTATTTGACACATGTCCATACATTTTTACAACTGGAGAGCTGTTTGGTTGTAAATACTCAAGTGAGGAAGAGACACCCTGTTTTATCCATTCAGACGGGGAAAGAGGATCTGGTTTTCTGTCTCTTGATAATAAAAGTAAAATGAGATTTCCATAGTTCCAGTCATGTACAGAGTTTGTTGTTCCAGCACTCAATTGATTTCACTGCATTTAGGCACCTGTGATTATTTTTCTTTCATTTTATTGAAACCAGGCTGGCACTACCATTAGGCAAAATGAGGCAGGTGCCACAGGCAGCAGATCTAGCATGTTATTAACAGACAGAAAATTATTAATTGTTTAATATATATCATTGTTAATTTTTTTATTGCAAAACAAGAAAAGAGGCACTTGTGGAATTTTTTTTCCTCCTCGGATATTAAAATAATTTAATTAGCCTTGGGAAATATACAACTTGATTTGAGAAGGGCAGTGGTATCTTTTGGTGCCCTCTCTCGTGCATGACACTGCATCAAGGTAATATTAATCAATGAAGCCTTAAAGGGTGGTTTATACAGCTTGTAAGATTCCACATTTCTGTGTTCCAGGTTAGACTAATTAATATAAACAAAACAGTTTTGCTCAGCATATCTTCTTATATGTGTGTCCCTGAATTTTGACAACTTTTGCTTCTATCTTCCTCACAGACATGTTTGATGAGGTCATGAGAGAGGGCTTGTTATAGAGAGGCTAGACACAGGAGGCTAAGCTGGCAACTTCTCTACTTGCTTTCCACTAGTGGGGAAAATCTTTTAATTTAGAGAGGCTTTTACTCATTAATTGGTTGTTTTGTCTTTTAATGATGGGCGATATATGTTTCTTTCTTGTAATATTTTAAAATGCTTTTAAATTATTTTAATTTGGTGTCTGGTTTAATATGATGGTAGAAGATGGTGTCTCTTTAACAAATATCTCACAACACTGGAAGCATTGGGATGGCACTATGAAGGGAAACTATCAATGCTAGAAAGGTTTTCAGGTGTTGGTAAAGGGACTAAAGGGAGTCAAAGCAATAAATCCATCTAGACTTCAAAATATATTCAAATTAAAATTTGATTTGGTTTCTGGAATGTTATCTGCCTTTTCTTTTTGGTTACATATTCTTAACATTACATCAGTCAAATATTGTGCAAGAAGGAGACTCTTTACATGGCATATGATTTCATAGGAAATACTCCTGCAGGGAGAGTTTGTCATGTGGGTATCTTGGAAGAACCAGCTCAAACTGGCCTTGGTGACATAATGCCATCTCAGAATAAACACAGAAGACTTTGTCTGGATCCACTTTTGTGACAGAATCTTCCCTGACCTGGAGAGATGTTAGCAAAAGGCTGACTGATTTATTTTATTTCAATTTTTTCATCAGTAAAAAAAGAAGTTTCATTTCTTCTTATTTATCTTCTGGAGGTTGTTTTAGTTGAAGAAAAGTAGTGTATTATTTAGTGAGCTGAATGAGCAAAACAGGTCCCCACTGTACTTATGGACTCCTTAGGACTGAAAAGGGAAAAAAAAGGAGGAAAATATTTCTTGTATTTATTGGTAAATCATTGCTGGAATGTCCAGTTAACTAACTTGGCACTGCCAAGTGTTCTTACCATAGCAATTTCTACTGGGAACAAAATGTAATTGGGACATTCTCCTGCCAGCATGCAGGGTCATAATATAGCATCACAGGGAATTTCATGCATTCTGTAAGGGCTTCCTTGAATTCAGCAGCTGTGAAAGTCTGAGTCCCTGACAAGGCTGTACTATGTAGGGAAAGGGACTTACATTTCAATGTGATTCTGTAATTTTTTAAAAAATGTACATAAGTATCATGATGCAAGAGAAGACAGTACTACTTTAAAATATATAATTATAAAATTTTAAAAAGTAACAATTTTAAGAGTTAAAATCATTATGAATTAAAATGTAGCATGTTAAAATATAAACCTTAAAATTTAAATTGAACATCTTTTAAAACCCAGCCCTTATCAGCTTGAAAAGGCCTGTCAGCACAAGAATGTCTTTATCTGCTGCTGAAAAGATAGCAGGGATGGAGCCATCCTGGCCTTTCTAGGGAGGGAATTCCAAAGCTTGGCACTGACACTTAAATGACTATGCCAAAGAAACCCTTTTGTAATACAGTATTTCTATAATTCTTTTAAATCCCCCTGTAATTTGGCACACGGTAGAGAGTTTTATCCCATTTTAGATTTCTCATTGATATGTATGGACATCATGATTGTATTGTGTCTATATAGATATTTGGTCATTATTGTATTCTGTCTTTGTACTGGCTGTATGCTGTAATAAATTTGCTGCAAAGCTTGGGAGCAACCACTGAGAAGGCCCTCTCTCATGTTCCCACCAAACAAGCCTAAGAGAGTGGTGGGACAGAGAGAAGGGTCTCTCCAGATGATCTCAATACTCTAGTGGGCTTGTAAGGGGAAATACGGTCGTTCAAATTACCTGGACCCAAGCCGTATAGGGTTTTATAGGTCAAAACCAGCACTTTGAATTGTGCCCAGAAATGGACTGGCAGCCAACGGAGCTGTCACAACAGGGGAGTTGTATGCCCCCTGTAGCCAGCTCCGGTTAACAATCTGGCTGCAGCTCTTTGGTTCAATTGAAGTTTCTGAGCACTTTTCAAAGGCAATGTTACATAGAGTGCATTACAGTAATGTGAACAGGATATAACCAAGGCATATACCACCATGGCCAGATCTGACTTTTCCAGGAATGGGTACCATTGGTGCACTAGCTTTAACTGTGCAAATGCATTCCAGGCCACCACCAAACTTTGGCTTCGAAGTCTTCTCTCAATCCAGAAGTATTCCCAAACTACAGACCTGAGTTTTCAGGGGGAGTGTAACCCCATCTAGCACAGGCTGAATTCCTATTCCCAGATCTGTCTTGTGACTGACCAGGAGCATATCTGTCTTGTCTTGATTAAGCTTCAATTTGTTTGCCCTCATCTATTCCATTCTTAGGCAACTTCTATCCAATTTTTCTCAAAACAGTGAAAAATTAGCACTATACAACCATTTCCCATGTAATCAAGATTAAACTGAAGAAGATTGGGTTAATGTTTTGTATTAAAATAATCATGCCGATTGTTTAACTGCTGGAATGTGGAAGCTGCGTCATTGCAAGTGATTAGCAGGAGTCTAATAAGTTTTGCTTTTGTCTGTGCTCATCCTAGGCAAGTGATGCCCAGACCAAAGTTATTTGCTTAGGTTTCCCACCATTGTTCCCTTCTTAAACATAGAGTCTGGCCTGATCCACAGCCCATTTATGCTACAGTATATTTATTTAAATGAAAGGATCTCGGATACAATAAAACATTGTTCATCCTCTCTGTCCTCCTTATAATCAAAATAAAGCTCAGTAGAGAAGGTTTTGTAAAATCCAAGCACTTGGCAGTTTAGAAATTGTAGTGTGAGTGGCCACTACAGCAAAGAGAAAAGGATGGATTGTACAAAAAAGATTGGCAGCTTACCTCACAGGATACATTTGTTTCCAGCCTCTGTTTGTAAAACTAGGCCAAATAAGGCTACTGAGTAAACAAAGGAAGTTTATTAGTTGCATGCAGAAGTGATATGTTCTTTCTGGGCACAATGGGACACACAATGGGAGTTGGTTGGGCTTTAATTACAAGAAAGAAATGGTATAATATTTTGCTTCAATCCATCATGGTTTCCTAGCCTTGAGGGATGCAGAGTTTATTCTTTCTTCTGCATGGAAAGAACTGTATACATACTTTTTCATTAGCATGAATGGAAGTCACTCCGCGTGCATAAGCCTATTGTACATTGATTAGAGACTATGTTGCTCTATTGTGGAGACCATCTTAAATAAAAATAAACATTATTTCACAGTGAATTCTTTTTGCCAAGGTTCATACTGTTATTTTGCTAACCATGTACAAAGAAAAAGCAGTCTTGTCATATAGCATTGTATTTGTGGAGGATCCTGTTTTGGGTACTTGCATGAGGCCACAAAGTGTAAGGCAGCCAGATAGTGGGATGATTTCATGTTATGAAATTTTACTAAAGCATATAACAGTGTGTGTGTTTATTTGTTGTTGTGTGCCTTCAAGTCATTTCTGACTTATGGTGACCCTAAGGCAAACCTCTCATAGGGTTTTCTTGACAAGACTCTGATGAGGTTTGCTATTGCTTTCCCCTGAGGCTGAGAGCATGTGTCTTGCCCAAGGTCACCTTGTGGGTTTGGTGTCTGAGCTGGGAATTGAGCCCTGGTCTCCAGAGTTGTAGGCCAACACTCAAACCTTTTCACCATACTGGCTCTCACTATAACGGTGTGTGGATGGACAATATTCTTTGATATTTATAGGAGGCTAGACTTGTCATATAAAAACAACAGGTGATGTGAAATATGTAACTGATTAGAAAGTGTTCATCAACAAGAATGGTTAATATGGCCTAAATCCATTTGCTGGACTCAACTAGGGTAGTCCCATTGAATCAGTGTTAAGAAACAGGACTAGCAGTTGGATAAAACTATAAAACATTAGCTCTTCTCAGTCACTGTTGAGCAAATAAAACTAATGGCTGGCCAATAAACAAAAGAAACAGCATCATTTATATACCGCTTCATACCGAATTAACAGTGTCTAAGCAGTTTACAACTGTAAGCTAAATTGCCCCCAACAATCTGGGTACTCATTTTAGCGACCTTGGAAGGATGCAAGCCTGAGTTGAGCTTGAGCCCTTTTGCTGGTCTTGAACTCGCAATCATGGTTTTTTGAGTGAGTGGCTGCAGTACAGGCATTTTACCACTATGCCACCAGGGCTCATAGCCTCTGTCGTCCCCCAATCTGCATGTGTCTGTTTCAGTGTACAAAATCATCCAGTGCACATATGCCTGCATAAATTGGGTAGAGATCTGTTGCATTGTCATAGGCATCTCACTTATCCATGTTTGTTGTGTGTGGTAGAACACTGAAAGTATTATTGGGTAGCAAAAAATGGTTTTTACAAGTGTTACATCAATTATGAGGTGCCAAAAAGTGGTCGGTATTTCAGGGGAACATCAGTCTTCTCAGAATTGTCTGCCTAAAAACTGGATCTACTATGTGATCACTTGAAATTTGTTTTCTTTTTTTTTTAGTACATATTCACATTTTTCTGCATCAACTTTATTAACTATTAAATCAAGATTCCCGAATAATTCTGAAAAAAATCAAGTAATTGACTGTTCAAGTATGCCTTACCATTGAATCATAAATTGCTCACAAGCCTTCAAGCCACATACAGACTCTTGCCCCAAACCTCAAGCCTATTTGTAAACAAAGTGGGTAGGGAACATTTTCTTATTTTAAAGGAAATGTAGCTACTGCAGATTAATTATTTTGGGGTACGTCAAAGTCATTAAGATATGAATGTGATCAATAAACTGAATTTTTATTATACTACCTTAAGGTGAAATTTGCAATAAAAGCTGTTTTTCTACACCCAAACGAAAGATTTTTATCTGATAAAACTATCAGATAAAAATCTTTCGTCTGGGTGTAGAAAACAGCTTTTATTTTATTAACTTTTATTTTTTATTAGCTTTTATATTATTAAATCTATTAATTTATTATTTTATTAACACTCCATTCCTAAGCACTGGAGTGCAGCTTTGGTGCAGCTTCCAGATTCTTAAGATGCATGCATCATTTAAATATAACAGTCAGTATATAACAGATATTTTGTAAATGTTTATTGCTTGATTGTAGATCCTTGATTTTCCCTCTCTCTCTCTCTCTCTCTCTCTCTCTCTCTCTCTATATATATATATATATATTGATATTCTCAGAAAATTAACAGAATTTGTTGTTTTAAGATTGGTAAAGTACATTTCACCCACATTGCATCCATGTGAAATTATAATGGGCAACTAAACTAGTTAATTGGATAGTACATTGTGATACAAGTGGCTTATAGACAGCCATTCCTTGAAAACATTCTATTTCCAGGTGGAAGTGAAATGGTATGCATCAAAGCTAAAATATTTCTTTGTGAGAAAGCTGATGACCAGCTTCTCTGATATTGAAAGACAAGATTATGAGAATACTAAATGTTGTATAAAAACACTACTGTGGAAGACTGAGTCTTGCATGCAGAAATCCAGTCTGGTAGGTTGGAGAAAGACACCTGTTTGAAAACTGAAGATCCAGTGCTTCTCACTCTAGACTAGAGGTAGGCAATTTTGTGTTCTTCATGTATTTTGGACTACAAGTCATACCACATGGGGTATGAGGATTATGAGAGCTCTAGTCCAACAACACCTGGAGAGTACAAATACAACAGTATCTGGTACAGACCATTACTAACTAAGGCCTGTTACAGACTGCCAAAATAAAGCTGCTTCAGGTCTCTTTGGAGGTATGCTATTTAAATGATGCATGGGTCCTAAGAGTCCGGCCGGTCGCGCCAAAGCCACACTCCATTCCTAAGCACTGGAGTGCAGCTTTGGTGCAGCTTCCAGATTCTTAAGATGCATGCATCATTTAAATAGCATACCTCCAAAGAGGCCCGAAGCAGCTTTATTTTGGCAGTCTGTAAGGCCTAAAATGAACTAATTGTTTGACTCAGTAAGATGAGTTTCCCCATCCTACAGCTTGAATGCAGAACTTGGGAAGAGCTGTCAGACATGTCAAAGAAACATTCTTGGAAGTCAGTAGCCAACCTGACATTTAATAGTTATCCATTTCAGGATTGGCTTCTGCAGTCATATGAAATAATAGTAAGGAACACTGTGGCGGTGGGAGTTGCAATAGGTTTATTTTGGCATGAGGAAGCAAATTCTCATTTTGTTTTTTAATGGGAACATAGACTAGCGTTTCATATGTATTTGCTTTGATTGAAATTTGGTCTGCAAGTCTTGTTTGGAAAAGGAAGGGCACGGCTAGTAAAAATGAATTATAAGTCTTGTGTGAGAAGGGGTATCTGCTGTGTGACATGATATATCTTGCTAGATTTAACCTCCACATTCTACACTTTCAAGGGCTTGGAGCATATAATATACAATATAATTGCATCTCTTAGGTATCTTTGAGGTACTAAGAGGTGGAATAGGAACAAATACTGAGACTGTGTTTTGCAATAGATTTTAGGACTTTGTAACTTCTTTTCAATTTACTGCAAGTTACTGTTTAAAGCAAATTATGAATTAACATGCCTAGCTGAAGTTTAGGGAAATGTTAATAGTCAACGTGAATGCATATCATTACTGGCTAGTCTTCCTGCACTGGAAGGATGCAAAGTTTAAAATGGAATATCTTCAATTACTTTCTATTAAAGTTCCTAAATCTTCACATAGTACTTTCTCCCATACATGCATTAATATTCCTATAAGACAATGTGTACCTTGTTAGGTATAGAAATGCATATGTGCTATGCATTTTTGTTGTGGATACTGTAGTTCATTTTAGTTCCCTGCAACTTAGGAGGTATTAATATTAATTAAAAATCTGCTCAGGTTCTATCACTGCCTACTCTTATTTTCTGTATTTTCCTGACTGATTGCAGAAGACTGTTGATCTTTAGAATCTAGATGTAGTAAGGAGGATAAAGCAATGTGGGGAAAGGAAGCAATCTCTGAAGTCACATCACTGGATTCATGAAATTCTCTAAACAGGATTTATTTAAATACAGGCAAAATCAGATTTTTACTCCAAAAATGTTTCATATACAAAACATTCACATAAAGTGAAACAAATTTGATACAACTTTATTATTTATTTATTTGTGGTATTTATACCCCGTCCTTCAGCCCTAATGGCTATCAGAGTGACTTACAATTAATATTTTTAATTGGACGGTTCCCTGCCCTCAGGCTTACAATCTAAAAGACATGACACAAAAGAAGAAGGACAGGGTGATGGGAAAGGGGATGAGGTCCAGTTTTCTTCTCTCCCTCTGAGGCCTGGACCAAGGCAGATGGACTGGAGGGAGGGCTCTCCTTCTCAGGCTAGCCCTGATGGAGCTCGGCCTGCCTGTTCAACTCCCTCGCATGCCAGAGGATGGCAGTTATGGAGAGAGGGCTCTCCTTCATCAGGCTAGCCCTGAAGGAGCTGGGCCTGCCTGTTCACTCCCTCGCATGCCAGAGGACGGCAGTTATGGAGGGAAGAGCCTCTTACTTCAGGCTAGCCCTGATGGAGCTGGGCCTGCCTGGTCACTCCCTCACAGGCCAGAGGATGGCAGTTATGGAGGGAGGAGTCTCTTACCTCAGGCTAGCCCTGATGGAGCTGGGCCTGCCTGTTCACTCCCTCGCAGGCCAGAGGATGACAGTTCTGTGCAAGTGTTTGTTACTGAATAGGCCTAAAGTGGGGTTAGGGATGTGGGCATGCACACAGTTAAGTCCTTTCACTGAGTATTGCTGTGTGCACACCAACTTCCCAGATTGATCATAAAGGCCTATGTAAGTATACACTTTGTTACAGGTATATGTCAAGCTCAGACATATTCAGTACATGAATGGTCTAGAAAACAGCAGTGTGTGAAAGCAACAACAACAATAATAATTTGTTTCCTTCAATTATGTGCTTATGATTATCTTACTACAAAAACTAGGTTTGCATCATTATACGTATACCATAAAAGTAACTACTGTATAATCCAAACACATTCTTTGTCTGTGAATCTGAGAGTGGAGTATCCAACTGTAAAATACTCTGAAAGTTCAGATACCTGCAGCATTATAACTCTCTGGGAAGATTTTGCTTTATAGAAAGAAAGAAAGAAAGAAAGAAAGAAAGAAAGAAAATGTGAATATACCCTTAGTTTTTCTGGCATCCAGAGAAAATTGAGGGTTGTTGAGAGATGCTGTTTCCCAATGCTGAGCTGTTTGGTATTTTTCCTGTAAATTATCCTTTCCCTCCTGCTACTTTGCAGTGCGTTTTCTGCCTAACACTTTGTGTTAAACTATAAATCCCATAATCACCAGTCAACACTGTTTTGGGGGGTTATAAAGTTGTTTTGATTCTATGGGTCAGAGTAACACCTGCAAGTGCAACCAATCTGACAGGCTTGGTGATATTGGGCATGAGACGCCTCCAACGTGCTCGCTTTAAGTTTCTTCATACAGAGAGATGTGTGGACTCCCATGCCCCCTCCACATTGAGAAAAGGGCTTAGCTGGCACTTAAATGTGCTCTTGCAAGTACTGGCCAAGTGCCTTTCTATGGTGCATACCATCCCAGTTGACTGACACACTGTATAAAGACAACTCATCATGTTATGATTTAATCAGAGATAACAGTATTTTACATACCTTTTCACAAGTCCAGTTTGGAAAGTGTCTTTTCCAGGGCACAGGGCTTGGGGAAGAGTTCCCTTGGCCCTCTGTGGACATTATAAAGAACCTTGCTCCATGAAACTTTATTGTGTTTTTTATACATTACTGTGTTTGGTAGCATGCAGGACAGGGTATCTCAGAGCACAGTTCAATCCAGACAGTGAATCTGTTAAAAAAAAACTTTCACAGTGCTCTTAACCTTTATGTGCATTAAAAGTCAAGTAATAATCATAATGCATATAATGCCTCTTTATGGTGAAGTCTGAAAAAATAATGCTTTTAAAACTCATCAGTATTTTTGCTACCAGAATTCACCCTTCTCCTTGGAATACATAATTTTACTTTGTAACAGTTGTGCAACAGATGTTGATTAATTTTCTAATTTGGCTCTGTTTATATTTTATGTGGTGCATTTATCACAGGTGGTTCTGTGAAGGAAAAGAACTACAAAATTCCCCTGATATTCAGATCTCTTGTGAAAGTGGAGGACTTCACACTCTAGTTATAGCAGAAGCCTTTGAGGAAGATACAGGACGCTACTGCTGCCTGGCCTCAAATTCTATTGGCTCTGATTCTACATCAGCAGAATTATTTGTTGAAGGTAAGGAAGCATGACCACAAAATTTACATATTAAAAATGAAATAAAGAATACTGTGTATCAATCTTCTTGGTTCCAAGAGATTTATAACAATGGCCTAGACCTGTTTAGGGCTATAAGACTGCAGTGACATGCTTGTATTTGTATCATTCTCTCCTCTTCCCATGAATCTTGTAGACCAGGGTATCTCAAGGGGTCTGATTTGCAGTCTAGCAATATTTTCCCCAGTGTGCCAGGGACATGTACTGTCAGCCCTCTTTATCCACAGAATTATTATCCATGGATTCAAACATCAACAGTTTGAACATATTAAAAAAAAGTATAAATTCCAAATAGCAAACCTTGATTTTCCATTTTATATAAGGGAAACCATTTTGCTATGCCACTGTCTTCAATGGGACTTGAGCATCCATGGATTTTGCTATCCACAGAGGGTCCTGGAACCAAACCCCAGTAAATAACAATGGCCCACTGTATGTTATTTCTGCCCCTTTTGGGACAATTGGTTCTTGCTTTCCTGGAAATTGGCAGGCAATGCCTTGAAGACTGGCGGTCATCCATGGGCCGCCTGTTTGAGTAGTACTGATATAAACCAGTGAATAAGTGGCTCAGTGTGCTCACTGCTATTTTATTTTATACAGAATGATTATTTTTTATGTAGTGAGCACTTGTTGTCTCCTGGGGTTGGTTTCAGGACCCACCATGGATACCAAAATCTTTGGATGCTCAAGTTCCATTATATACAATGGGGTAGTAAAGCATTGTTCTTCATATAAAATGGCAAAATCAAGGTTTCTTTTCAGAATATATATATTTTGAAAATATTTTCAAGCCATGGATGCTTGAATCCATGGATAAAAAAATTCATTGATATGGAGAACTGAATTTCTGTGTGTGTGTGTGTGTGTGTGTGTGTTTATAAGGTCTATATTTTGTAAAGCCTGTAACGCTGCAAGGTCTGCAACGGGTAGGAAAAGAGTGGTCCATGGGCCATATACCATTTCCCTCAAGGCCATTTGTGGGGGAGAGTAGAATTTTGAATTTTAAAAACTAAAGATACTTTAAAAATTGTCCCTGTTGCTCTTAACAGGCCAGAGCAAGCTGCATCTCTCCCAAGGTTCCATGGGAACCAATGCACTCTCTCAGCACCTTGCAGTTATCCATTTCTAGAATACAAAGATCTCAAGACATTTGAAAATATTTTTAAGTGCTGAAATGTTGGCATAAAATAAACAACAACAACAACAACAATAATAATAATATGATTTATTTATATGCCGCCCAATCACTGGAAATCCGGGTGGCTTACAACAGAGGAGATAATAGATGGTTCCCTGCCCTCAGGCTTACATTCTAAAAAGACACAACACAAAAGGAAAAGGGAATGGTGGGGGGGGGGGGGAAGGGGATCAGGTCCAGCATTCTTCTCTCCCTCTGAGGCCTGGAACAAGTCAGATGGACTGAAGGGAGGGCTCTTTTTCTTAATCGAGGCCCGATGGTGTTGGGCCTGTCCTTTCACTCCTTCCCAGGCCAGAAGATGACAGTTGGAAGGAGGGAGGGGAGGGTTCTTCCTCTTCAGGTCCGATGGCGTTGGGCCTGTCCTTTCACTCCCTCTAAGGCCAGAAGATGACAGTTGAAAGGAGGGAGGGGAGGGCTCTTCTTTGTCAGACCTGATGACATTGGGCCTGTGCTTTCACTCCTTCCCAAGCCAGAAGATGACAGCTGGAAGAAGGGAAGGAGGGCTCTTCCTCTTCAGGCCCGATGGGCCTATTGTATTGTGATTCTATAAGCATAGGAAGTAGGGGTCTTTAGGCTTTGTTTTGGAGCACTGCAGATTTCCATGCCACCTTTCATCATCCCTAAACATGCTGTTTTCTACCCCATCCAGGTGCCAGCTCCTCAGATTCTGACAGTGAAATTTTTAGATCAAAATCTGGAGCCATGCCACAGTACGTTTACATAGGAATTATTTCTACTATTATAATGATAAAGCTATTCTGCTTCACCCAAACCTTCTTCAGTTACTCTGGGGGGTGGAAAGGTGTTGGTTAACCATTGTTAATTAACAATCAGGCTATGTTAGAATTCTTTAGTGAACTTTTAATACAGGATAACACAAGTGCAAATTCTGATTCATAGTGTTCATTTAGAGAACGTCTGTGCTGGACCTTCAAAGTAAATTTATTTGGAAGAAGTAGTCAGGCAGGTTTTTGTAATGTTGTGTCCATGTTGTTTTTTCTTTTATATTTCTATAGAAAGAAATGATCAGTTCGTTATTACATCTGTCATTCTCCTGTATTTGAAACTGCATCACAGTAACCAAAGATATGAATGCTTTTAATGAAAATGAATAAAAATATTCTTTTTGTTTCTCTTCTGTGATAAGATGCATATGTTAAGGTATTTACAGCAAATTTTGAGTGTTTTGTTGGCACAGTGGTTAAATGCTTGTAATGCAAGCACTCACTCACAAATCACAAGGTTGTGAGTTCAGTACCAACCAGGGACTCAGGGTCGATTCAGCCTGGCATCTTTCCAAGGTTGCTAATATGAATACCCAGCTTGCTGGGGGCAATTAGCTTACACATTGTAAACCACTTAAGTAGTGCTTAAGTGCACTGATAAGCAGTATAGAAATGTACTTGCTATTGCTATTGGTATTGCTATTATATGTGGATATATAATATCTGAATTTGCCTATATGATAAAATCGAAGCCCAGGCTTCAGTTAACCAGTTATGCTAGTGGAAGGCAATTCCTGAAAAGGTGACTTTTTCACAATCACACAGTCACATGCATTACCCAGGCACTTTCAACATTTGGTTTCAAAAGTAGGAAAGCATTTCAGGAAATAGTTTTGTGGAGTCCATAGGTCTGGGGCCGAGGGAGGGAAAAGTAGTACCTTATAGTGGATGCTGCATGGGAAAGAAAATTATTTTCATGGATCTGCTTATGAGGATTCTTCTGCCAAGCATAAGTATCAAATTGGATCCTGTTCAAAAGAATTGCCCAAATAAAACATTGGTAATTTTGTAAAGGAATATTAGGTTTTAATATTTACTATATAATTCTGCTGCATTGTAAGTGTTGCATGCAGTAGTTTCAGTTCCTGCTTTCTTGTTCTATCCAGATTTAGGCCTGATACAGACCGCCCAAAAAGGGCAGTCTTCCGGTGCCTAGTTTTCTGCTGGGGGAAAACGCAGCAGACAACCTGTGTGGTTTCCTGCCGGCAGAAAAGGAACCCGCAAAAAGCGAGTTCTTTTTGCAGTGCAATACTGGTGCCATAGTGCGCCAATGGTGCACTTGTGATGTCAGTGTAGTGCCGTGACGTGCGGATGCTAAGTGTCTGTCATGTCACCATGGCGGCGCCCATCTGTACAGGGCGCTGCCATTTTGACGTACGGAATATGTGCTAGGGTTGCGGGCCTTCTGTAAGCAATGCCCCAAGGCAACCCTAGCACGTGATCAAGACTTGCATTGAGGCCCGTCTGTTCCAGGCCATACTTAAATAAGGTGGGACCTGGAGTGTGGGACAGGTGACATCTGTGGCTAGCACTGGTTGAATTAGCTTACAGTTGTAAACCGCTTAGACACTGCTTAGGCGGTATGAAAAAGTATATAAATGAAGCTTGTTTGTTTTTTTGTTTGAATTGGTCATAAGAACAGATCAGTTTTCCCCAACCTGGTTCTCTCCAGATGTTTTGGATTACAATGTGCATGTCCTGTCTGATTTTACTTTTTCTTTTTAACTGACTGTTTTATCCAGGGCCCAGAAGAAAAGCACTTCTGTTTCTTTAACAATAGGACCTTCTGCTCCAAAGGCTGGAATTACTACAGCCGTAATCCAGCCTATTGCAGTGCCGAATCAGCAGGTAGGTATGCTTAAAGGCCCACAGGTTCACTCCTGCCTCAGAGGCTCATATTACAGCATCGTTCAGACAAAATGATCCCCACACTTTCCACTTTCAACTCCAGTTTTAACTGCACTTTATAAATTAGTCTTGGTCACAATGTGTCTGTATGTAGAGTCTGATGGACCACCTGTACTCTGGACCTTGCCTTATGTGGTTGATTGCAACTTGACAAGATGTGCCATTTGCATTAAAGCTATAACACTGTCTTTTATGTGTTCTTATGCATATTTATTCATATGGGACACTGTTCTCAATAGGACTTACTTCCAAGGAGAGATGGAACCTAAGAGGTGATGTGTTCCCAGAGGCCTTTGAAGGAATTTAAAGTTAGGAGTGTTCTGGCTGAATCCTACCAGGAACCATTAGATTCACAGATATATCCACCCTTCCTTCATATTTCCTTTTCCATAGAGAAGTGACCAATACCATTTCCTCCTTGGCTACAAACATAAGTTGCAGGTTGGAGAAACTACCCTGTGTTTCCAATTTATATGGAATGTAGGTGGGGTGGAGGCATTCAGTAGAAACCATTTTAAGTGTTTGACCTTTTGCCCCACTAATGGTAGTACTTCCTCAAGAGAGTTCAATAATTTCTGCACAGTATATGAGAAGATAGGAGAGCTTAATAAGAGTTGCACTAAGCTAGTGTTGAGTAAACTCCAGTGATATCACATTTTGATTATTCTGTTCCCTTTGCACAAGCTTGTCTTCTAGTGGTCCTCAGTCGCTTCAGATTTCCTGGATGTGTTCCTGCATGCATACCCACTGCCTGGTGGCGCAGTGGGTAAATGCCTGTACTGCAGCCACTCACTCAAAACCACAAGGTTGCGAGTTCAAGACCAGCAAAAGGGCCCAAGCTCGACTCAGGCTTGCATCCTTCCGAGGTCGCTAAAATGAGTACCCAGACTGTTGGTGGCAAAATAGCTTACTTGCTGTTCACCACTATGATCTTTGGAATAGCGGTATATAAATAAAACAAATTATTATTATTTATTATTATACTGCTATACTGTCCTTTATTATTATTTTCTTCACTGAAATTCCTGCAAAAAAGTAAATTTCTCCACAATACCTTACCTAGAACACCAAACCCTCTTCTTTCTGCCTTCTGTTGTATATTTATGCCCTCATGTGTAAGTACAGCAGAGACCTCACATCCTGCCTCAGGTCCCAGTCAGATACTCCGATTCCCTGTGATTATTTGATGACTTTCCAGCTTTTGTGTGTTTATTCTAAAATAATGAAAGGTTCGTTAGGATTCCATACTGATAATAAGAGCTTCAAGCTAACATATGCTGGTATGTTTGGTCTTGGCATTTGCGCCCATTCACCACAGGAATGTGACTCCCAGAACTCTTTAGAAATTGAATTCAGTGCTTAGGATGAAAAAGGTTCCCCATCTTTGATGAAGATCAGTAATTCCCAAATGCTGGTCCTCTACTTCTTTTGGACTTCAGCTTCCAGAAGCCCCAACCAGCTTGGCCAGCGGTCAGGAATTCTGGGAGCTGAAGTCCTAAATATCTGGAGGACCAAAGTTTGCAAACAACTGATTTAGAGACTCAGGTAGTACTTCAGAAATACAGGAAGTGCTATGGCATGCTGTTTCATGCACTGTTTCAGTAATATCCACATTTCTAAATGGTGTGGGAGGATCTTGTGGCACAGCTTCTTCCCTTATCATAGTTTGTTGCAGCTTGCAAGAGGACAGTGTCGATACAAAGATTTCTAATATTACTAGAGAAGCACATGATGCAGTCCTTTTTTTTAACTTGAAGAAGTGAGCAGAAGTCACTTTCTGTTTACATGCTGGGTGCCCCCCGCCAGGTTCCTCTTGGGCTTCCATTGGCCAAGGAGAACAAAATTGTGGTAAAAATCTCCCCTGGCCTCAGAGGTCACCTGGGTAAAAAAATGTTTTGAAAAATACTTACAATTTCTTTGACCCTGCAGAGGTCTGGAGGGATACAAAAATGGCTTATAGACCACATTTAGCACGGATGGCTCCAACCCATTCTCCCCAATGGTGGTCCATGCACGCGACCGCAAAAAGTGGATACATAAATGTTGCACCACTATTGGAAAGAACAGGACTTGAGGTCCTGGGGATTTTGCTATCGGGGGGTGGGAGGATCTGGAACAGAACTCCTGTGGATATGAAGAGCTCCTTGTACACTTAAGTTAAGGTTGGTCACTATAAGTAGTCAATATTGAGCAAAAACTGGGAACACACAGAATATCAAAATGAGATTAATTGGTGGGGAACATGTGGCCTGACCTCAAGTTATTCATTTGACTGCAGCCTCCCGCAACATAGCCAGTGGTTTAGGCTGATGGGAACTGTAGTTCCGCAACACATGGGGAATGTACACATTCATCATCCCTGCTTTGTTGGTTGAAATGTATAATTGAGGTTTACAGTACTGTTACAGGCAGCCTGTATTACTAATGGTTTTGCAAATATCTGGGTTTTTTAACTGTTTTTCAGGTCCAAAGTCCTACTTCATACCTTTGCAGATTAGATGGATCAAAATCCAGTCATGCTGCACCTATTTTTACTAAGGTCTGATTTCTCCACTGGAATTTCAACTCTCTTATTGCTTCACTCTGAAACTAAAATATTTTTTTAAAAAATACATGAATAGTTTAAATCTTATTAACACTACTTACTTAATATGATTTTTTTATGGTACACATAGGGCTTTTCAGAAAACTGTTCTGTAATAATTACATTCTGTTGCACTCATAAGAACAAGAGAAGTAATTTGTCACTGATTTATTTTTCTTAAGATCTCATATTGAATAATCAGTATAAACATTTTTTAACTTTTATTTTTCCAGCTTGCTATTTATTCATACTTTTGAAAAGATAAGCTGGTAATAGGAACAAACAGTTATAAGTTGTACTTTTATAGCTTAAGAAATGTTTCTACAAGGTCAAACTTTAGATTTTTTTAGAGGCCAGATAACTTTTTAAGAAAAATCTTTCTTTCCCCCTTCATCTGGTAGCATCCCACCAGAAAAGCAATTATTTACAGTTGGACATTGTCCTGATTCTGAGTTCATGTGTAATACAAAATAAAACAGCTGTCCCAGAAATGTGTCCTCTTCTCTAACCCTGCCCCACCAATCAGTCTGTTTTGACTTGTCTTTTTCTCTGAGTGTTGTCATTCATCTTTTGAAAAGCTATCTGTCTGCTCTCTTTCAGTGCCTCTCAGTTTCTTGTCTGACAGCTTCTTGTCTACTTGCAAAACCCAAAGAGATCCTTGTGAAATAAAAATTGGAGAGCATAAAAATAAACAAAAAGAGCTAGGTTGAATTACCTGAACTAGCATTATTAGAGTAAAAAAAGCATTTAACAGATCACAGTTTCCAAATTATGAAACAGTTACAACACCTGTAAACAGTAAAACCTGAACCCCTGTAGTTGTTCCCCTCCAACACATTTGGGTAAAATCTTCATTAATTTCTTTTAATTAAATGGAATCATCACCCTCATTGTAATTTAACTGAATCATCACATAGGTGACAAGACCTGTGCTTCCAGTGTAACAAAGAAGCTTGTGTCACAAACCACCTGCCACCTGTCTTGTGAAAGGGCTTCTGAAAGGAATATTGATGTTGTGAAGTTTCCACTGACACCAAGATGGAGAAAGCCAAAGTTTCATAATAGTTTATGCTGCACATGTATGGTAACTACACAAGGATGACTTAATCCCTATCCTAGTATATGGGTCGAAACAGACAGGCCAGAATACAGCTGCTTCGGGTCACTTTGGAGGTATGCTGCTTAAATGATGCATGCATCCTAAGAGAATGGAAGCCATGCCAAAGCCACGCTCCAGTCCTCTTAAGATTTGTGTTTCATTTAAACAGCATACCTCCAAAGTGACCCAAAGCAGCTTTATTTTGGCCTGTCTGTTCGAGCTCTGTTAGCCTATTAAAACTGTGTATGCGCCTTCATGTTGTCTGTCGACATATGGTGACCCCTTGAATTTGACAGTGTTTTCTTAGGCAAGAAATAATAAAGAGGTGTTTTTGCCAGTTCCGGTCTCTGAAATGAAGCCTACAGCTCCTGGTATATGTTGGGAGCCTTCTCACCCAAGTACTAAGCAGGGATGACCTTGCTTAGCTTCCCAAGATCAGAAAGGATCTGGTGCCTTTAGGGTATTTAGGTCCTCTTAAAAAAACACCCCATTCAAAATTGGTTGAAGTCTGTCCTGTAGATTAGAAGAGAGCCTTTTTGCTGGTAGCACAGTCCACCCTCCCCATATGCGGGGATCCGTTCCAGACCCCCCCCCCCCCCGTATGCTCAAGCCTCATAGAAAATAATGGGATGAGTGCTCATGGTGGCGCACAGGGCGCGTGGCACGAGTACGCCCCCCATTATTTCTGCTGGGCTTGCATTCCACATAAGCTCAACGCCGTGAAAAACAAGCCCGCCTATAAGGAGGGCCGACTACTGTTTCAATTCTGATTTTCAAAATAAAACCTGTACAGAATTAATTGTATTATAGTGCATAACACATTATTAATGGTGAGGTGGGAAATAATTAAAAGTATTGTTTTTACAGTACTTATAAGTAGTTTTCCTGATAGGTAGGATTTTTGTATTAATTTTGTTAAAATCTGTTTTCTTAAACTTTCAGGAGCTACAAAACTCAACAGCAAGTGAAGGACAAGTAGTTGTTCTTGAATGCAGAGTGAGGGGAGCACTTCCCTTGCATGTCATGTGGTTTCGGCAAGGGATAGAAATTCAGGATTCACCAGATTTCCGAATCCTTCAAAAAAGTAAGTGGCAGGCGGCTTCTTTATTCAAATATCCATCCAATATAAAGACACTAATAGCAATATGCACTTTATTAGTATTGCTTTCTTTTGCAGCGTCACTGAATTAATGTTCAAGATTTATTTCTTTTCAGTATACTTTTAACTGCATTTGTCATAATGTCCATTTATCAAGATACTTTTGTTCTCTAATATTACTTCTACATGGAACCTTTCAGCTTTTCATGTGCTTTCTAATGTTTCTTGTTCTTTCCTCTTCTATTCCCTATTCTCTGTTCGGATGATGGGATAAGCAGAGCCCCGGTCTGCAGCTGAACCTGGTAAGCATCATGTGAAAGAACATTCCTTTTGTTCGTTTGCTTTTTGTGTTTGCACTGAAGCTAAATAGCATAATGTTCCTGTAAGGGACCGGTAACCTGAAACCCCCTTCAAGGCAGTCTATTCTTCCCTCACAGACTTTAGATGATTCTATTCTGTTCTTTGCATCAGTTCCTTTATTAGTAAAACAGCATATCTTTCCCTAACTGAAGTGGGAAGCTGTAGTGGCTCAACTCTTTTAATTCTGAAAAAAATGTTTCTTTATTCTACCTCTGTTGACTTGGTTTTGGTCAGAACATGTTGGCTTGCTGTTAGTCAGACTATGAAATTTGTTGTTATTTGCCATCAAGTCAGATTGAAATTATTCTGCCTCTATGAATGATTGAGTCACAGTAACCTCCAAGAGCCTGATCATCAACAGACCAGGTCTCACAAATTCAGAGATGCAGCTTCCTCGATTTAATCAACCAGCCTACAGTAATGCAGTTTTCTTCTTTTCCTATGCCTTCAGCTTTACCAAGCATCATAATTTTTTTCCAGTGGGTCATGTTGTCTCATATGTCTAAATGACAGTAGCATTAGTTTAGTCATTTTGGGTGAAATTAATGCTTAATTTGCTCTCAGATCCATTGTCTTTTTGATAGATCATGAACAATAGAACCATACAGCAGCTAAAGTCTTCTTTGGATTTTTTTTTTATTTTACTACAGCTCCATTGTGATTTATGACAAGTAAACCATGAAACTAGAGCATGAAATTTTAATTTGAATTTCTGGAATATCCTCAATTTAAATTAAAAGTTTTGGATTCCAATTTCCAGAATACCTAACCAACATGGCCACTGACAATTTTGTCTTAAGATTCTGAAAAATGTAGTCAGTATAAAAAATCCTTTCTAATGCTTTGCTTAAGTGAAAATAGAGCTATATTTGGGGGGGGGGGATAACCAAGTATTCCTAGGACAGCATGTTTATAATATGAAACATTTAGAATATGCTAGACCTAAAATAAAACTGGAGAGGGGAGTTCTATATATCTGTTTTGTTTGCAATACTACTCCAGTTATGTAACTGTATTTCCCAGATGTCCTGTCATACGAAGTTCCATGAGGGATCCTTCTTATTAACTATTTTTTAAAAATAAATTCTTCCCATGGATTAGGCATCCAGACTCTCTGGTCCTGCTAATATGGTTCCTGTTGCATCAGCTCCAGCCAGTATGAATCTTATTCTTGGCTGGAAGCAGCTCAGCAACAAAACAGCTATGATGGAAGGCAAGCTAGGAACAGTTACTTTTTTGATTACAACTCTCAGACTTTCCCAGACAGTATGGCCAGGTGTTTTGAACTTGTTATTGGAGACTGTAGTAAAAAATAACCTTTTCAAAACTGGATTAAAGAACAGTAGATGTTGGCATGACACAGAAATGCCCACATATTTGTTCATTCATTCATTCATTCACAACATTTCATCGTATTTGTAAGATAGTGTATTATAGTGGCTAGGAATTGGGGAGTTCCTGGTTTGAAATTTGCCTCTGTCATGAACTCTTGGTAGTCTTCATTCCCTCATCTGAAATATAGGACAATAATACTCACCTAGCTGGATTGTTGTAACAGTAGCATTAATAGTGAGGAAGGACATAGCAAAACCATTCAAAGGATATAACATAAAGTCAGACCAGATCATGTCAATAAGGCTTCAGGGAAAATCAACAAACATCACCATAATACAAATATGTGCACCAACTACAGAGTCAGAAGAAGAAGAACAAATTGAGAATTTCTGTGATTGATTGCTTAGTAATCATAAACAATTAGAAGGCCAAAGGAGGAAGCAGAGCAGAATCAAATACAGTGGAGATATTTGGTCTCAGTATAAGGAACAAAGTAGGAGAGAGACTCATAAGAGTTTTGAGAGACCAACAATTTATTCATTGCAAATACCTTTTTTCATACAACCAGAGAAGAGACTGTACACATGGACATCACCAGATGGTCAACACATAAACCAAATATACATAATAGGTAACAGAAGATGGCAAATCCAAGACTAAGGTGGCACAGATCATGATATAGATTTAGAATAAATCTAAAGTTGCCCCTCCTTTCTCACGGACCTGAGGCCTGCGGTCTTGAATATTCATGGAGGGTAAGCACTTCATTCATGGGTAACCCCATTCAAGCCTATGGGGCTTGAATATATGGATCACATGGGGGGGGGGGGGGGATCCGGAGAAGTTGAGGATAGGAGGTCTTGGGGATGTCTCATCCACAAGGTCACTATGAATCAAAGCCAACTTGAGGGCATCTAAAAACAACAAATTAGTAGTAGTTTGGTAAGGAAGACCAAAGAGTTTCAGAATCAAATGAGAGAAAGGTGGATTTGCTTGTTTGTTTTACGCCAGATATGCCCAGCAGATTGGGAGCTAAAAGTAAAAGAAATCCATGTTCAAAAGAGCCTGTGTGTGGCTTAGAGGAGCAGACACTGGTAGAGATGGTGGTAGGAATAAATGACATAATGTTAGCAGGTAGCTTGGTCATTTTGATGCTTGATGCCAAAAGTAAGGATAAAAATGTGGAAGTAACGTTGGAGATACCAGTTGGCTCCAGGATGGGGGGAAACTGGTTCAGCTCCCAGAGCTTGCTCTCCAAATGAGGGCTTCAAAAGAACTAAGGCCTCATCCCCACTACCTTTTAAATCGAATTGGAAATCAGTTTGAACTGATTCCAATTATCCTGGTTCCCATTTAATCAGAACTGCTGAAGTAATTCTGAGAGGGGGACCATGCTCTAGACACATTTAACTCGTGTCTTTTTGACGCTGATTTTTTCCACTTCTTTTTGATAAATTGATTAGACGCAAGTGTGAACCATATGCGGATTGGAATCGATTTAAATTTGCCAGCTAGAGCGGGTCCATTTTGAATTGATTCAGTCATGAATATGAACCACAAGAGCATTATTTTGGAGGGAAAAAAATGTGATCAGCGCAAATGTAGTGGGAACCACGCTCTGCTGTCAAATCGATCCATCGATTCGGATCACACACCAATTTATCTGTAAGTGGGAATGGGGCCTAAAGGTAAAGATAAAGGTATTCCCCATTGACAAGGTTGTTAAATTGTATCTGACCATAGGGGGCGGTGCTCATCTCCATTACTAAGGTGGAGAGCCACCATTGTCAGAGACTACTCTGTGATTATTATTATTATTATCCTGCCTTTCTCCCAGTTTTACCTTCCCACCGGAGTGGTACCTATTTATCTACTTACATTTAAGCTGGGACTAGTGATGGAGCTTGCCCCATCATGTGGCACCCCAGCCTCAAACTGCCAACCTGCCAGTCTTGCAATCAACAGAATCGACATCTTAACCACTTGAGCCACGGCATTCTTCATTCCTTTATTCATTCTTCATTCATTCAAAAGAACTGCAGACTGTAAAAAAAAACAACAAATGCATACAGCAGCAATACAGTTGAGCTGAAGTTACTGTTTGAACTACAACTTCCAGAATTCCTCAGCTGTAATAATCACTGAGAGGAGTTGTAATCAAAACAAAACAAAATAAGTTGCTTTCTCAGACTCTGGACATTTCTGTTCCTAAAGTATTTTATTCATTAGCTAGATTTAAAAAAAATACTGCTGTTAACACATAGAATGAGAAAACAAAGAGACAGCTTTTATGTGTTTATCAACCCCCAGCACACACACCAACCTTCAGATGGGAAGTTGTTGCATCTAACAGGTCAGGTGCCATGGGGTCAAGAGAAGAGGAAAACGGTGCTTTGTGGATTCATACAGCCAAGTGATTATGAAACAGGTTTTTCTTGTCATTGCTAAGTTGTATCTGCCTAATGTGTTTTACACTCCTTTCTCTGTCTAGACGAAAATCAGCCTGTATCACAAATCTCTTCAGACTGTTTTGAGAATTAATAGCCAGTCAAATTACTTAAGGCCAACATCACAGTTTGTCAAATTACCTGCTCAGTACTACATTATTTTGACATTTTGACTTTATGCTGATTGACTCCTTCAAAGAGCAATCCGTTTTTAAGAAGGGGGAAACCTGCAGAATCATTTGCCAGCTGTTGATGCTTTGGCCATTACTCAGCTGTCTGGAAGCAGCCACAAAGCATATTAAATTTCTTTAAAACAATTGGTATGTAAACATGCAATACTCAAGATCTCTTTCCTGTTCTTTCTGTATGTCTCTGTGTGTGTCTGGTTTGGGAATTACTAACTATAAGAATTTTCAGAACAGATACAAAGAAAATCCCTTTAAAAACCAACCTTATTTTAAAAATATACTTTTCTGTTCAAGAGGCATATTGGTACATCTCTGTTACTTTTCTTCAAGCTGTGTCCCCAGTCCATAGGCAAAGAGTTCCAAGCAAAACAAGACCCATACAAAGGATGTGGAAAAGTGGTTTGGTTTTTGTTTTACCTTTTAGTATCAACAGTTTTTGACTGCTTCAAAAAGGGAGTATTCTGATGACAAAGGTTATGTGAAGAGCCATGTAATAACTCCTTGTGTCATTTACTTTTTAGAAAAATCTTTCCCATTATAGTCTAGGACTTGAACATGAGTGAACAGTGTGATGCGGCAGCTAAAAAGGCCAATGCAATTTTAGGCTGCATCAATAAAAGTATAGTGTCTAGATCAAGAGAAATAATAGTGCCACTGTATTCTGCTTTAGTCAGGCCCCACCAGGAATATTGTGTCCAGTTCTGGGCACCACAATTTAAAAAGGATGTTGAGAAACTGGAGCATGTCCAAAGGAGGGCGACTAAAATGGTGAAAGGTCTGGAAACTATGCCCTATGAGGAACGACTCAAGGAGCTGGGGATGTTTAGCCTGGAGAAGAGAAGGTTAAGAAGTGATATGATAGCCCTGTTTAAATATTTGAAAGGATGTCATATTGGGGAGGGAGCAAGCTTGTTTTCTGCTGCTCCAGAGAACAGGACCCGGAACAATGGATGCAAGCTACAGGAAAGAGATTCCACCTTAACATTAGGAAGAACTTCCTGACAGCAAGGGCTGTTCGATAGTGGAACACACTCCCTTGGAGTGTAATGGAATCTCCTTCCTTGGAGGTCTTTAAGCAGAGGCTGGATGGCCATATGTTGGGGATGCTTTGATTTGGATTTCCTGCATGGCAGGGGGTTGGACTGGATGGCCCGTGCGGTCACTTCCAACTCCATGATTCTATGACTTGACATTGCCGAAAGGAGCTGTGCATGATTAATTCCCACAATGCATGAGTTACATAACAAGGAAACTACAAATGTGAAATGTAGTGTTTGAATGACTGTATGTGAAGGACAGTGTAAGAAATGAATCTAGTTACTGAAAAATACAGACAAATGCAATAACAGGGAACCCATATCATAGGATTTCTGGATAGGAAATGTTCTGTATCCATGTATAATTCAAAAGTGACAGCCAGCCACCAGCAAATATATTTAACTGCTTATGCCTTCTCTTTAACCAGTAGTTGAAGAAAGCAAAACTAATTTTGTTAGATTAATCCCATTGTAAATACTCCCTCAGAGTGTCAAGTTGATTTTTGTAGGTACTTTACGTACTTTATTTGCTGCTCTGCTGTACCTGCAGAAAGTTGGATTCCATAGATACTATTTCTTTCTACCTTTTTTCCATAGCCTGTTACCTACACTGTTTTTAAATGACACACACATGCACATACATCCCTGGCTGCACAGGAAAAAATGGTCAAATAATAGTCCCAGATTTTTCCACTAGGAAGAGGGTGAAAAAAGCAGTAAATGGCTGAGGCTGAATGAAAAAGATTACTGCTTGATTAAGAACCAAGATGCACAAAATAGCTTGGAGAGCTAATCCATCATTTTAAATTATTCAGAAAAGGAAAGAGTAGTAGGAAGCAAGAGGTTAAAAAAGAAAGCTCCACATTTCTATAGATAAATCCTTGAAACTGCAGATTTTCCTTTCCTGTTGTTTTTTGTTTTTTTGTGTGCTTTTTAAAAAATATTTTTACATTTCCCTTGTATTTTCTGGGTCAACTCGATTAGTCAGCATGTCTACAGTTGCTTTCTAAGCAGCTACAGAAATGATGATTTTTTTATTTTCAGGACCATAATTTAATGAAATTCGAGAAATACAGTTCTTGATGAAATTGAGGCAGTGTGGCCAGTGGCCAAAGCATCTGAAAAGCATCAGGTTGCCTACCCCTATCCTATTGCAAACATTCAACAAAGCTTGTTCTGGTAGAGCCTCCAGGTAATCCTGCTCGAGATTATCATAACTGCACACTCAAAACTACTGCCTCTCTGCAGTCTAATGCATCCTGGGCCCAAGCCAAAAGGCAGCACAGACATGCACCTCACCATATCTTTAAGCTAATTGGTAAGTCCTCAAGGAGTTACACAGTCCCAACCCCTTCCTGCTAAAGACCCTTTGGATAAGAGAGACTGAGGTATGAAAGCACAAAGGTCAGAATGCTGGGAATGTCTATATGTTGCCATGAAAGGGAAGAGCAAGAGCTGGGGTTGGAAGTAATTGTTAAAGACTGGATGCAGAAAAACTGTGTTTTCTCCTAATGGAGGCTTATGAAGCATGAGTACCCCCTCTCAAGTGACAATATGTGAATTTCAATCTAGGGCAGCCAAAAAGGGGGTTTAAATTGACCTTGTATGCATTAGGCATCCTCTTTTTGAGCAGTCAGCATTGTACCAACAAATACAATGGAGGCTCCTCCCTCCATAACTGTCATCCTTTGGCCTGGGAGGGAGTGAATAGGCTGGCCAAACTCCATCAGGACTAGCCTGAAGATAGAGGCTTCTCCCTCCATAACTGTCATCCTTCGGCCTGCGAGGGAGTGAATAGGCTGGCCCAGCTCCATCAGGGCTAGCCTGAAGATAGAGGCTCCTCCCTCCATAACTGCCATGCTTCGGCCTGCGGGGGAGTGAATAGGCTGGCCCAGCTCCACCAGGGCTAACCTGAAGAAGAAGAGCCCTCCCTCTAGTCCATCTGCCTTGGTCCAGGCATCAGAGGGAGAGAAGAACCACTGGACTTCATCCCCTTTCCCACCACAATTCCCTTCTCCTTTGGTGTCATGTCTTTTAGATTGTAAGCCTGAGGGCAGGGAATCGTCTTATTAAAAATAATAATTGTAAGCCGCTCTGAGAGCCATTAGGGCTGAAGGGCGGGGAATAAATAACGTAAATAAATAAAATAAATAAAAAATAAATAAAATACACATTCAGTTTTCTCTGCCTATGTGGTTCCATTGTTCCTTGAGCCAGCCATATCAGGTAGCATCATGGTCAAATAGCTTTAAGTAGTTCTGGCTGTGTGTAGAAAATACCAGTGGTATATGTGTGGACAATGCTACACTACACTGCTATAGTGCTGACACTCCACTTTAACTCATATGGCTGCCTCCTGTGGCATTCTGGGGTTTGGAGTTTAGTGAGATCTAAGAGCTCTCTGGCTGAGAATTCTAAATGCCATTCTTAAACTGCAAATCCCAAGATTCCACAGAAGGCAATCTTAGTAGTAAAAGTGGGATAATTGTGCTATAATAGTGTAGTGTGATATTGTCTACAATAATGTTTAAACCTTACTTAAATTCCTTAGGAATGCCTGCATTATTATTATTATTATTATTATTATTATTATTATTATTATTATTATGCATAAAAGCAAGTTGTTCATATGGCTAAGTAGCTGGTAAAATATGAGAGTCATTGTGATGTAGTGGTTTCAGCATTAGACTAGGCCTCTGGGGGACCAGGGTACGAATCCCCACTCAGCTTTGGAGATCCACTGAGAGACCTTAAGCATATCACACACACTTAGCTTCAGAGGACAGCAAAGACAAAGCCCTCTCTGAACAAATCTTGCCAAGAAAACTCCATAATAGTTTCACTTTGGGGCATTGTAAATTGGAAACTACTTAAAAGCACACAACAACAAAGCTGGTAAAATGCAGTCATTATTATTCCAGTTGCTTAATTTGAATGTCATAATTGTTCCTTCTATTTTCAGTTATGACATCTTACAAAGGAAATAAAAGTGTTCAAAAGATTCTTCTGCTACCTTCTATTGTATTATTTGGGACTTCTATGAGAACTGTGAAGTAGCCCATTATCCACAAAAGAATCTTAATTTTTTTTGTCTCAACATTTCACCTTTTTCTCCAATCTATTGAATGCATTGCCACTTAAAATCTTATAGCTACTTCACTACAGATGCATTTGTCTGTATATAGAATACAAATTTAGATAAACCACTTTCCCAGTACTGTATTATAGAACAACTTTTAACCCTTCTTACCCCCTTTACATCTACATGCAAATGTTGCACCCCCTCTAAATGTAGTATGTGAACAAAAATATTTGTTTGTTTAGTGTGTGTATTTTATTTTATGTATTTTATATTTTAACATTTTATAAGGAAATAACATTTAAATTACAACAGATTTATTTAAATTCAATATTTAACTCAGTATATGTGTACATTTTACACATAAAAAAATTTGGAAGGAGGAGTGGTCAGAGCCTCCAAGTCTGATGGCCACTCTTGTCCCTCCCCTGGGGGGTCCGGCCCCCACCATTTTGAGAGCCATTATCATAAGATAAAATTATTATTTAATGGATAAATTATCATACTGAGAGGTTCCTTTGGAAATGACATAACATCAGTCCCTTGATTATGTCAAAATGCCTTAAGGAAGCTATTTGCTTCCTAGAATGAAATGAAAACATAAATGCGGAGGTTGTATTGAACAACCAAGTTATGTTGTCATGTTTTTATGTACATGTGTACATAAACATATGTACAGTCTGATCCTTATGTGTGTTCATAAAAATGAACAGAACTGCAGCTTTTAAAACCAGTAGTCTAGTGTTAGTCCTAAAAATTAGTAAATATAGTTAGTTGGATCTGGAGAAAATTACACTTTAGCTTCATTGTATTTAGTGGGACTTACGATAGTAATGACTAAAATGTCTTTTGATTGTAATGGGACTAAAATGTGAGTACTTCAATCAGGATTCAACTCCACATATTTATAGGAATAGTAGAGCATATTTTCCCAACTATATTGGTGTTCTTGCCTCACAGTTTTGGCTTTAAATCTCTCATTGTTTAAAATGCAGTCTTTTGTGTTAACTAGCTGGGTGTGTGTATATGTGTGTGTGTGTAGAGAGAGAGAGGTCTGCTTGTCTCAGCACTTTTGTTTCAGCGATACTGTGTTCATTTATTCAAGTGTTAAATAAATTCAGGGCTCAAGATCAGTTGTTTTGGAATGCATTTCTGGAATGAAACTGTCAAGCAATAACTTATGAAAGTAAAAGAGACATTATTTAAAGCAGGGTGTTCTGTTTACCCTGGCTATAGCAGAAAATTGATTTCTCCCCTAAGAGTAAGAAGGGGGTAGGGAGAGAGAATGAATGTAAATGGAGCTCACCTAGTTCTAGGCTCAAACATATTTGTCTTGTAGATCTCACATGGCTCTTTTTGCATACATTTCACACTGAAAGCCATATAAAGGGTTTTGGCAGAAGGCCCCCCAAAAGTAAGCAATTATTTGGAGTGGTATTGCACATTCCTTTTGGAAAGAACTCATGCTTCTCATCACCTCCACAGGACATTTACAGCAAGGTCTTACATAGCTTCTTCCTTGTTAGAAATGAGGCTGTTGGGAGATCTAGATGTGTGAATATCTTGAATTAGAAGCCAATAGTGCATAATGATGCCCTTTACTGTTGCTTTTAAACTCCCAGTTGAGTAGAAAACAACAAGAAAAGGAGTGGATGAAATTATGATGGTTCACCATTGACCCAGTATATTTTGAAGTACAATTCTTCAGAGACTTCAGAAGTGAGAACCATCAATGTTTTATATACCATCAACATTTTAATATTATTTAAAGAGCTATACATTGTAACAGCCTTCTCCAACCTGGTGCTAAACATATGTGTTGTATTAAAACTCTCATAAACCCCAGCCAGCTATGCTTGGAGCCTCAGGAAGTTGTAGTCCACCACTTCAGTATGATTCTACTGATTAGGGGATTCTGTGAGTTTTAGTTCAACACATCAGAATGAAGGATGCCAGACTGCACAATAAGAAAAGGTGAAAGTCTCATTAAAATATTAACAACTACATTCTTTAAAACGTCTGTTAACAAGCTTAGAAATGATTAAAAATAAAAATCAGCAAAAAAAAAGCTACAGGTTGCTGTAGGATGACAGCATGGCAGTTACAGTGTTTTCAAATTAATATTAATTATGTTGTATAGGCATACTCCTAGTGAGAACATAAAAGTGACTACAAGTTCCAGAATTCTCCATCCAGCATTGCTATTGGGAGTTGCAGTCCTCCAAAGTCACTTTTTTCAGCTATGTTTCTCATCACTCAACATCTACGCACAATTGCAAGGTTCTCCCTGAGTAAAGTGAAAGTAGGGCAGTACATGGGAAAAGCAAAAAAGGTGAGGATAGACCTCACCTGTAATTTACTAGTTAAACAGAAACTTGACTTATTTGAATTGTGAGATTGCATGTATGGCGAGGCTGCAAGTCATGTAACATCATCATCTACAAAACCATCAGTGTAAGGAAGAACTATGCAGCAAAGTAAATAAACAATTAGAGCTTTATCTCTTCTACTTCAACAGGACTCTTGTTCTGTGACCTTATTGGACAGGCTGAGATGGGTACAGAGGTGAAGGAGAGATTCAGGTGTATTTCCCAAATCACTGAGTCTTTTTTGTTAGACAGTCACCAAAGTATCAAATCATGTTTTGAAATATAAGGCATCTTTTTAAAAAATCTGTGACTAGTAATAGCAAGATGATGCTAGTTGAAAATTGAATTGTCCACTATGCTTTTATTTAGTTTGAGTTTATTAGATTCTGTACATAGATTTCCTTTGATATTGCTTCCTGCTGTAAAATTTCAGGGCTCGGTGAGTTGGAATAACATGGATGTTGGCTTCTATATGTTAACACATTTTATTTATGCATTTACTGTAATTCATTTTTAATCTCCCAATAACCACAGTTCTCCTAAGTGTTGTACGATATATTAAAATGCACAATGCAAACTGTAAAACAATAACTAGAGATAATACATAATAAAAGCAGGATAAAACTAGCAACAAAGATTAAAATAATTATGTGGTGTAAAACCAAAGAAAAAGTAGCAGCAAATTATAAAAGTGTTGTGATTTTGAAGCAATACAAACACTTCTTAAAAGTGCCTTGGGAATTTGTTTTTAAAAGGCCTGTGAAAAATGCCATAATATAAGGTACCTTGCATGTTTCTCTGAGGAGAGCATTCTAGAAACCACATGCCACCAGTGCAAAAACCTGTCTAGTATCTACCCTCTTTTAGCAGTTACACGAAGAAGAAGATCTCTTAAAACTCACTGTTTAATTTGATTGTGCTGATTTTTGTTGAACAAAACTGGCAGTTCTAGAATATTTTAGCCTTTTTGTTACAATGTTGCTGAATTGTTCTTATTTTTTTCACGTAGTCTTGTAAGAATATATGCAGTATGATTTCTCCATTAGAGAAATATGTTTAATTAACACTACAGAATGAAATAGCATAAAAAGAACCCATTGTCTGAAACTACTAACATTGTCAAATACCTGTCTGGGTAGGGAATAAACCCTGTCTTGCCTATTAATTGTCTAGTGTGAGCATTCATTAGTCATGATCTAAACCAGATTAAAATTGATGTGTTACAGTAAGTAATACCAAACCACAAAAATTTTGTTTTATTCTGCAGACTACTCTGTGCTGCCAACAGAAGTTCTTCTACTGTCTGGTGGTGAGAGAGAAATCCTATACTGTACCTTCTTAATTGGTCTTTCATTTTCAGAGTGTCTCCAGCACAGGAAATCTTTGGCTATATATATGATAATACATGATAATTGCTAAAAGGAAAAATATTTTAAACCTAATTGAGACACCAATCAGATGTCTTTCTGTCCAACATGAAGAATTGTTTCCTTGGTACAGTCGGACCTTCTTATACATGGATTTAAGCATCCGCAGTTTGAAAATGTTCAAAAAAAGTATAAATTTCAAATATCAAACCTTGATTTTCCATTTTTTATAAGAGACACCATTTTGCTATGTCATTATATTTAATGAGACTTGAGCAGCCACGCATTTTGTTATCCATGGGGGATCTTGGAACCAAACCCCAGCGTATAACAAGGGTCCACTGTATATATAATTAACCTGAGAGGGAAGACAATCATAGCACCTTTTGTGGGATTGTACTGTTTTTCCAAATACATTGACACAGTGTGGTTAGAAACAAAAATTGTACAAGATTCCATGCTTTTAAAATGAGGCAAATAGGAATCTGGTACTGGTAAAGTATATTGCTCTCCATATTTTCTCATTGTTGTGTGCTTTTATGTTGTTTCCAACTTAGAGCAACCCTAAGGTGATCTTATCACAGGGTTTTCTTGGCAAGATCAAAGGAAGTTTACCATTGTCTTCCTCTCAGAAGTATTTCCCATTTAATTCAGTGGGCTTTCTCTCATATAAACGACTAGAGGATTGCAACTTTAAAAGGTTAAAATCTAACCTTGTTGCTGAGTAAATATCTGAGCTACAGACATTGATATATTCTGGTAATGTATTTAGAATAAGGTTTCACTTGATTCAGGGTGTAGAGTTATTAATATAAAACCCATCCCATTTCATTCTCCAGGCACTCTTGGAAAGAATAAGGGAAATATCCACCAGTGTTTCTAAATAAGAAGTAATGCAGGAATTGGTAGCAAGTAAAGTCTGGCAAGATGAGAGGATAATAATGAAATGACTTTCAAAAATTATGTCATGGGGACAAAGTTAGTTGTTGGAGAAAAAGTAACAAAATTTATTTTAAACATTATTTGTAAGGCATGGTTAGAGGCATTTTGAATATTTTAAATTTTATGCCAAAAGGAGCAAAAAGCAGCAGGCAGTTGGGAACAAAAACAGGTGGCACAATAAATTACATTTAAACAGCCTAGTGAACATATAACACAAGAATAAGTATCAAGAAAGAATTAATTTTGAAAAATTAATTTTCCAAGCTCCACTTTTAACATTCTGATTTGGAGTGTACCACAATTACATAGTGATAAGGTAATCTGTTCCCAGCACACTACTTCTGGCCTCCTCATGTAAGGATAGAATAGCAAGGGAAGTATAAGTGCATCTGCCTGAATGTGCTTAATAATAATAATAATAATAATAATAATAATAATAGGATTTATTTATTTGCCGCCCAATCACTGGGAATTCGGGTGGCTTACAAGAGAGGGGATAATAGACGGTTCCCTGCCTTCAGGCTTACAATCTAAAAAGACACGACACAAAAGGAGAAGGGAATGGTGGGGGGGAGAGGATCAGGTCCAGCATTCTTCTCTCCCTCTGAGGCCTGGAACAAGGCAGATGGACTGGAGGGAGGGCTCTTCTTCTTAATTGAGGCTGGGCCTGATGGCGTTGGGCCTGTCCTTTCACTTCCTCTAATGCCAGAAGATGACAGTTGGAAAGAGAGGGGAGGGCTCTTCCTCTTCAGGCCCGATGGCGTTGGACCTGTCCTTTTGCTCCCTTTAAGGCCAGAAGATGACAATTGGAAGGAGGGAAGGGAGGGCCCTTCCTCTTCAGGTCCAGTGGCGTTGGGCCTGTCCTTTCACTCCTTCCCAGGCTAGAAGATGACAGTTGGAAGGAGGGATGGGAGGGCTCTTCCTCTTCAGGCCCGATTGCTTTGAGCCTCTCCTTTCACTCCCTCTAAGGCTAGAAGATGACAGTTGGAAGGAGGGAGGGCTCTTCCTTAACACTATTGTATGTGAAGAGAAATCCAGACTGGCCAGGTTTCTTGGTCTAATGTGGCATATTCATCTGAAGTGTTTATGCTCATCTGATGGACCTTACTCTTCAACATAATTTGGGGCAGATTATGTAACCCTCCTTCCTCTATCTGTCCATCTATCTATCTGTCTTTTCTTTCATAAAAGAGGGTTTCTCTGTAAAAGCGATCTTGATTATGGGCTCTTAAAATATTGAATAGAGTGTTTACCCTTTGGGCCATTTCACATACCAATTTGCATGTGCTGTGGTTTAGCTCAATGGCTTCACTAGGCTTGGTGTCACCCGGTGTGGTAACTCATGGTGCCACCCCCCCCCCCCATTGATCTCCTTCCATACCATACCCTTTGTTGTTGTTGCTGTGCCTTCAAGTCATTTCCAACCTATGGCAACCATAAGGTGAACCTATCATGCGGTTTTCCTGGTATGTTCCTTCAGAGGAGGTTTATCATTGTCACCCTCCGAGGCTGAGAGAGTGTGACTTGCCCAACCTGATCCAGAGGGTTTATATGCCCAAGCCATGATTCAAACCCTGGTCTTAAGAATCTAACTTCCAGCCAAGTTTGATGTGCAGAGATCTCTGACAGGGAGAGAGGAGGGTGTCTCTCCACTTCCCTCAGAGACACACACACACTTACCTACCTACCTTCCAAACAGACTTCAGGGGGAGACCTTGCTCTCTGCTCTGACTGGGAGGAGGAGGGTCTCTCCACCTTCTTACTCATGCACACACACACACACCTCTATCTTCCATCCAAGCTGGGGGCAGGGAGACCTCCTTGCTCTCTGCCCTCACTGGGAGGGAAGAGGTTCTCTCTCACTCCACTCAGCCATGCACATATACACAAACACATACACAAACAAACAAACCCCTAACTTACAGCCAGGCTCGGGGTGGAGAGAACCCTCCTTGATCACTGCCCTGACTGTCTCTCTGCCCCCAGAACCTCATCTAAACACACACAGCAACCTTCCAGCCAGACTCAAGGGACAGAGAAAGGCTGGTGCCATTGACTGGTGACTGGGAAGGAGGAGGGTGTCCGCCCCCTGAGCCCCATCTCAAGCACACACACCCCACGCCATCCAGTCAGATTCAACAGGCAGAGAGGCTTTCCTTGCTCACAGTAACTAGCAGTGAGCAGGAGAGTTTTTCTCCATCTGCTGAGCACTTTTGGGGAGCAATGGTGTTGCACCCCTCAAGGTGTCATGTGGTGCTGTCCGCACCCCCTGCACCCCACGCACCGCTTAGTGATGCCACTGGTCTAGCTGTCACAAATGTGGCTTTGCAAGGTCTTGTATTCCTCAGGAATACTTAGAAGAAGATAAGGTTTGTTTTCTTCAGTGGCAAATTGGGCTTTGTCTTTTATCAGTTGTGAAATAATTTTCCATTAAGCCTGTTCAGCAATTTGAGCTGCAACACTGGCTGTTTAACAAATGACTGAGTTTCATATGTTTCACTTGAAGTCGATCATCTTCATTGAAATGATGCATAATCTGTAGCAAATGAAGGCAGAAAATGTAAGCGTGGCAAACAGCAGGAAAATATCAGCAATAAGAATGAATGGGGGTATTAGCTTACATATTTCAGTTTAACAAAATGAGTTCAATGAATATTGTATTTAACACTGGTACTTCTGATCTGTAGATGGAATTCTTTGCACGCACTTTTAAAAAATGTTTTCATGATTTTGTTCAAATAAAACCCATACGCTACACTGCACTCAGGACACAATTTAGCAACAGTTTGACTTGTATGTGCAAACAGATTGTATGTGGAAAGCCAGCACCCTTTGTTTTCCATTTTAATTCTTAGAACTGTTACTGAAAATGGCAAACTATGTTTCAGTTGCATCTGAGTTTAAAACTATCTACCTAAGTGTGGCTCGGTGGAGGCACAAAACTCTGTGGATCATGGGCTCATGAACACAGCTTGGAAGAGTTCCTACCTACCTGGTCCTCTCTCTCTCTGACACTCTTTATGTCTGGTCTTGTAGCACCTTTGAGACTAACTGAAAGAAAACATTAGCAGCATGAGCATGACTTCAGTGTACGTCCTCAGATGTATTTGGTGGAATGGAAGCTCTCCACTCCAGTCAACTGGGGCCACTCAGGCGCATCATCAGTAAACTACAACCCATTCTGGACTATAATGCCACTCTTTCAAGGGCTCTTGGCGGCAGACCTTTACTCGCATATAGACAGCCTTTATACCTCAAACAGGTACTCACCTACAGGACGACCCATGACACAGATGAGGACACATGTATTAATCCTTGCCACAAACCAAGATGCCAACTCTTCCCACACATTTATCCAGGAAATGTCATCACAAGACCTAATGGTATCACCCACAATATGGGGGGGGGGGGGGCTAACATGCTCATTTTCCAGTGTGATCTGTGTCACCAATGGCCTTCAACACTCTACATTGGCCAAACAGTCCAGTCCCTGCGCCAGAAGATAAATGGACATGAATCAGACATTAGAAATGGGAATACGCAAAAACCGGTGGCAGAACATTTAATTCTCCCTGGGCACTCCAGCTCAGACCTCAGAACAGCGGTCACTGAAGAACAGAACTACAACGGTAGATTGGAATGAGAAAAAGCAGAACTGGAATTCACCCCAAAACTACAGTTTCTCAGCAGTGGATTGAATTAGGACACTGGTTTCCTGACACACACTTCAACACTATCTGACCCCATCCTCATGGAGGTGCCTACATTCATCTATTCCCCTCACCAAAGGCTAGTTAGTTCCATTGTAAAACTGGATCTGCCAGTTCATCTCTGTGCACAAAGACCAGTTGTGCACTAATGACCGTCGTTATAACTGGACCTGCAACTTCATTTCCATACACAAAGGATTTATAATTTGAATTGATATCCTCGCATACCAATGACATATATATGTCTGTGCTTGGCTTCCACATCACTATATGCATGTGAGAAAATAGACTCTACGAAAGCTCATGCTGCCAATTTCTTTCTTTCAGTTAGTCTCAAAGGTGTTACAAGATCTCTCTACGTTCTGATTCTACAAACTAACACAGCTATATCTTTGCACTCTATGACTATTATGCTTCTCTGTTGTTGTTGTTGTTGTTGTTGTTCTTCTTCTTCTTCTCTGGAGACAGGCAGTTACAGCCACACCAGTCCTTAAATTTGTTCCTGTGAAACTGAAGCAAAATTGTTTTCTTATTGGCTTGTGTTTCTTTTCCCCTCCATTCTTTTTAGAGGAGATATGTACACTGGTGATAGCAGAAACCTTTCCCGAGGATGCAGGAATCTTCACATGCACAGCAAGAAATGATTATGGATCGGTCACGAGCAGTGCAAAACTGACTGTGCTGTCAGGTATTTAGCAGTGCTGATTTGGTGTTTATTGCACATGTTAAACTTGTTGATCATTCTCAGTGACTCTTTGCCACAGCTGCAGCAATGGAGTGGGACAGCTTATCTCTCCTTCTGAGTATATCTCCTGTTTAGTCTCTGGCAGTCTTTCCCAAATCCTCTGGTGCTGACTGATTATTCTACATCTGGGTAGCAAAAATGTCTAAAGTTGACATGGCAAATAGGCTGATACATAAGCCTCAAAGACATGAGGAAATAAGAAAAGAAGTCATATGGATGTCTCTTTAAACCTTCTGAAATGCAGCTGCTAATTGTGAAAGTCAAGTACTGTACTCCCAGGCATCTGCAACTGAAAGTGTGTTACCTTCCTGGGAAATTATGGCTTTAAACTGACCTCTGTTTCAATCAGATTACTAACTGCAAAAATGAAATTAAATGAAAAACTGCTGTGCTGACATAGTAAATGTGATATTCTTAGAACCTAAAAGCATCAGTTTTTTGACCACAGTGTTTTGGCATTGTACACTTGGAAGCTGAGGGGGAGGCGCTTAACAACTATGAATAGGCCCTCAGTCTGACTTTTTAACCTGGCTCTGAATCTGCCTGTTTTAGCTACATTGTGTTAAATTATTAAGCCTGCAATAAGAGTTCTTATCTAATATATTTATTTTAGATGATATATTGCTGATATACAGCTGATATATTTCAACTGTTTTAGAAACATTTGATGATAATAACTAGCGGAAAGATCTATCTATCAGATGATAAAATCTACCAGTTGCTCATTAAAAGTGTGCCTTGTGAACACTTGGCCATCTCAGTACTTCAATTTAATTAAAAATAATTATGAATGCACTCTCCCATCCTGCATTTTATGTTTTGTGTCTCTAAGCTACACCCTGGGAGAAAATGTAAAATAAACTGGACAGCCTTTAAACCCAGGTTTCTGAGGCTAGGTGGCAGCAGAGGCAAAATGGAAGAAAGTAAGTTACACTGACAAACAAAAATGAAATCCTTCTGTCAACATGAAATGTAAACCAGAAATGCACAGAAAAGCCTTGGAATAATTTGGTGGTTCTCACGCACAGTGGTGTTGAATATCTGTGGTGAGTGCTAACAAAACGCTGATGCATACAGCTCACTCATTCAGCCAATACTTGTCTTTTCATAAATCAGTTACGGTTTTTAACTGGCAGCTAGTTTAGCCTACATAATGGCCAATAACAGTAAATAAATATTCACAGAGATAGTTAAATCCTATTATTATTATTATTATTATTATTATTATTATTATTAGTTACATCAGCTCAAATGTTCATGAGAATTTGAGTAAGGCAGTCCTTTTGGCATAGTTGTTGTAGAAGAAATTTAAAATGGTGACCTCACCTTCAATGAACTAATACTACATTTGTGAAGATAATTCAAACTATCTATTATAGCTAGAATATCCATTATAGTCTACAGTCTCAATCTATAATATTTTATTATCTTCCCCCCATTTCCCTCACTATTTCAGCCAACTCTGAAAGCTGCAGCCAAGAACTGTTGATGCAAGAGCAGGATGATGATGACTTTCACCACTTCCCACCTCCACCTCTAAATTTTGAGATTAGTTCTGTTGAGCTTCCTCCAAAGCACTCAGAGAACCATGAGATGAACAATACTCGATCAAGTGTAGCAGCTCTTCAACTACAGCTTAACTGTGCAGAGAAGCAAACCAATGGTGTTCATCCCAGCCATGGAGTAAATGGGATGATGAATGGCAACACCAAAACTGACAAATCTCCTCATCCTGGTAGCTTGCTTTCACCCACAAAAACACCACCACCTGTGCTTGCTAAGCCAAAGCTGTGAGTAATTTTTTGGTTGTTTCTAATGGTCATGAACTACTGGTTGATTTAAAATACACAGGATATGCTACAATCTTTGGATAACAGACAAAACATGGGTAACTCTGAGTGCACACAATATTTCCAAGAGTGTACATAGATACAGGAAATCATGTATGCCAGTGTGACATTGTAGGTAATAGTGTGATAGACTAGGACTGGGGAAAGCCAGGTCTAAATTCTTACTTGGTTGTGAAACTCACTGGGTGACTATCAGCCAGTCATGGTTCCTCTCTCATGAGCTTGGGGTGGAGGGAGGGCAAGCTCCTGAGGTGATATTTAGGTAAAATGTTTGTTTTTATAACTTATTTGTATTGGAATACTGATGACATGAACAGATTTTTTAATAAATGTATTTAAGTCCAGACAGACTTCATGTACTAAGTAAAACTAAGCCTTCATTAATTTAATGTTGCTTGTCATTTTCCGTATTTGAGGGAAATAACATGTTTCTGCTAGAAAAACTGTCATATGTTTGTTAGTCTGTGTGTTCAATTATTTAAATCGGTTTTTATTATTTTGGTTAGCTATTAGTAGATAGATGGGTTCTGAAAATTTTTACCTCAAATATCAAAGATATATGCCTGTATAGTGGACCCTTGGTATCCACTGGGATTTAGTTACAAGACCCCCTGTGGATATCAAAATCTGTGCATGCTTAAGTCCCATTAAATACAATGGCATAATAAAATGGTTTCACTTAATGAAGTTGGCAAAATCAAAGTTTGCTGTTTGAAATTTATATTTTCTTGAATATTTTCAAGCTGTGGATGGTTGAATCTCTGGATAAAGAAGCTGTGGATACAGAGGGCCAACTGTACAGTGTTTCAACTTCATAGTAAAAATAGATAAGATAACTTTGTTTCTGCTTTTATATGTGCGTGTGTGTTTAGCAATAAATTCATATGTGTGGTATAAACATGTAACAAAGAATGCATTATTCTCTCTCTCTCTCTCTCTCTCTCTCTCTCTTTCTATATATATATATATATATAATGAAATATTTATTTACTCTGGTTGTGAGGGAGAGGGAGACGTTGTATGAAAATTTAGCTGAACAGAAACTGGATAGACGTAAACACTGTCTATGCCAACAGCTTGACCTTGGTCTTCTGAGTCACAGTTGCTCTGGATACACACTTTGTAAAATAATTTTTTCTCTTTATGACTGAAAGTCAGACACAATAATGTTTGTGGCTATTCATGAGGTTTAAACATAGTTCTTGTGGAATGATATCATCATCCTAATGTGAGCTGCATTTTGACCCAGGTATGGAAAGAATAAATATGTGCAGACTTAGCTATAAATTATTGTGGGCTTTTTGTCTTAATAATAATTAATAATTAATAATAAATAATAATTTGTTTTATTTATATAATGCTATTCCAAAGATCATAGCGGTGAACAGCAAGTAAGCTAATTAGCAAGCTAATTTGCCTCCAACAGTCTGGGTACTCATTTTAGCAACCTCGGAAGGATGCAAGCCTGAGTCGAGCTTGGGCCCTTTTGCTGGTCTTGAACTCGCAACCTTGTGGTTTTGAGTGAATGGCTGCAGTACAGGCATTTAACCACTGCACCACCAGGGCTCCTTATATTGAGGTTCAAGAGAGGACATGTTCTAGTCCAAATCTGCCGATTGAATACCTAAGTAGTAGTATTACTAAAACAAAATCTAGGAATCTGAAAAAAATTGGAGAGAAATCAGGGAAAGGAAGAGGCAATGCTATAAGTTCAGTCCCGTGTGGTTGATAGGGTGAAAACAATGGCTTTGTTCACACATAGAAATGAACCAGAATTCCAAAACATGCTGTCTTAAGTGCCTCAGGACTTGAAACATGAAACATTTTGCATCATTCTTCCAAGTAAATGCATTGTAGAATCAAGCTTTTGGTCTCACAGTAGTTCAGAGAACATCTTAATGTGACTAAGCTGTGTGTTGTCTCTTGGTTTTTTGTAAATAATTTTATTTTTCTTGGTGTTTTTCAAGTTCACATTCTGTTCATTATATGAGAGATATCTGATGTGGATGAACACTTATATTTGGACTAAGTTGTTAGTTATTTATCTTGGCTGTATGCACCTTTCTGTCAAACATGCAGCTGGCATATTAAATAAGAAGCAATGTCAGATCTGCTGTGATTCTAGAAATGTGCCAATGTTTCTTAAATTTTAGCAAAGGCCAGTTTTTCTGCTTCACTCTTAGAGACTATAAAGCCACACACTCTTGTAACTAGAGTCCTCATGAATCAGTGGGACGTCCAAATTAAATATGGCCTTAAGAATTAAGATTCATTACCAGAGTATAATGTTCTGTCTGTAGAATTCTGGTGTGTTTATACAAAGTACACAGTTAAGGAATTGGATTAAGGTGGGAAAATGCAACTTTTCATCATAAATAATTTATTTCATAGCATATGGTCAGAACCTAAATGAGCACACCTTGCCAGTGTTTGCATGTAAATGTTAAACCATGATTTATCATATATACAAGCAGAGGAATTTATACACCTTTGTAGGAATGTAGAAGAATGCATTCTTGTCCTTTATGAGAAAGAGTGTCTCAAAACAAACTAACAAATAAAAAACAAACAAACATGCCATGGGAGGAGAGGCTAACTGCAATGAGTATAAAGAAAAAAATGTTTCTGCATTTTTTTCTGCAAAGAAATCCCAGCATTTTCCCACATTGTTTGCCCCAAACACTGTTTTTATACTTATAATACTTATTTATATCCTGCTTTTTAGAGTCAACCAAAATTCAGTTTTGCTTTATCAGATTTCAAACTTTCCATTACATGCAAACCAGGAACTGTGGTTTTAAAGTAATCTTTTATTTAAAAAAAAAACTATGCAAACCACTCAGTAGTTGTTCTTGGTTTATTTAGCAACTGACTAAAGTTTCTGTTAGCAACCAATGCTGTTTACAAACCAAAAATCTGTTAATGTCAACCTGAATTCTGGGTTAATCTTCCTCCTCGTCATGCATGATGATGGAAGGAATTGTAAGTATGGGACTCTAATGCTTTGCATGGGCTTATATCTCATGTAGCACTAAACTAAATTTCAGCTAAGTTTTAACTAAACTTTAGAATTGTTCTTTATGGAAGTGTACTGTATCTGGGTTTTTTTCAACTTTTCCCCTCAAGTGATTAATTCTTGACAGTGCTTCGTGCAAAGCTTTCAAATACTGAATGTGTGCTTTGAACTTAGAATGACTTTATAAGAGATTGGCTCCTAGAATATGTGCATCACTGAAGCGATTAGTTAAAATAGTTCCTACATTCCTTGACCTTCCTGTACTTCCTTTGTTGGCAAGTCACCTAGCACTTTTTAATCTCTGTTTGCCTTCACATATATAAATCTAAAAGAGCAGCCAGACATGTTAACAATTATTTTATTTAAAGCTATTTTACTTTAAACTCTCTTTCTTTCTCTCTCTCTCCCTCTATGTGTGTGTGTTGATCTTGAAATTGTTATTTAAATATTTCAGGTCCCAAACCAAGATGCACGTTACCGTTAATCTCCATTTGGCCTCCACTCATTACAGACTCTTCATACTGGATGGGCATTTTTCAGGAATGCTACAGGAGATTATTGCATGTGCAGGTTAGATGCTGTTTGTATCCATCTCTGATGGATCTTATCATACTGCCTTGTGCCCGGGCAGTAAACACCCCATACACAACCTGGGCTTCTCCAGCAGCTTTTCAAGAATGGGAAAATCTCATTCTTGAAAAGCTGCAGGAGAAGCCTGGGTTGGATATGGACTGCCCACTTCCCAGGCATGGGCAGTGCGACAAGATCTGTCGGAGATGGATACAAACCATATGTAACCTGCACCTGTGCTCCCATGCAATAATCTCTTTAGTTGTGTGTTCCTACATGCCAGGGGGTTGGACCTGATTGCCATTGTGGTCCCTTCCGCTTTAATGCCACTTTAAGCAACATTGGGGGCATGGCATTTAGATGACATGCAGCTGGAAGCCCCGTGGAGAGCATGCCCAGCTGGGAAAAGCCAGCCAGAAAAGGAGCTGAGAAGTCTGCTCTTTGCCAGCATCCTGTTCAGGACCATGGCAGTGTCCCAGATCAGTTTGGGGTCTGTGCTGTTGCTGTGGTCCTGCACCAATCAGCGCTGGAGTGGCTCCTGGTTGCTCCTTTTGCCCCGTCTGCCTGACCCCTCAGACTGTATGATTTTATGAGGTCCAATTAAGCTATGAAACTGCATTTAGCTTATTTCATTGCAATGCATACTGCATACACTACAATACATATAGCACATATGCTATGTTTGTTCAAATATTGTTATTTCCATAGTGGAAGAATTCAAAGATACAGCCATGTTTGTCTGTAGGATCAGTATGTAAAGTGATATTGTAGCACCTTTGAGACTAACTGAAAGAAACAAGTTGGCAGCATGAGCTTTTGTTGACTTAAGTCTACTTCCTCAAATGCACCTGAAAAAGTCTCAAAAAGCTCATGCTACCAACTTCTTTTTTCAGTTAATCTCAAAGGTGCCACAAGATCTTTCTACATACTGTTCAAATATTTTTTCATGCATAGGTTCAGTTCCATACATAACTGAAACAAATCGACTTCAGACTCTATAAGTGTTAAGGTTTGATATATACAGGATAAGGGTCATGTGAAAGGTCCTTTATCTGAAGCCTGCTGTTTATCATTAGTCAAAATTAAATGCACTTATATTATGTTTTGGACTACAATGTTTGTGTATAGCAGTGGTGGGCAACTGTGGAGGCCTAGGGGGCTGCATTAGCGCCTCAGGAGACCTTGGAGGACTGCACATCTCCACAGCATCTGGTCCTGCAAAAAACAAACAATACTATTTTGGGCCACCAAATGGCCCATTGGGAGCATGGGGCCATTTACACCATGTTTTGGAGCCTTCTTGTATCATTTTAGATACAGGAGAAAGTTTTTATGACAGGAGAAAGCGAGCAGAAGTAGCAATAGCAATAGTAAGTGCATTTTTATACTGCTTACAGTGCACTTAAACACTCTCTAAGCAGTTTACAATGTATAAGCTAATTGCCCCCAACAAGCTGGATACTCATTTTAGCGACCTCAGAAGAATGCCAGGCTGAGTCAAACCTGAACTCCTGACTTGCATTGAACTTACAACTTTGTGGTTTGTTAGGGAGTGGCTGCAGTGCAGGCATTTAACTACTGTGCCACCAGGATTCCCTAGTTTGCTGTTCACTTCCAATTCACTTCCTGTTTCAAAAAAGGCCTCTCCTGACCTAGATTTGCTCTCTGTG
>NC_056526.1:137200358-137202492 GCF_019175285.1 Sceloporus undulatus | reverse complement strand
TGTGTGTGTGTGTGTGTGTGTGTGTGTGTGTGTGTGTGTGTGTGTGTGTAAAATACTGCACAAATATGCCCCATACCCTGTAGAATGGTTTTGAAGTTTTGCAAAAATTGTTTATGAACCCCTGGTTTCCATGCCCTCCTGAGGGGCTTTGACGGCAACAAATAGAGCCCTGCGGTCCTTTGCCACTCCTAGTGTAAAGTATTAACATGCAAACAGGCTATTTGTAGTTGTTATGCTGAATTAACACATTAATACCCTAGCACATATGAATATTCTTTCATATATAGATAGATCCACATGGATGGTTTACCTAGGTAACAGCTCCCCTCTAGATGCCTCCTGCCATAAATCCCCCTAAGTCTATTAGTCAATATCTGAATGCTTGAAATAATTCAACATATTTATTTGAAGGCATGTCCATTTGGAGCCCAAGGGTTCATGTGGCACATGTCATGGCACTATATGCCAGAGGGCATTTGACTAGGATACTTTGCATCATCTCTACCTGTTGGAGCTTAGAGTTCTGCTCAAAATTGGAGCGTGTCGAAAGGAGGGTGACTAAAATGGTAGAGGTCTGAAAACTATGCCCTCTGAGGAATGACTTAGGGAGCTGGGGGTGTTTAGCCTTGAGAAGAGAAGGTTAAGAGGTGATATGACAGCCCTGTTTAAATATTTGAAGGGATGCCATATTGAGGAGGGAGCAAGCTTGTTTTCTGCTGCTCCAGAAAACAGGTCCCAGAATAATGGATGCAAGTCACAGGAAAAGAGATTCCACCTCAACATTAGGAGGAACTTCCTGACAGTAAGGGCTGTTCAATAGTGGAACACACTCCCTCGGTGTGTGGTGTAGTCTTCTTCTTTAGAGGTCTTTAAACAGAGGCTGGATGGCCATCTGTTGGGGATGCTTTGGTTGAGAGTTCCTGCATGGCAAGGGTTTGAACTGGATGGTACTTGTGGTCTCTTCCAACTCTATGATTCTCTAATTCTATATTCATATACAGCATACTTATATAAAGAGTAAATTTGGTCTCTCTGTCATGTTGCATTTGCTTCTTTTACTTTCTATACTTCTTAGTTTTGTGCAAACAAAACCAAAACACCAGATCAAACATATAGGTTGAATAGATTAATGTGATGTTATTACAGCATGAATAAAATGTAGTTTATTCACAGATGCACTCACTAACACACACACACCACATGCCATCTAGGCTTTTTTTCCAAGGAAAAATACTTGTAGTGCTAAGGGTGTATGAAAACAGTTGATAAATAAGGCATAACTGCCATAAGCTTTTTAAAATCACCTTCTATTACTCAGGAATTGTTGAGAAGGAAGAGACATTTATAAAAACATTAATTATCTGTGGGAGGATTCCGTAATGTCAGTTGGCTCCAGTACAACCAAAATCTCAGCTCAAGGTGTGCACATTTGACACGTTGACACCCTTGTGAATATCTTGTGCTTCCTGTAGAAGAGCTGACAGCTCTTTTATTTAAAAATGTAACTCCTTCTTCATCCTATTTATGTTGGAATGCCATTTCAATTTATCATGAACAGTGTGCAAAACATTTGTCTGCTTAGTAGAATCAAAGCCACCTTTTTGCCTAAAAGGAACATTTGTCAAATGAAGAGATTGAGAACCAGATCAAAAAGGCTAAGACACTGATCTGAAATTAATAAAGCTAGAATCACTCGTTTTCTAATCCCTTTATGTTGTTTAGTCTGTTCCCTGTCTTCAAAAGTTTGTATTTGACTCTAAAAGTATTACAAAGTAATACTTTGGTTCTGTTTATTCATCTCTGATGTGGTTAATGTCTTTACACATTATTCATCTGGATACAGATTAGGTCATAGCTGGACCCCAAGATCCTAAGTATTAACTTTCTTATCCTGCAACTTTCTTATCTTGCAAGTTTTCAAATGTAAAGATAAATTGGAGAGCTCTGTTTTGTACAATGTAGCAGTATTTTAACTATGGGTTTATGTCCATATTATTTGTATTAATTTACATTTTATAGTATTATTTTAACCTTGTTATAGTAGGCAGGCTTTGTTTTTATTTTGGATTGTTTAACTCTTTGTTCCCAAATTCTATCCCATTCCTTATCATTTATTTTACATCCCAATTCTTCT
>NC_056526.1:137107134-137200348 GCF_019175285.1 Sceloporus undulatus | reverse complement strand
TCCCATAATCCCTTCAAAATATTTTATTTTATTTTCCCTCCTTTATTCTCCATCAACATTTTATAGATTTTACTAGTGATTCCTTTTATGTTCTCATTTTCTTCCAATTCTCTCCCTTTCTGAATTATTTGTTCAAATTGTGTGTACTTTTTCTTTTCTACATTCCTTTTCCTCTAGTTTTTAATCCATTGTTCTATTTGCATATGAGAAATGTTTTCTTTAGGAACGTCTAGGTTCTCCAGCACAATTCTATGGTCAACTTCTGGCAGAGTTGCTCTTGAGGACCTAGAGATTCCTAGAGACAATATTAACCAAAACGGCAAATAATCAAATCTGCAAAGTCAAAGCTGCAAATGAGTAGGACCAACTGTCAGTCCTTCTTAGCCATATGGACTAACAAGGACTGGACTCTAGTCACTAGAGCAAACCATGTGTGTGTGTGTGTGTGTGTGTGTCCTGAAGTCACGTATCGAATTGTGGCAACCCTGTGAATTTAATAGGATTTTCCCTATGAAGTGAGAGACTATGAATATGAGACTTCCAAGTCATCCATCATTAACAGCTCCAATTCAGGACCATGGCTTCCTTAATTGAGCCTATCTATCTATAGTGTGGCCTTCCTCATTTCCTACTGCCTTCTACCTACCACCCTTCATAACATTTATCCTAGGATGGTTCACATGGCGGATTAAAACATCCAAGCCAGAAAAGAATTGAAAAGTTATAATGCTAGCACTTAATTTAACACAAGGATAACAAGTCAGCAAGGTTCACATTCTGAACTAAGGAAGCACGGACATCCTGGATAAGCTGATAAAAGAAAAGCTATGCACTTTCCCCCTTCTCCATCAGGATTATGAAGGTACTCAGTGTTTGTTTTGTAGTGTGTACTTCCACTCTCTCTTTGATAAGAGTTGGTACATTCCATTAAAATAGTCATACAGAGGGAGAGGGAGAGGGAGGAAAAGATCAATCTTAAAAACCTTCAGAATGTTTAATCATGAAAATACTATTTCTCAAAATACTCCTTTTTCACTAGCTGTTTATCATTTGGCTGCATTTCTTAATCTGTTGTTCCTTAAATAATGGATGGTTCCTTCCAGAGTCCACTCCACAGCACTGCATATTTCTCTCCCCAACAAATCTAATAAACAGTGTTACTTCAGCACCGTGATTTGTTGTAAACTATGTCAGCTTAACAACTCACATTAGTTAGCAGGATTTAAAAACAGGCTTGTAGGATGAGTTGCCAATTTCACAGGCAGCCAGAAAGGACAGCATCTAACAACCTCACACCTGGAAGACTATATGCTGTGTCTTTCTAATCCAGGTATAGTGGAACATGATAGCTATGTTTTTAAAAGCTCTGCATGCCAGCAAATCTAACAATAAACCTTAAGAAATAACAGGATAAAATATAGAGCACTTTGATTGCTCCTAGGTCTAGTCAGTTGTATTTTCTCTTGTGTTAGGCTGCCTGGAAAAAACATATCTCCCCATGTGAATCTGCCTTTGGATAGCTTTGGTTGGGGGAGGTATTCTCTCATATGTCTGTGACCTCACAGGCATATTTTGTGAAGACACAAGGGAAAGGCCTTCTTGGTGGTTTCCCTTATACAAAAGGTTAGTTTGGTCTCAGTCAGTTTCAAGAGGTTACAGAAAATATGTTGTGTATGCTGAAGAGGGAAAATTATAGGCTAGTCAAAGAAAAACATGTTTAATTTTTTGAAGGTGCTTAAAAGTGTTATGTTTTTGCTGTAGTGCAGGTTTTTTTGTTGCTGTTTTGAGAAAGGTAATGTATTAATATTATGAAGACAGTAAGCATGAACATTCCTTAGTACTTAAGGAAATGCTTGAAACTGCCCAAGCCAGTGTGTTTGTACTTAGCTGGTGTGTAAAATAGATGGTGTCCTATAAGAGTATATAATTTACTGGCTACTGGAATGGGATAATGTTGACTTTGTCTAGGTACTGTTGTGAAGGTAATGTTATGGTAACCTAGAAAACCACTTCAGAAGCTATGTCAGAGAAGAAAATTTATATATGCGCAATGGACTACGATGAATTTCTATGTCACATTCAGATAGTGTTGTCAGGTTTTCAAAATAGCAAGAAAAGACAGTAAAAATTCATGCCATGCAAGTTCAAAATAAAGAAGGAGCAAATTTGTGCTCTAACATGTTTGTGGTTTTGTGCTTTAACATATTTGTGCTCTGTTTAAAAACCAAATAAAAATGTTGATTTCAGCTAATTTAGCCATATATTTCTTTGTAAAATTAACATTGGTCTCCTTAGTCAATGATCTCCATCTGAGTATCGACAGGGGTAGCGTGTCCCTGCTGGTGCTCTTGGACATCTCAGCGGCTTTCGATACCATCGACGATGGTATCCTTCTGGAACGCCAGAGAGAGTTGGGTATCGGGGGCACTGCGCTCCAGTGGTTCCGTTCCTACCTCTCGGGAAGATTCCAGATGGTGAGGCTGGGAAACAGCAGCTCTCGTAAAAGAGAGCTAACATCGGGCATCCCTCAAGGCTCCATTCTGTCCCCCATGCTATTTAACATTTACATGAAACCGCTGAGAGAGATCATCCGGAAGCATGGAGCTTGGTGTTATCAGTACGCTGATGACACCCAGATCTATTTCTCCACATCTCCAATTGACACAGTGACTAAGGACGGCACCTCTCCTCTGGATGCCTGCCTGGAGTCAGTAATGGGCTGGATGAAGGAAAACAAACTCAAGCTGAATCCAGAGAAAACAGAGGTACTCATGATAGGTACCCCAAGTCCAGACAGGGAAATTTGTCATCCAGTCCTGGATGGGGTCACGCTTCACCTAAAGGACAAAGTTTGCAGTTTAGGAGTACTCTTGGACTCATTTCTACAGTATTATATCAAGTAGATGCGATGGCCAAGAGTGCTTGGTACCAGCTTCAGCTGATACACCAACTGCGACCCTGCCTCGACCGAAAGGACCTTGAAACAGTAGTACATACACTGGTAACCTCTCGATTAGATTTCTGTAATGCACTCTACATGGGGCTACCTTTGTACCAGGTTCGGAAGCTTCAGTTAGTTCAAAATGCTGCAGCCAGATTGATTGGCAGAACTTCTAGATCAGATCATATAACACTGGTATTAAGATCTCTGCACTGGCTGCCTATTAGCTTCCGGGCTCAATACAAAGTGTTGGTTATCACCTATAAAGCCCTACATGGCTTGGGCCCATGTTATTTGAGGGAACGCCTCTCCCCATACAATCCGCCCTGCACTCTCAGAACTACTGGGAAATGCTTACTTGAATATCCTAAGACGAGACTGGCATCAACTCGCCAAAAAGCATTTTCATCTGCAGCTCCCACATACTGGAACAAGGTCCCGGAGGAGATAAAGCTTAGTTCCTCTTTAGATGCCTTTAAGAAAGCCTTAAAGACCCATCTTTTTCGATCAGCATATCCTTCTGACTTTCTGTAGAAATTATTCCTTGTTGAAAGATGCTCTTTATGACTGACAGATGTTATTAATGTTCTTATTTGAGATTTTAAGGATGCTTGTTTAATTATATATGTACTTGCGGTTTTACTTATTTTGTATTTGATGTATTGTGCAATTGTATTTGATGGTCTTGTGAACCGCTTTGATCACTGCAGAAAGGGGGTATATAAATAAAGTTGTTGTTGTTGTTGTTGTTATTATTATTATATTGGCCATGTTCATAAATTATATGATGAACATGTTTCTGTCTTTATGTAGCCCCACATCCCCAAATTTTTGGCATCTTGTTCACTCTGTATAAAAGGAAAAGCTTTTCAGCCCCTTGAATAGGGAACATCCCTTATAACGATGAACCTGCCTATCCTAGAGAGAACAAGCTTTCTAGACCCCAAATAACGGACATCCCTTATAATGAGGGATGCTTGGCAAGCCTACTTTCAGGTCTCACAGAAATTATAATCTATAATCAGATTTAGAGTTATTTTGTTGAGCAAAGAAGAGTATGTTTGCAGCATAATAAAGTTCTTAAATATCCTTATTAATGAATGTGAGAGATACATAGACTTGATTACCTGATAATAAGTACCTACATATGATTAATGGAGTCCATACAACCAATCAGACTCTTTCAAAGTAGTTTGGCAATCTGTTACAACATACCAGACAGTAAGGAAAAATTGCTATGAGTCCAAGTACAGATGCATAACACAATTAGTATTTACCTTACCATATATACTCAACTATAAGTCAACCTCATGTATGAATTGAGAGAAGGTTTTGAGGCCAAAATTATGGATTTTGCCATGGCCTGTGGATAAATTGAGGATAAGACTTGGAGGCTCCTTCAGTGTGTATATATGTGCGTACAGCAAGAGAGATTCTAATTGAGGGTTTTTGCTTCATCATTTGTTTCACCTTTGGTTTCAGCCTTCACCCTGACAATGGGGGCCAGTGCAGGCAGAAGAGGGACTCTGTCTAACAGCAATTAATCACTCAGAACTCTTTTTGCTTGGTGCGAGAGAGGGATAAACTCCTTTGTCGACTGCATAAGGAAATCTGAAAAAGCTACTATCACATTACCATACTAAATAAGTTGACCTGGAATTTTGGGGTCAATTTTTGCCATAAATTTTTAGACTTATAGAAGAGTATATACCGTAGATGTGATTGATACAAACCAAGGAGTACTAGTGAGATGCTAATACCATTTGCAGCCTACATGGCCCAATTTATCAAAATATTTTGCCTGAGTCTATGTTGGACATAAAAGGGAAAACTGGGTTGCAGTATAAGTACTGCATAGCTCTCTATTAATATTTTGCCAATAAATGCTGCCTTTCTCCTGGCCTTTTAAAAGAGTTGGACAGAACTAACAGACTTTCCTGCTTATATATAAATTGCTCTCTGACCTGACAGGAAAAATAAAATATTCTTTTACCTTGGCCATAAAAGTTACATTTGCTTGGTATGATATGTTTGGTATGTGATTTTAGAGTGATCCAGCTTTACACAAGAGAAGATAAGTGAATTCAGACATAGTTTGATATAGAAAACTGTTTCCCTAGATAGGAATATTGTAATTATTCAAAAGTATGTTTACTTCCATGGTTTGGTGCTTGGTCCTATAATGAAGGCCAAATTACTAAAAATTAAATTTAAAAAGCAATTGTGAAATTGAAAAACAATCTGTTTCCTGGTTGAGATGATTTAATAAGGGAATACTATACAATCTTTGTTGACATTTTATTGGATCCAGTCATGATACAATGAATTATATATGTCTGCTGCAGGCATCCACAAATCTGTTTGCCAGAGGCCAGTTGTCTTCTAAGCAAGATACCCAGCAGCGCACATACGTATTACTACCCTGGAGATTTCATTTCCATGGCAAGTATGGAAATAGCAGGATTCTGATCTGCACCCAAGAGGCACTTCTTTCTTAGCTTGTATGTACACTGCATAAATGAGAGAGAATTGCCTCTTTCCAAGCACTCTATGCCTGCTGAAGTGCTCTAAGAAGGAGACAGAAGTACTGTACTGATATGGCTACCAAGCTAAACCAATATTTTGGGCCCCTGGCTATGCACAGGCATTCTCCTATCCATTGGGAGGAAGCAAAGTTCATTTTAATTGGTAATAGAATGTTAGAATGTGTGTATATTTGTGTAGAAGTAGAGTTGGCCCTCATTATTCACAGATTCCACATCCACAGATTCAACCATCCACACCTTGAATATATATATATATATATATATTCCCAAAAGCAAAATTTGATTTTGAAATTTTATATAAAAGGGACACCATTGCATATAATGAGATTTGCACAGCTACAGATTTTTAGTATCCATGGTGGGTCCTGAAACCAAACCCCATACACCAAGGGCCCACTGTATTACTGTGCCTAGTGTACCTTGAAAGTCTTTCTTGATCTGTGTTCATCATAACCATGTTAATCATGAACATGAGGCAGGTTCATATTACTGTGGCATTCTTATAACCAAACTAATAAAGGAGATCTATGATCAGCTGGGAGAGGAAAACTAACAAGCATCCTAATATGGTTCCTCTTGGGAGCAATTTTTAACACTTACCTTTGCCTTCTTCATCTAAATTAAAATGTTCATTTCAGAGCCTCTGTTAGCTTCATGGGTGAAAACATATAGGTACCAAAATTTGTAACAAGCACAGAAGTTGTAGCTGAGATTAGTTAACTGGCACAATTTTCCTGGTTTTCAGAACAGCAATCTATGACCCCACTCCACCCATGTAATCTGTGAAAGAGGCTTTTTCAGTGCCATTTGCTTCCAAATTGTGATCCAGCAGAACTGGAGAAAAGTTTAATTAAAGATAAAATAATTTCTGCATGTCCGAAAACCATTTTTGATTTATTCATTAGTAAGTGAAAACCAAAAGAGTAATCCTTAAGAGTGTAGCATAAAATTTCACAAAACTGATGTTTACTGTAGTATAGGCACATTCTCTTGGAAATAATCTTAAATTATTATTTTTTTCTTTCATGCAACTTTCCAGATTATGTTGGACTCCCAAATTTGATTAGTGCCAGCCAGGGGTTCAGGGATTATGGGTTTTGTAGTTTAGCACAGTCTGAATGGCCATCATTTTCCAATCATAGGATTATTATACTACCTTTGAAGATTTTTTTGCTTCTTCAACAGTAACAGTATTGTGCAGTATTTTTAAAAAATGCCTATTGTACATAGCCTGAAAGGAAGTATTAAACTATCAAAATTATCAGTACCAAAAAACTGAGTTGAAATTTTTGACATTTCCAAATGTCATCTAAATATGCTGATTCGTAGGCAGGAAACAAAATTTTGAATGGAATTTTGAATGGAAATAATTAATCAAACAGGAAATTAAGGACCATTAGCTAATTTCCACTAGGAGAAAAAAAAAGCAGTTCCCTTTGAAAAGGGAGGACATTTTATTTGATTTCTACAAAATTGAGAAACTGTTGATACCTACACCTACTGATGAAGAAGGTCAGATGGAGCGCACTGCTGAGGTAAAAGATTTATGTCCAATGCAATTTGGAAAACTAGTCAACTGTAACAATTTATCTATCAAGCAGAAGGAAGACAGATGAGAATATTATATACTTAGGCTATAACTCTATGCTGGGGTGACACCAACCCTATTGATGTCACTGGGTTTTTACCTTGTCTTTAAATCTTAAGGAGATGTTCTTAAGGTTGTATTTTGGTACAATTATCGATTTGGTACTCTTCAGCTTAATTTAACCTTTGATATTAGCAGTTCATGGTCTGTGCCACCATTGCTCTTGGACTTGTTTTTTGGAGAGATAATTTGGTTTTTCTGTCTTCTGTTCCTAGTCATGACACTAACCTTAGTGATTTCTACATTGGTGATGTTCATTTCTACAGTTGCCTTTTTGGTTGCCTACAGAATGTGCTTAAAATGAATCTTTCAATTTCTTCTTCTTCCTTTGGTGTTGGAGCATAAATTTGGATTATGGTTACATTAATGAGTTTTCCCTGAAGTCTTAATTGATATTATTTGGTCGAACTTTGCATTATATCTTTTGACTTCTTTTGCTACATCTCACCTCACTACTAATGCCACCCCATTTTTTTCTTAGATTTTCATTTGCTGTATAAAACTGTGTAGTCATTTGACTGAAAATATCTCATTCCTGTCCGCTTTAGTTCACTCATCACGAGTACCTCAGTGTTTATATGTTCCATTTGTGGGGTTTGGGGGCTATGAGGCCGTGTTCTAGAGTTTATTCCATTTCTTGTTTTATGTTTACTTCTCATATTCTATGCTCCTATAATCTATGTTGTATAGCCTTGGATCTTCCTTTCACCTTTGAGCATATCAACAGCTGAATGTCCTTTCAGCTTGAATCCAGTTGTGTTGTTAGCCAGTCTACTACCCTTACTTGTCTCTGCTCTTCCTCAATAACTTGTTGAATGCCTTCTGACATGCAGTCTCAACTTCTGGCACTCTCTCTTGTTTTGTTTTGGATTGTCTAATCATAGGAGTGCCTTCTTTTGAGCAGTACCAATGTTAGTACTGAGATATCCAGCAGCAGTGTCAATCCCCACCTCCCATACACAATAATGCTGCTGTTCAGAGATCCTACCAGCAGCACTGCTATTGTCAACATAGCTTGTTGCCTCACAGCAATGGCATTACTGTGGTTGGTGTCTCCTGGTGCAGAGGAGTGGCACGGGGCTGGCGGCCTGCCCCCCCAGTTACCCGCCCACTGCCAAGTCAGACTGCTACTGGGGGGGCGTGCCTTCTGATGTGGCTGCTCAGGTGAACAGCCATACCAGACCCTAAACACGAGGCACTGTCCTGCAGCAGCAGCTGCTTCTGCAGGGCAGTGCTGAAGCCTCTGGATGTCCTATTTAGGGTCTTGAGTGGCTGCATAGGCCCTAAATGGAAAGCACCATCACCTAGCAGCAGCAGCTACTGGGGGATGGTGCTGAGGCCTCCAGATAGCCTATTCAGAGTTTTGTGTGGCTGCTGAGTGACTGTGACAGGGAAGTGACATCCTTTCTCACTTGCCCAACAGCTGCTCTAATCCCACTGGGTGTACCACTCCACCAGGTGTAATCCGCTTTTTGTGTACCCACTAGTGATGCCCCTGCCTCACAAAAGCACAGTCCCACCACCACAGAAAGGTAGTGCCATGGTGGAAGTGCACGATCACTGCACTGCAGGAATAGCTGTAATTGCACACTATTACTGGACCCCCCCTCCCTATTTTTCCCTGCTTGGAATAATGTTTGCAACTTCCTTCCCACGTTTATCATTCTTTATTTGAGTACAGATGTCACATTGAAGGTTGCCAGTACTTTCAAGGTTCTTCTGAGAAAATATTAAGCACTTCCGCTTTTTATGCTACTCCTTCATAATAGTCATACTTAAATCAATCATTTAAGTGGCCTGTGCTTTTGTTAAAAAAGTGCCGTCTCTGCTGTAGAGATGCAGATGTTCATGCTTACATAAAATAGATGTTCCATTTAATGAAGGCAATGAAAGCTATCACATTCATGATGCCTAGAACCAGAATCAAGACTTAATCTAGAATTGAGCCCACATAATACACTTGTCCATAGCACACATCTGTATTTCTTACAAGGCCAGGAGTGGGCAGACTTTGATAAAATTAGGCAGCTTTTGCCTATAATCACAATTTTGAGATAGTCTTTAGGTTTGCAAGAGGATCTACTGTGTTGGGTTTTTTAAAACTAGGATTCAGCATTCTTTCAGCTAGAGCAAAGTGTAAAACCCATATAGAACTAAAGAATCCAAGAATTTGTTGACAATCCTTTCATGCAAAAATCATTGTGAATCTACTAATACAGCATCTATCAATAGATCCTGCTCTGTTTCTGGCTTTTTGTACAAGACCATCATATACTGTTGGGACTAAGACAGGGTAACAATGTACAGAAACAAGAGAGCAATATATTGTGTTTTCTCTTTGCTGAATCACAATTGCTTCTAAGTGTACAATAGGCTTTGCTGATTTTGTTATCACAGTATTTTTTACTGATTCCTGGGACTGGTATCCCATTGTGGAAGCATGTGCTAAATTTGGCTTTCAAGAGATTCAGGTTCAGTTCACCATTCAGCAACTGTTGGTAGGCGAATATTCCCACAAAAGTCACAACTTTGTGGATTGTAAAATTACAAAAAAAAAAATCATGTATAATCTTTTATATCAGTTCTTTCTTCCTGTAGGGTAATGAGTTCTTTTCAAAGAACAACTTTGGATTTTACTGTTCAACCTTTTGTTTCCCTTGATAGCATCTCTAGTGATTAGATCAAAGAAGAGTTCATTTTTGGCTGACATTCTTTCTCCTTGCTTTGTACTGAGCAATGCTGTTCTGATTTCTAGTCTGCTGCCTATTTACGCATTTGCTTATTAAACTCATAAAAGATATTGATGCCAACCAAGTTCCCTTTGATTTCCCCACCACCACTCCTTTGATATACAGCTCTCTTCTTTACTTTTAAAGCTCAGTATTCATTGTGAAACTTGCTCAACTGGTTCTTCTTTGTTGTTCGCTGTTGTATTTCCAGCAAGTTTAATGACAGCAGCAAGATTCATATTGGCCTTTTAGGAAATTTATACTTTTTTTGAACATTTTCAAACCATGGATGCTTGAATCTGTGTATAAAAAATCCGTGTATAAGAAGGGCTGACTGTACTTCACCAGAAGTCCCCATGTGTCATGGAAATAGCACTAGCATTGGGAAGCAACTGTTGCGAGTTCCAAATGCAAAATATTCTATAACAACACAGATGACCTTTTCCATCTCGGCCCCACAGCTCTGGAACTTGCTTCCCAGCGAGCTCCGCTTGGCCACCTACCTCGACCTATTCAGGAAGGGGCTAAAAACCTTCCTTTTTCAGCAGGCTTTCCCCTAATGTCCCAGTTGTACTCCTGCTCTCCCTTTACAGCTTTGCATTTTGAGCTGGACTGGATGTTGTTAATTGTTAATTGTACCTTTTAATGTGTTTTATTGATGTTTTTATTATGACATTGTATTCTTGTGCAATTGTGTATTTTGCATATTGTAATAAAAGATTTTATTTATTTATTTATTTATTTATTTGTATGAGCATAGGGGGTTTCCACCCATGCAGACAAGGCCTTAATCTAGAGTTTCCATGCTCTGGAATATCAAGAGATGATAATTCAGATTATTCAGATTTTTGATATGTGGAGGCCCAGAGGGGAAAATGCAGGTGAGGGAACTTTTCCTCATTTCCCCCCGCATTTTTCCTGTGTTTTCTATCCGCCCCTCCCAGGCCTTTACATTTCTGCTCATGATAGAAGCAGATACATCGCCTTCTGCCAGATGGTTCCCCTTCACCTTCAATTAATAGGACCCTTCAGATGTACAAGTTCTCTTAACTACTCAGAGTAGGGTGTTTCCATTGTAAATTCAGGGTCTCAAGTTGAGGAAGTTACATTTTAAGATATGTATCATTTCTGGGTTTTGCAAATTTTACAATGCTCATGATTTGACAGTTTCTAACAGTTTAATTGGTGCATTGCATTATAGTTTCTGGGTGTCTAGCTCTATGATGTCTTATGATGATTACTGTCTTGGGTTAAAATTTTGAACTTAAAATTCACAAATAAAGTAACACATGTCAAGTGTCATGGGAGAAGGAAGAGGCCCCTTTTACTTTCAGTACCTCATTGTGCTAAGTGCACCATGCCACCATTTTGGGTGGACATGCATTTCCCTTTCCTGTTAGCAGATGATAAGGATGTCCACAGGTTAAAAAGCCCTTCCGATAGAGATTAGATTTCTCTGAAAAGTATAATTAGCACGCACACATCCCACATACAATGGGCTGCATCCAGTACTTGACTTTTACTCATATAAGAGCAGAATCCATGCATACTTTTGGTACTAGAGAGGATTGCAGTGGGGGAAATGCTGGAAATCCTGGTGGCAATGTGAGTTTTGCATTAGAGGTAGGCTACAGTCATATGTTACATTGTTATAGTCAGTTAGAATCTAGACACCATTGTATTCCCTATTGTTATGTATGGATCTGAGAGCTGAACAGTTAAGGAGAATAGGAGGAAAATCAACTCATTCGAAATGTGGTGCTGGGGAAGAGTGCTAAGGATTCAATGGACAGCCAAAAAGACCAACAAATGGGTCCTGGAGCAGATCAAGCCAGAAATCTTCCTAGAAGCCAAGATGACGAAACTCAAGTTGTCGTGTTTTGGACACATCATGAGAAGGCATGAATCATTGGAAAAAACAGTAATGCTAGGAAAGGTAGAGGGAAGTAGAAAGAAAGGAAGACCATATGCAAGATCGATGGACTCTATTAAAGAGATCACGAATATGAGTTTGCAGGAGCTGAGCAGAGCATTGGAGGACAGAGGGTCTTGGAGATGTCTTAGCATGGTTGCCATGGGTCGACATCAACTTGAGATCAGTTAACAACAACAAAACAGTCATATGTTTACAGAAAATCTGTTAAATCCTATTGATTTGACCCATTTGTAGAAATTCACTGAGTAGCCCTTACTAGGAGTTTCTAGTTTCTGCTATGCCATTTAGGGACAGCTGAAATGATTATAACTATTTTAACAACTCATGAACTGTAGGTACAGTAGGTAGACAAATAGCAGCACTGTTCTGAAAATCAGTCAAACATGCAGACTAAAATGCCATTAAGAGCTATTCAGCATTTTCAGAGGCATCTGTTTTCCATCTTGTGGTGTTGTTTAATTAGCATCAGTCCTACCAAACTTTACCATTCAGTTTACAGAAAATAGTATCTTGAAGGAAATGACCTCTCTTTAAAAATCTAAAAATGAAAATAGAAAAGAAAGTGCAGTGCACTGATTAAAATTATCTCTCACTGTTTGATTTCACATCTCTTTTATTACCTCACTCCCATGGTGGTTTATTTCAACAAAGCTGGATCAAGCTCCAGATGGCATTTTGTCCTAAGCTTGTAGCTGTTGGTATTTCTTGAATACCGAAAATGGAAGAAAAATTAACTGTAGAAGTGGCAACAATCTAGGAAGAAAAGCCCTCCTGTTTATCTTCTGCACTTTTTGGCTTCTGAACAAATGAGAGCCCAGCTCCTGCAAAGCATCCATTTCAATTTTGCTTTTTAGAAAAACTATAGTTCAGTGATAACTATCTTACGGTCTTACTTTGCAAAATACTTAAAATAACTAGAGGATGAGGCTGCTTCTCTGTCCTTTAAGGAATGTCGTTCTCAAAAATTCATGAATCTCTAGAGCTAAAGGCAAATTGCCGAAGAAGAAGGAAAGTTGGAGCCCACTGTAGTATCATTAGGCACAATGAAGCAGCTGCTTCAGGAAGTAGATTTTGAATGTCTTGGGAGGAAAGCAAGTTTAAATAATTAACAGTTTGTTAGAAAGGCTGAATAAATGTTTCTTAGCATTGCATTTTTAAGCCAGAAGAAGGGAGAAGGATTTGGAAGCTTTTTTGCCTCCCATGCCAAAATTATTTCCATGGGCCAAACTACTGTGCACTATGGTTTTGAAGGTAGGGGAAGCATTTTTGTTGCCTCATACATAGGGTTGCCATAATTGTTCACTAAAACCCGGGACAAAATGTGGAACAAAATCTAGACCAAACTGTAGGACAACTGCAGGACAAAACTCAGCCCAAAATGTAAGACATTTAAGAAAAAGGGAGGACCTTAAATGTCCTACATTTTGGGCTGAGTTTTGTCCTGCAGCAGAGCTGAATTATAATTTTATTCTAGAAGGTCTAAGAACCAATATGGATTATAAATAGTATGTTCCTTCAACCAAGGAAAATTCTGATTTCTTCTTGTGCTGCTTTTGGCGATCCCATGTTTTCCACAATCCAAAATAGTCTTATTTGTGTAAACAGTTAGTTGCTCTTGTTCATGATTTGTCTGCCTGAAATTAACAGAGAGAGACAAGAAGTAGAAGAGGAGGACGAGGAAGACTGCCTCAGTGTATGATACACTTGGCAGAGATGAATGGCAAAAAGTGCTATAATAATTTCTGCTAGTTTTAAGAGACCTATCAAAAAACAAATTTCAAAGCACTTGTACCATCTTTGTTTCACATGTGTGCAGTGTTTTTATTATTTAAAAAGCATGCAGTAAGAGAAATAATTAACATTCTTCCCCTGCATGATACTGGCAACAGTGCCAGCATATTTATTCTAGCAGAACCTAGAAGCAAAGCCTGGAAAATGCAGGAAGGATAGGAAAATGAAGGCTTATGAAATATGTTTCAATTTATTTCTGAGTATATTTTGTAAAATACACTTTAATTTGCAGAGGGCCAGAAGAACCTGGCACCCACACTCTTTGTGATGGCCAACTTACCTATTGTTCTCAGAAGACCACCAGGAAATGTAGTGACTAAAATTAGAAGGATAGTGGTTTGGGACTTGTATGGCCCTCCAGCTTTTCTTCGGTAATTCAAGCATTACTGTAAGTTTTTTGTTATACACATGAAATAATAGATGTAGGGTTGAGTTGCTCTCGTTTGTTTTAACTTCTCCTTCTGGTTGTGTTCTATCTATCACACAGAACTACTGGTTCCTTTTGTTGCCTTTAGACCTTGTAAAAATGAATAAATCCTTCCCTGAGTGACACTTAGCAGAATGCCCTCCAAAGATTAAAAAGGAATGCAGCAAGTACTGGCAGAAAAGCCTAACAACATGTTTCAAAAGAAGTGTTCAGATGAGGATAGCAAATAGAGGACATATAAAATATGCAGCATTGAAGGTCTTACCCTCTTTAAACTAATTCTGGCACCTGTCTTGATAACCCAATTTGTTCTTCAGTAATTAAAACTATACATATTTTCCTTCTTTCTTTAATAATTAGTTTTAAGCCATTGAGAGGACTCGACTTCAAAGTGCGTGGATAGTATCTGATGAGTTTCTGTTATTGCAGACCATGATCTACAGTGGTAAGAGAGGTGTAGATTTTAGTGTCTGGCTTATCAGCAGTTTCAGAATAAATTGTCCATAAGAGAAAATGTGTTTACTTGCCAGTTGATTTATGGATAACAAAATATTGTTGATCTTGGACTCATTCAATCTGACCATAAGCTGCATGTTACCAATGACACCACACATATACTCATTTCAGATGGGTCCAGAGTCATGGGTTGTACATGGAATTTCAATTAGATGATGCAATGATTTGGTAAATTTGATATACTTGATGGAAGGGTTATGCACCAATAATAATTGATCCTTTGCATCCCCTCTATCATCTTTGTGCACTTTCTGGTTTCCCATGACAACCTTTGATGCAGGTTAGGCAACAGCATAGGCATATATCTGTACAGATGCTGTGCCGCTTATTTAATTTATTTATTAACATGCTTATTAGCAATTTTTTTGGCTATCTAAAGCCAAAAATGCATGAAGAAAGTAGTTGTGAAGCCAAGCACTATTGATTTTTCAATATAATAATAATGCACTGATGTCTAACTCAAATCAAACAGTCTCCTCATCACAAATCTCACCAGGCTTAGATTTTTTTCAAAGAGCTACTAAATTATATTAAATTGAATGCAAAGGGTACAATCCATGGGGAACAGACTTTGTGTTGGCTTTTAATGCATAGCATTTGTTTAGAAGAAACTCCTGCAGTATTATGCCCATTATGTTTTCTGTCGCTCTAAGACTTGAGACACATTGTCATGTGGGTTCTTGCTTGATAACAAACAGAAGACTATAACTGGAAGGTGGTGAAGAATTCTTGATTGTTCTGCAAATAAAATAAGCTTTATATTTTTAGCCTTTATCTCTTGTGCACCTTATGCATAAGAATTGGTCCTTCATCCATCTTGTCTATAAAATTCACTCCCTGAATGCATTCAGGGATTAAACACAGGAGCTGTCTGGATCTTCAATAAGCATTCATACTCAGATCATTCATAGTAAATTAACTCATAATCTGTGAATTGGAATGCAGAGAGACTTGCTAACTTCTTATCCTTCACATCAGGTTGCCTGTGTAACACTGCACAAATCCAATCTGGTTAAACTGTAGGGAACTGTCAACATGTCAGAGGTTTTGTTCTCTTACTTTGTTTAAAGTTGCAGTCCCATTGTGGATGGCATGACTTCATTAACCACAGTGAAAGGAGAGGGAGTTCATGAAGGGAAATATGGAAAGCAATGAAAGGATACAGCCTTGTAGCCTTTGATGTGGCAGGAACCTTTTTCATATTAAGTTTCCTTTGCCAATTCTCTGCAGGAGAATGTATGGATGTCAAATCCTTTTCCAAACAAGCTTTATTGATTCCTGTCAGACAATCCTTTCCGGCTAGGAGAAGCCAAAGTTAGCCCCCTTTTATAATTGTTGTTGTTTTATAAATAGCCCCTTATTTATAACCTCTTACTTGAGTTTTAAGTGTGACTCAGTTTTATCTTTGTATATACACAGACATTCTGATATTTTTATCTTGTATGTTATATGCTGTAATTTTGTAACTCTATTTAGTATTCTATTGATATGGTCATCTGACTAATCAATAAACTTGTTGTTTATAAATAGTTTAAAATCTTAACAGTGGCCTATTAAAAAGGCTAAGTGTACAAGTTCACTGTGGTTGTTGGGAAACTTAAAAACTACAATATCCCCCTTTTAAATGCACTACCCCAGTGAGATCTGGATTTGAATTCTACACCATCTGAGATCAGTGAATAAATTCTGATTGATTGAAAGCTAGCAATTTGCCCTCACATGCATACATTATGTATGTTTCATGAGATGCTTCTACTGATGGAGCTTCTTCCATCAGTAATACTGAGTCTCCCAAATTTCCTTCTTCTCTTCCTGGTTTTCTGAATTATAACATGCTGTAATATTAAAACCAGGAAAAATATGCTGTCTCTCATCAAGAATGACCTTCATACTATCTCTTGTTACTCCAAAAGATGGGGGACTGGGAGTGGTCCCTACCAACTGTATCAGCTTTTTTTTAAAATGTTGAGTAATTAATTAGCTCAAAGAAGTTTGTAAGAGGCTGGGTAACATTGAGGATCAGTTCCACCAGTTTATGCCAGTACAAACTGAGGACAACTTCATGTTTAGGTGAATAAGAACATCTTTATTTAGAAACATGCAACCAAACATACAATAGTAATTTAAACACAGACGCTATCCAGAGCTACCTAAAATACAAGTATGGAATTTGGATAGGCGAGATGGGGTGAGGTGGAAGGGCAGGAGAGTGTCTGTCAGCCAGTGGCAGGTGTCCCAAACGGTGATTTTAGAGGACTGGGGGTTTGCAGTTTCAACTGAATCATTATATTTGTACAAAGGTTTTGGTAAAAGAGGAAGGTGATTTACAATTTTGGAGGGTAGAATAACATAATAAGCTCTGGTAATGGGGAGCACTTGATTATAAAGGTAAGTTAATTAGCGATAAATTAATAATATTACATTTTAGTGGAATTATGAATAGTATATGTTGAAAAAAAGATAGAAATAAAAATGAAGATATTAATAATTGTATGTGTTTTTAAATTATTGGTTTAGTTAATATTAAATGGCTTAATATTAAGAATTAGATAAGTTAATTAAAATAGCTAATTAATGTGATTTATAATATATTGTATACGGAATATGATGTATAAGATATTTTGAAATATTATTTTAAGCATGATATAGGTGCGTTACAGACCGCCCCTTTGGGGCGGCCTGTAGGCGCGCCTTTCCCCAGTGTATTGGGGCCTCAGTGGCTAGAGCGGCAGCCGCTGAGGCCCCAATCCGCCGCTTTCCAGGCCGCGGGAAGCGGCAAAGGGCCCCTTCCCCGCAGCCTGGAAAGGGGTGTCCTTGGGGCTTCAAGCCCCAAGGACACCCCGCGGTGGCAGGGAGGAGGAGAAAGGGGCCACTTGGCCCCTTTCTCCTCTGTGTTGCTGGGTACAGCCGTCTGAAGGCTGCACTCAGCGACGCAAACGGCAAAAGGAGCTCCGTTTCGGAGCTCCTTTTGAGGCTGGGGAAAAGGCGCACTATGCACCCTGGCGCAGTGTGATGACGTCACATCCGTGCCGCTCCATATAGAGGTGGCATGGTCGTGACGTCATAATGGCGGTGGCCGTGTGGAACGGCCGCCGCCATTTTGTGTGTGCTCTGCGAGTGCTAGTGTTGAGGGCGTTCGGAAAGGATGCCCCTTTCGAACCCTAGCACGCGCAGAGTGCACACTTTAAGGCCCGTCTGTAACGGGCTATATTATTATTAATACAAAATATTTTTTAAAAATAAACTGAATCACTATAGACACAATCCAAAGTAAGCTTACTCAGAAAGAAATCCTCCTAAGTTCAATGCAACATTGTCTCTAATGAGTATTTTTCAGATTGCAGTCTGAATGACTATTATAAACAGTGAACAGAGGTGTATATAGCAGGCATATCTTCATTCTTTAAAAAGCTGGTTTTGTATTAACTGTAGCAGTTAATATACTGTTGCATGTCTTTAAAAGTGTGTAAAACAGATACTTTTAAAATGCACTGCTTTCATTGGAATTTGTAATAAAATGCGAGAATGGTCTTCTAAACTTTTCTTTTAATCATGCTCCTTCTCTATCTGTTCTTTATCTATGTCTTAAATCTTGGTATGGTTACACCCTCAGCATAGTAAAACTGTAGCAGACAAGATGTAATAAGATTATGGAGCTCTGTATATCATTTATTTTCTCTTTGTCATTCTTATTTGACCATATAAATTAGAGATCCAGTATTGTGTAGTGGTTTGAATGTTGGGTTACAACTCTGGAGATTAGTGTTCATATCCCCATTTGGCCACAGAAACCTCCTTGGTGACCTTGGACAAGTCACATTCTCTCAGCCACAGAGGAAAGCAAAAGCAAACACCCTCTGAACAGGTCTTGCTAAGCAAACTCCATGATATATTCATTTTAGGATCACCATAAATCAGAAATGACTTGAATGCACACAACATCTATATAAACTAGATGACTTTAATACTATCAAAGAACATATTCTGAGCTACCAAAATAAATTAAAAGTAGGTTGAAAACAAGATTATTTTATTTTTTATCTTGCCTCAGAAACACACAATTCATTTTCAGACCTATCCAGCAAAGACTTACTTAGAAAACTATTATACAATTACTAAGAGTGCTGGGTTTTTTTTTGCAGGGGCTACATACAGTATTTTATCTGCAAATGTTGACCTTTTCCTCTGTGCCTTATTTTCATGTGCCATTTTAATAATTAAATCTGAGTTATAAATTTCTTAGGGTCACATTTTTTTAAACTTCCACTTTCAGCTGAAATATTTTAAACTGAAATGTTGATGATTTTAATTAAATGTTCAGGTTATTTCCACTGTGTCTCAATGTAGAAGAAATCATGTTCGGTTCTTTTTTTTTTAATTGCTTTGATTCACTGGCTTGGACTGTCAGTATTTAAGGAATCTTTTTGGAAGAAGTATCAAAGTGGAAAGACAGAGCAACTGTTCCATCTATCTTGAGCTTGACACATTTAATTAGTGTACAAGAAAATACTCAGACAATATACATTAAGCAGATCATTAGAAATCAAAACCAGATATTTGTTCCTTTACAACCTTTGGCATTATGACACAAAACATTTAAAGTGTAGTGAAGTGTGTTAAAAGGATACTTGCTTTGATCATTTCTCTTATCTAGATTTGAACATTGTGTTAGGTTAGAGCTGGGCACAATATAGGACCTCAAGTTAACTGAGCAGCCTGTGAGAAGACACAGTGTATATGCACTGTGTCTTCTCAGCTATTCTTAATATACACTTGGATTAGTTCACAACTGTTTACAGCATATCCATAGAAGACCTAATTAATTAATCACATTTATGTGTTACTGTTTTAATATTTTCACTTGTCAACTTGAAGAGGCTTTACATAAAATGAATCATTAAAATATTTCAAATTACAGCTAAAATAGTAATTATGCTGTACAAGACTGTACAGTTAAAAAGGGGGCTTTGTGAACTACATGCAAACGTTTCTATAATACTGCAGGAAGCTTAAAACTTGAAGACCACACTCTAGCTTTCCAGATGGAGCTAAATTCTGCTGATGCTAAGTTTCCACATGGGGCTTTTTAATAGTGATTCCATGGCCATTACTTTCATATGGAAACAGTTCAAAAATTGGGGCATGGATTTAAGTGCAGTCTGAAAGCTTGTTGCTTCCAATTTGTTTCTAGATATTTAAACTTTAAATATGTTTATTTTTAAAAAAGCCTGTTTTTCTGACAGACTGGACATTTGTAGACCTACAATATCAACCCCATATCTGTGAGTTAACAAATGAGTAGGTGAGAGATAGCAGAAATAGTCTTAGTGCAAATTTGTGCATGTACTGTTGACCCTTGTTATCTGCTGGGGTTTGGTTCCAGAAACCCCCGTGAATAACAAAATCTGTGTATGCTCAAGTCCCACTAAATACAGTGGCATAGCAAAATGGTGCCCCTTATATAAAATGGGAAAATTGAGGTTTGATACTTGAAATTTGTACTTTTTAAATATTTTCAAGCCATGGATGCTTGAATCCATGTATAAAAAATCCGTGGATAAGGAGGGCCAACTGTACTGCAGTGCTTTAATTTGATCCTTTGGCTGAGATTTACAAAATGTCACAGTTGTATGTAACTCTATTAAGACTTTCAAAGTATACATTCTTGACTTAGAAAGGGGGGGAAAACATTTTCCAAGGCAGGAGCAAGTCAAAGCAACCTGCCTATAAATCGTTTTGCTAGCAAGTGCACTAACAGTAAGATATCATATTTACATTCTATCCCATGCTGAAGTACAATATGGATATTTGCATTTTATGTTGCTGTTTGGCACATTTATATTTTCCAGATTTGTGTGCAAAGCTAATAAAAAGCCAAAATGCTACCAGTTAACTTGAATTGTCCAACAATAACAATAGCTGAAAATGGTCTGGAAATTTCCCTCCCTCTACCACAACTAGGTACCATGCAATAAAACAGTTACTGTACAAACATAGTGCTAGTTTCCTGGTAAACCAATAAGCTGTTAAGTGTTAAGAGTTTTCATTGTTATACAGCATGCACACCCCATGCATGGGCTTACCATCCGCGGCTTTAAGCTTATGTAGATGGCAAGCCCCAGGTATTACAATGGCACACACACCCATGGTGCTCAGCCATTGAAATGAACGGGACTTGGGGGGTTTGCCAGATGTGGCAGGGGGGGGGAGCCTGGAATGGATCCCCCGCATATACAAAGCAACCACTGTACTGTGAGTTCTACACACTGTAAAATATTATTAGTAAAGCCATTAACAGCAGTGATACAAATAATATCTGTTTAGTTTTGCTTTTGCTTTGTCTCTTATTAATTGGCTTATAATTATATCCAGGAGTAGTCATGTTGACTATACAGCAAAGTACAATAGCATCCTAAATATACAAAACAGTGATACCTTTATTGGCCTGTTAGATTTTTAACACCCTTGCTTGGTGAAGAAGTCAAGTTTCCATCATGTATTTTATGCATTTTGGTTGGTCAACAAGGTATTAATGTTTTGTGGATTTTGAATGTTATACATTGGGCTGTGTTAGCAAATAGTTCTGTGAAATTCACCATCAGTGTGATGTTTACCTGTATGAGTAGGTACACATCATGTGGCTACATATTTCAGAATCTGCATATGACTTAGCCTATACATCTTACACTGATGCACTTGGGAGAAAGTCTCATTACACTAGATAGACCTTAACTTGGAGTAAATATATGTATGATTGCCTTGTTACAGATTTGCAGAGATAACTATGAAAGACTGTGGATTTCTTGTATATTACTGTCTACTGGAGGTCTGCTAGCTGTTTTTGTTGGCTCAATTGTTGACGACATCTATACCTGTGTGGAAATTTTCTTGAACTGAAGAATGGATAGTTGGTTTATATTCAAGCTGTGATTAAATTTAAGGAAAAGAGTCTAAATTGACTTTGCAGATGATAAAATATACCATTCCAGATGATAAATATACTCTTTGACATTCCTTGGACTGTAAAGAATGCTTATAATAACATTTAGATATTCTTCTATGTAGGCTGTTTTAAAAGTTGTCATACTGAAAGAAATGACTGAAAAGTGTAAGTTGCATGTTGGTGACCCATGGTATTAGGTTGGCATGTATTCCCCTACTAACTACAAGCAACCATCATGGCTTTCTAGGAGAGTTCTGCACAGGTTTTAAACTTGGATACATCTACTTAATCTGGCTCTAAATAACTTGACAGCCAACAAACACCATTGCAGCCTTCTAAATATACTGCTGGTTCCATTGCTCACTTCATTCCACTTGCTGTCACTTGATTCATTACCCAGATGGAGCATAGCTTGTGTGATAGATTTAGCCCTCCTTCCCCCACTCCCAGCTGCATTTAGTTACCCATGTTGTCTCCCATAATTGTGTCCTGGGAAGTTGCCTTATCCAATTCAAAACAATAGTCCATCTACCCCATTGTTGTCAACTCTGACTAGCAGCAATGGCTTGCCAGGCTTTCAGGCAGGATTTTTTTTTTAGCCCTTCCGGGATTCTTTGGTCTTCCATCTAACTCTTAGAAATCAGATGAGAATGGATATGTTCAGGGTGGTATGGTGATTTGTCACCCCACTCTTGATTGGATTTCAGTTGATGAAGTTCAGTTCAAAGAGCTGCCATCTTATTCAGCTGTTAAATTTATTAAAGATACCTGTATAGAAGATAATACTGTGGGTAAAAAAACCCAACATATATACTTGTTACATATATCTTTCTGTAGTACCAAAGTACTAAATATTTCATTGGGGTTGGCTTAGTTGTAAGCTAGGGAAATTGTTGACAATCAGAGTAGATGCCCCCTATGTCTTGCAAAAAAAAAAAAAAAAAGTAGCCAGGTTAAGACTGATTCTTCACCTCTCCAAACCCTAAGGTCCTTGGCTTGTTTTGTCTGCCGGTTGGGTGTATGTATTAGAAGGACAGCTTACACTGGTCACCCTTGAAAAAGAAGGACAGTTAATTGTGCTAATGGAGGAAAGGAAACAAGGATAGCATACTTTTTGAGTCAGCTCAAGAAACCAGGCAGACTCGACTATTAGGCAGCTATCTCAGGCGGTAGAATTGCAAGTCATTAAAAGTGCTTGGTAGGGATGCGGTGGCTCAAGCAGTTGAGTGGCTCAAGCAGTTGACTCTGTTGATTGCAAGATTGGCAGGTTGGCAATTCGAGGCCCAGGTGCCACATGATGGGGTGAGCTCCCATCACTAGTCCCAGCTTCTGCCAACCTAGCAGTGGGAAAGCATGCAAATGCAAGTAGATAAATAGGTACCACTCTGATGGGAAGGTAAACAGTGTTCTGTGCAATCATGCTGGCTACATGATCACAGAGTAGTCTCTGACAATGTTGGCTCTTTGGCTTAGTAACGGAGATGAGCACCACCCCCTATGGTCAGACACAACTTGACAACCTTGTCAATGGGGAATACCTTTACCTTTTAAAAATGCTTGAGGGATCTTCCTCTTGAACCAAAATAATTTGACTGGCTTTGAGCACTGTGCCCTTTTATTTGCAGGGTGGCCGATATTATTTGATACTCTACTTCAGATAGGACCAGTCATGCACAAAACCTACTGGTGGAGATCACTCTGGAAGTGAAGGGAATGGAAGCCTTCCCTTCGCTTGTTTAGTAATTGCCACACTTTTGAGCATGAAGGGTGGAAGGAATTTGAGAAGTGTATGCTTAAAGACAGAGGAAAGAAACTTCAAAAGAAAAGTTGCCTTAATTCTTGACCTCTCCCATAATTCGTCCTCCTACAACTGAAGGGGGAAGAGAGGAGAAAGATCTCTTGGCCTGCCTGCCCCTGTCAGATTATGGATAGAATGGAGATCATACTATGTACATTTCCTTCTTTACCTAATAAAGTACTAGCAAAGGCACTCAGATTGAGCCTTTAAGCTTGGCCATCAGTTTAATTCTTGGCCATGAGTTGACATCCATTGAAGTTAGGATAGGATAATGTCTTTGCTTTCTATTAGAATCCCAAGATCCAGTGATCATAGGCTAGTGTAGAAAATTTATTCTTAGAAATTTTGAGTCCAGGAATTAATTTTGAATACTAGAAGTGAACTGAGCTCACAGGCCTTCCAAGAGATTGGCTCTTGGTTGTCGAAAGCTTCATTTCAGCCATATAAATTGGAATGGAAGATTGTTACTGTGCTAATGTTGCTTAAGTGTAGAGAGTCTTTCTATTTTGCTGGAAAACACAGAGATCTACTGGTAAATCAAAATGTTACTTCTACCCCACTTGCCACAAAACATCTCTTCTGGGCCAGAGATTTTGCCCTTCTGCCTGAAGCTCTGGTGTCATGACTATCTCCTAGCTCTGTAACTAGAATTAGGGAGCTGTATTCACTTCATCTGTTAAAGATGCATCCAAGCTGGCTTTACCTTTGGACTCCTAGCCTGGGCTCAAATCACTGAAGCTGTAATGGAAAAAGTGGCTTTATTTCCTTAGACCCACTGCTTTTACTCACTCACACTCTTTGTGGTGAGTGGCCTGGCCTCTAGAACTGCAGTTAGGAGTTCCACTTCCCCCAAAATATTTTGCATCCTTGGTCTGGGCACCAGTGTTCTCGTGTAGTCTGGAGGGATGTCAGTTTTGTTCTGAATTATATAAACCATACAAAGTAAATGCTTATTCACGGAGCATGTATGTTTCTGTTTGTATATGTGTTGGCTTAGAAACAGAACAAAAATCACAGCATTTCCATTTTAGAAGGGAAAGAGAAATATTTTTCATGGGGGGAGGGGCAGCCCCATAAGTTTTACCAGTATGTTTTAAATTGGGAGGAAATGCTGGGTGTTAGTTCTTTTTTCTTTGGTACAAAGTACAATCCATTGACTGTTCTATTGGACAAATTAGATGTAAGCATAACAATATGTTGTATGTCCCTGCCTGGGAATTCATGAACATGCACACTTTTTAAAAACTTTTTTTTAATTATTATTTTAATAGACAAATGATTGTAGAAAGCAAGTACGGTGTTCATTTACCTTAGATTATACATTATGCTCTTTGCCATATGGCCATGACACACTTCATATGAGTGTGTAATGAGTGAAGAGAGTTATTGTCTGGATATAATTCATTGTTTGCTTAATTTGGATTAAATAGTCTGTGTGTATTATGTATCAAGGTTGTTTTTTTAAAAAATCTCCCTGTATGATCTCTCTGGGAAAACATTTGTATTTGGTTTAAGGAAAATATATGTGTGTGAGAGAGAGAGAGTAGGTTTAATCCATTCAGTATTATTCATAACCTTGTTTTTTCTTTGCACCATCTTGACCAGGGGTAGGCAACCTGTGGCCCGCGGGCCGGATGCAGCCCGGCGAGGCCTTGGGACCGGCCCCAGCCCGGTCCTGCCGCCGATTGCCATCAGGGCCTTTGGGGGGCAATTGTCTATAGAAGCCTCAGAAACATGCATTTATATTAACATTTTTTAAAAAATCAGCAAATTTTTTCGCGTGTCCTCCATTTTTTTTAAAAAAAGTGTCTTCCATTTGAAATTTTTATCCTACATTTGTCCTGGTTTATTTATATATTTAATTTTTAAAAAAATATTTATTTATTTATTTATTTATTTATTTGGCTTCGGCCCTCCAGTTGTCTGAGGGACAGCAACCCGGCCCCCGGCTCAAAAAGGTTGCCTACCCCTGATCTTGACAGTAGTCAGTTTTATCCAACACTTTTCAGAAATATATTAGAATGCATTCAGAATTTCTAAAGATTGCTGGCAGAACATGTGTTTTATAATACAGTCATGATACAAGATATAATACAGTCAAGTGTTTTATAATACATTCAAGAAGTGGTTATTCTCTTTTTTTCTGATTGTCACATTGTTAACATGCAGTGTTTGGAAATGATCTGTCATTCTGTTGTTTTAAGACAATTTTTGTTTGCTTTGTTAACTTTATCAACTGTTTTCCAAGATTTGTAACAGCATGGCAAAACTATCAACCTATCCAGTAATTTCTCATTTACTCTTCAGTACTTTGCTTTCTAAACTGTGTTCACATTTCTATTCTGACTGTATTCATACTTTGAGTCCTCAGTCAACTGCATCCAGCATTGGGCAAAACTGAGATTACCCAGAATAGATTAGGAAATAATATTTCACAGACTGCTTTACTTGAACTGGTTTTTTTTAACCTGTGTTTAGTGTTTATGTTTCTGGTGTCAGCAGTCACCTCATGCAGTCAGTTTCAGCAAGCCTCTGTGCAGCTGGAGCAGAATTTGAAAAAAATATATAACTTTTTATATTACATCTCCCAGAATCCCCTAGCCAGTATTAACTGTGGATTCTGGGTATTGCAGTCCAAAAATAATTTTCTAGAATAACATGTAAACTAACCATTGAACATCACTCTAATGGCCTTTGTCTGTCCATCTGATGTTTATTGCACTCCTCTAATTGAGGGAAAGGGATGAGACATTTCTATACTTCCATGAAGAGACTCTTAGGGAAGGGAGTTGGTCTGAGCTCTGGTATAGTCCCACTCAACATAATGGTTTTCCCTCACTTGTGGCATTGGATGGCTTCAAGAGCCCTGGTGGCACAGTACCTAAATACCAGTACTGCAGCCACTCACTCACAATCCACAAGGCTGTGAGTTCAGTCCTAGCCAAGGCCACAGGGTTGACTCAGCCTGCCATCCTTCCGAGATCGCTAAAATGAGTACCCAGCTTGTTGGGGGCAATTGGCTTACACATTGTAAACCACTTAGGGAGTGCTTAAGTGATTGAAAAGCAGTATAGACATGTACTTGCTATTGCTGTATTCCATATCAGTGGGATTTAATTTGAACTTTGGAAAAGTTGTCCAAAAGGCTGAACGCAAATAGACTCAGACGGTGAAAATAATCCAGGATGAATTTGGGTTGAATCTCCATTGTTCACACACAATCTGAATGCACCCTAATAAAATTTTTTAGGGAGGCTGCCAAAAACCCACTTAAGCCAGGATAATCGATATCAAGTTTTGCCCACTTTTTTTAAAAAAAGGTCCATATTGTTGGTAGTATGAATAATAACCAATGCGAATAGAACTGAATAGGCCAGGGATAAACTCTGCAAGCCTTGAATGTGTTCTGAATGCATTTGCATCATCAACCCCATCTTTATTGGAATGCTTCCATATGTGAGCAATGGAACCTGCAGAGATGTGCATTGATGTATTTCCATAGTTTGAATAACAAACCCAGATTGTGTGAGTGAGATTATTTGCTAAAAAACCAACATTTGATTGGCCCCTATGGAACTTGGACAGCTCTTTTAAAGTCCATCACTAAATTCCATGGCTCTTCTAATCAGATTAAAATTCAGTACAGAATCATTGTACTGACATGGAAGCTTGAACAATTTCGAAGCCCGTAGGTGCAAGTTGGGGCATTAGATAACAATCCCATATATCAGCAGTGAGCAAAGTAAAACATGTGGATTCAGCTCTTTTGGTGAATTCCTAGTGTTTTTGTACCATCTTAACATCTCTCCGTATTTTACTCAAAAGGTTTCTTGAGCTCTCTAGGGGATGTGAAGGGCAACTCTGCCATTTTTCCTTCAAGTATTTTAGGTCCAAGGGCCTTATTTCAAAACAAACCAAAATGTGACTTTAGTTTGTGACTGGAATTATGGAATTAGCCCATCTCAGGCCTAAAATATTTGGCGGGGGGGGGAACTAATTGAGTCCCCATACATTTCTGAGTTTTAAAATGGGGCCATTGGGGTGGCTTGGCATGTGTAGACCTCCAGAGGGGGCGGTGACAGCTGGATTAATAAAACCATATGTATTTCCTTGGGGTAGGAAGTCCAAAGATTTTGAGCCACATCTCCCTGCTGCCTGTCAACCAATAGATCTGGGAAGATATTGAATGGAATGGATGTTGTGTGGGGATGAGAGAGGATTGCCCCAAATTAGGCAGAATCCTTCTTTGAGTAGTTTGAATGAAGCCAAACAAGCCAGACTTTAATTCGGCAAAGACAAAACTTCTGTGGGTTGGGAAATCTGCTGATTTCAGATCTGAAAAGTGCCCATCTCTGGCCTAGATGCCTTCCAGCTATATATTTGATAAACTTACCTTCTGTGAATTTGTCTAATCCCCTCTTTTAAACTACCTGCTATTAAAGCACAATTAAAGTTCCTCCTGAGGTTTATTAAAGTGCTGTTGTCAGGTTTGCCAACTCTGTTTTGCATTGCGTAGCCTTCTGAAGAATGGCAGGTATGATCAGAGATGGAGTCTCATAAGATACTGTCCTATACTCCTGAGAGCGTTGGTCCATTTCTCTAGACCAGTATTGCCCATATTGACTGATAAGAATTAATCTCCCGTATTTAAAGCAGTAGAGATGTCTGGGACTATCTGCGTGCAAAGATGACACCCTACAAAGGACTTTTCAGGAATGGCACCCATTCTCTGGAACTCCCCCCCTCCCCCAAACAAACTTAGCTTAGCACCATCATTACTTTTATTAAGCCACATAGTAGGAAACTTTTGATTACTCAGACCCCTTCATGTATGTGCATTGGTTTTGTATTCTGTTCTGTGGTGATTTGTGGTCTATAGCTTTACATCATATCATTTATCATTCTGTTTTGTAAGAAGATCTGATGACTTTGGCGGAAGAGCAGCTAATAAAGAGTTCAAACACACAATTTTAAAAAAAATATTGTAATCTGTGGTGGAGCTGAAACAGAACTCAAATAATTCTGAGAGTAGAGCTCAGTTGCGGAGGAAAAGAAACAAGTTTGTGAGAGAGACCCTAGGTGCTGTGCTAGATCCAGGAAATTAACTGAACACAAAAAAAAAATGTGTTGTTTTTTTCCATTTTGTTTTGTTAAGAGCAGCTTAATGGGCAACTAGTCCAAAATCAAGCAAGAGCAAAAACATTTTAAGGTCATTTTACTGCCTTGCTCAGTTTGACATCCTGTGATGTAGTGAAGCCAGGGGCTCACAGAGTAGGACAATAAGATTTTCAGAAATACCAGTATCATTTCTTGTCCCCCTGAGTTTCTCTGTAATCCTGGGCAAAGTGGTGGGGGAGGAGTTTATTTTTTCCAGGCAGTAGTATATTATTTTGAACTATGCCTGTGCTAATGCAAAGTATTTAGGGATGTGAAGTCGAAGGCTTTCATGGCCGGCATCCATAGTTTTTTGTGGGTTTTTTGGGCTATGTGGCCATGTTCTAGCAGAGTTAGAATGTCTGCTTGATTAGTGCTCATTGTCTGCTGGGAAACCCCTGACCCTGGGAGATTTCTCATTTGCATTTGTCTTTATGTGCAGTCCTCTTGTGCAGACCCTCACACCCTGAGGACTGCCATTAGCAACCAACAATACACATGCAAATCACTCCTGCCTTTCCAGATCAGACAATATATATAGCCAAGTCCTTTCCAGGCAACATTCTCTGAAGATTCCAGCCACAGATGCTGGCGAAATGTCAGGAAGAAACTCTGCTAGAACATGGCCACATAGCCCGAAAAAAACACAAAAAACTATTTAGGGATGCATTGATCTTGAACTGACAGTTCAAATCCATTGGCTATACAGTACAAAATCCTGGTCATAGTAGGTCTGGATTGTTAATATGGGTCGTCAACATACCTGCCTGACTGTTTGGACTTTCCTTAGTGGTATGTCTGTGAGGGGTCTCATGAGACATGCCTGCAGTTCAAAATTTACTACCATAGCACTCTAAGCAACCATCATGGTATGATGATCTACCATTTATTGTTTATTCTGAAGCTACTCAGGCCAATCCATTTTATTGACTGGCCTAGTATTCTGTGAGAGAACAAACCCTCTGTTCACTTTCTCCACAATGCTCATAACTCTCAAAAACTTGATCATGTCATCTCTTTAGTTGTCTTGATCACTAACTCCAGAATCCCACTGCCTTGAGTTTATATAGTTAAATGTCTTTTCAGTCAGTGCCAAGTGATGGGAACTGAGGGAGCCTTCTGCCTCGTACTCATAACAGCATGATTTTACGGTATGACATAGTGTGAAGGTAGTAAAATGAACACAGTAGTCTTTGAGAACAAAATTTCCAAGCCAGAATGGGCCCTGCAGAGCTGTAAACAATGGTACATTATAAAGCCTGTTCCTGGGGTGCTTGTATGTGTGGTATCTTTTTTCTTCTTCTTCCAGGAAGAAGCTTCATTTAGGTTTGGCAGAGATATAAATTAGATTTTTTATTTTTAAAAAATGAAGCATCATTAAGTTTTTTGTTCCTTTTGCCATATTTTTTCTATTTTTAAAGGTTACCATTGTTAACGTACTATGCATTTATGAAAGCCCAAGAATTAGTGTGAAAGGCTGCATGACTGCATTTTAACAAGAACTATAGCTTGTCTCCAAATTTGAAACATATGTTATAGCAAAACCATTGGGGCTGGTGTATTCTGTTTTGTGTGGCCAGTGCATCAAAGCTTAAATGTAAATATATAATTTTCAGTGTTCTCTCGCCAGAATTCAGAATAAATTGTTGACTTTCTCTGTTATTTTGAAACAAGCAGAAGAGACTTTTTTTTTTTAGAAAAAAAATACTTTTCCCCCATTGGGTTTCCTGTGTAATTGCTACATTGCAAAATGCAAAGGGTAGGCCACAGTGAAAAAAGTTTAACAAGCTAGTCATAATTTACAGTGCAAGCCTTTACATATCTACTCAAATATAAGTCCTATTGACCTCAGTAGGACTTATTTCCAGGTAAATATGTGTGTGATTCAGGCCTTAGGCTGAATCCAACAAGAGTAGAACTATTGAATCAATTTACATAAGAAATTAATCATCATGGATTCAGTTAGGACTATGAGACCTTGATTTGGATCTTATTTGTAATTCGGCTGAAGATTGGTTTAAACAATTTCTTGTACTGCTTTACATACTTAAAAGAGTCTACACACTTCCATAAACATAAAAACGTAAAATGAGATTATATAGGACATTGTTCCTCCTAAAATGGTGAAGGATCTGGAAACCATGTCCTATGAGGAACGACTTAGGGAGCTGGGGCTGTTTAGCCTGGAGAACAGAAGGCTAAGAGGTGATATGATAGCCCTGTTTAAATACTTGAAGGGATGTCATATTGAGGAGGGAGCAAGCTTGTTTTCTGCTGCTCCAGAGAACAGGACCAGGAACAATGGATCCAAGCTGCAGGAAAAGAGATTCCACCTCAACAGTAAGGGCTGTTCGACAGTGGAAAACACTCCCTCGGAGTGTAGTGGAGTCTCCTTCTTTGGAGGTCTTTAAGCAGAGGCTGGATGGCCATCTGTCAGGGATGCTTTGATTGGGATTTTCTGCATGGCAGGGGGTTGGACTAGATGGCCCTTGTGGTATCTTCCAACTCTACGATTCTATGATTCTATGAAATATTCATTCTGACAGATGAGATATGACATGAGGTTTAGGGAAACATGGCATGTAGTCTGGTTTCTGTGGTTGCTATGGCAGTCATGGGATAATCTTCATAAATCCTACAATAGTTTCTATAAAAACAGATTTTATTGCAAAATATGCATTAATTAAAAGCTCCACATATAACCCAGCATTTGTGGTCTGTGATAATTATTTAACACAAGCTTCTTTATTTGACTTGGTAATTAGGATGAAATCGGTGTGTGTGTGTGTGTGTGTGTGTGTGAAGCTGTTCAAAGTTGCAGTTGAAGTTGTTTGAAGTTAAAAACCAAGACATCATTAATGTTTATAAAGAAAAGTATGTTTGTGTTTATGTGAATGCTTTTTACATTTCATTATGTTCCTGTTAATAAAGACAACAATTCATTTACCAGTGAAACAAAATTTTAGCCTAGTATATATATATATATATATATATATATAAGATATAACATGTTGCATGCATAAAATATCATTTAGACTGTCTCCAAACTCATAGCCATGTGTGTGTTTACGTGTGTGTAAGTGTATGCATAATTAAACATATTTCACCTTTAAAGCAATTTTAAGAATATGCAGTCCTCTAGATGAGGCTAGACTAAAAGTCCCAATGCTGTTAAATTTGGGGGTTTTTAGGCCAACAACTTCTGGAAAGCTGCATAATTTCTACCCTTGGTTTATGTATTTCCAGATGGATCCAGTAAGAAAATAAATGTTTAGTTACTCAGCGTTGTTACTGTAATCTGTTTTGAGTGCTGTGAAGTAAATGTGAATAGAACTAGTTGACTCAAGTCTAGCTGTTATCAGTGAGTGATGGGATCTTGCAACAATGGAAATCATGTGATGTGCGCACATTGCTGAGTCATAACGCCTCCAATAGTCAGAAGAATATACGGCTGACCCCATTCCTTGTGCAATGTGGGACATCACTATGTGAGTTCAATTTCATTTCACTGATATGCCAGTTCCAGTGAGTGATTCCTCTTTCTATTTTAGTAATAGTGGCCTCTTGCTATTAATAATCTTAATAATATGGCTTCCTGAAAGTACACTTTTTCCTCATAGGTATTCTTGAAGGAATCATATTCTGCCAAAGTATTATATTGGTTTCTTTTGAAATGTTTAATTCATTTGTTCAAGGGGTCAGCTCTGTCATTAGGGACAGTAAAGCAATCAGATCAGACACTGATTTTGAGCATCATGAAATAGTTAATTGTTTTTATTTCTTCTATCTGTGTGTTAATATTGAGAAGAGAAAGAGGTGCTTATGGAATTCTCTGCCTAAGTTGCCAAAGTGACTTTAATATACAGTGGTCCCTTGGTATTTACTGCGGTTTGATTCTAGGGACCTTCTGTGGATACTAGAATCCATGGTTATTCAAGTCTCATTAAGTACAGTGGTATAGGGAAATGGTGTCCCTTATATAAAATGGCAAAATAAAGGTTCACATTTTGGAATTCATATTTTCAAGCCATGGATGCTTGAATCCATGGATAACAAATCCAAGTTAATAAGGAGGATGAAGTGTAGTCAGATACTGTATACCTTCACAAGGAACAGGGTGTGTATAGCTCTGTCTCAGCTACCAAAATACCTTGGGCCAACCATGGCCTAAGCAAGGTGATGTAAAGGAAGTTACACTCATTTTTTCCACGGGTTACAGATGAAGACTGAGATGAGTGTGGCCAAGCAACATCAGAGCATGATCAAGATGGCAAAATGTATTGATGAGGAAGACCACCCAACCTAGGAGGGGCTGCAGCACTTTGCTTTTGCCTGGACTTATTGAGAAGGGCAAGATTCGGACTCTTCCTCTTCTCCCCCTCCCCTTGCACTGTTAATGGAGTTCAAATTACTTTTGCACTTTAAAGTCAGCTAAAGGAAATTGGGGGAAGTGGTAGGAAAAGAGAGAAATGGTTACATTATAAGGGCTGCTGAAAACAGAGGATTAATCAGGACTATCCATCCAACAAATTGGGACAGTTGGAGAGTATGTATGATTTAATGGATCCGAGAGAGACCCATAGTGGCCTGGGTGTGGCAACATTCCCAGAAATGTAAGGGGAAGCGTAAAAGTAAATTTTAATTTCATTCATAATTGATAATATTTATGAAAACTTACTTCTATATATCTATGTATTTGCCATCCCAATCTTGCAAGATTCGATGGAACCACAATCAGAAACAGTTCTAGAATGGAAGAGGCAACAGTCTGAACACTAATTTGTTGGCTGAAACCCATCTCTTGTATGGAAAAGAAATGTTTGTAAACTACAGGCTGCATTTGTTTTTCAGACTGATTGTTATGTTCAACAGATATAGCAAAAAATTGTGGGAAGGCATGGTAGAGAATCTCCAACATTATCCATGTTGCTTTAGAATTAAAATAGGAGTTTTTATTTCATGATTCATGAGATTGTGTATATGAAATGGGATTATGGTATGTATAGAGAGGGCATGCTAATGTTTGAACTGTCCCTTCCCTCAAAAATGATGCTTCCAGTCTTAGGGCCAGTCTTGAATATCAAGTGTAAGTTCATCTAATTCTGCAATTACTTACCTGGGTTTTTCATTTTATTTATGGTTCTATTTTATAATATTTATACTGTTCTTGTCTTTTTAAAATGAATGCTGTGGATAAAATATACTGAATTTGGAAAGACAAAGATTAACCAAAAAAAGAAAAGAAGTCTTAATGAAATGAAGAAAGACGCTCAGAGCCTCTCTGGATAGGAACATCCATAGCTTTAGTGTGGTCAAAGAGCAAGTACTTACTTGTGTTCCCACCAGCTTCATCTCATCTCTTATGGAATATGGGGGGAAAGCCTGCCCAGTAAATCCTCCTGGCTGAGCTTCCTCTTTTTCACCTCTGTCCTTTAATTTCTGTCCAGCATTCAGCTGCACGCATTATCACATCCGCCCACTGCTCTGACCATATCTGTTGGCATCTCTTCACTGGCTCCCCCTCCCTTTCCGCATTCAGTATAAGCTCCTGCTGTCGACGTTTAAAGCCCTCCATGGGCTGGCCCCTCCTTACTTATCAGACCTTATTTCTCTTCACCTTCCCACCAGGGCCCTCTGTTCTGGTAGTCAAGGTCTGCTGTCCCAGCCCAGGATTTTCTCAGTCTCATCTCAGATTCGCCCCTTTTCACTTGTTGCCCCTCACTCCTGGAAACTTCTTCCTCCATGAACAAGGGCCATCACTTCTTTAACCAGCTTCAAAAAGGAGTTGAAGACCATCCTGTTCAGAGGAGCATTCCCAGGCATTGCGTGATTGTCACTTGCTATTTGATGTTCTTTTTTGTTGCTTGTATTATTGAACCATTTCCTGTATTGCTATGTATTTTATATGTATTATCCTATTATTTCTTAGATTGTACGCCATAGGCAGGTTTACTCTTTTATATTTATTGTTTTTATGTACAGCGCTGTGCAAATCTACAGAGCTATATAAATAATAATCATCATCATCATCCTGATAAGCTGGCAAACATGTGAAAAGATAGTCCTTTAGATATCCTGAATCTGAAGCTATTTTGGCTTTTAAAAGTGATAACCAGTACTTTGGAAGTGCCTGGAGGCAAGCTGGAGGCCAGGGCAGCTGTTTATAATTGGTTTTAGACCAGGTTCTGCTTTCATCATGAAGCACTAAAACCATATTTAATAGTTTTGCTCCTCTGAGAGAAAGGTGTACTGAAAAAGTTAATCAATGTGCTCTGACCTCTCCGAATCTGAAGTACTATGTTTAGGTTGTAAGCGTGTATATTAGCATTGAAAAGGTGGTAGTCACAGTTGAATTTAATATTAATTACTGTATTGGGTGTTCCATATTCATTGGAAACTATATGTACAGAGGCAAAGAAGGAAAGTCTTTGGAGTCAGTTTGTCAGATCAGCAGTTGTACTGACTTGACCTATCCATTTAATGATGTGTTGTGAAAAAGAGGTTAAGAGGATAGGAACAAAGGGCTCAGACACACACTTGAGGACAATAGTCATTGTGTGTGAGAGAGAAGGCCAGCTGCTGCAACTGTAGCAAAAGGATTTCTTTTGTGTGGTAATACATATTTATATCTTTAATCCATGAGTGTTCTGTGGGAAACCAAAAGTTTGATTGCCCTATCACAGAACCTAGGAAAGGTTTCCAAAATGTGGAGTTTGTTTTGATATTCAGGAGATGAAAGGGACTGGTTGTGATTAATAATGTTTCATAGACTTTACAACACCTAGACAGAATCTGGAATCCCCAGTAATACATGGCAGGAACTGGGTGTATAGGAAAACACATGGAAAGGAGGTTCTGGTTTTGTTTAATCTGACATAACTCATCCTTTGGCTTTTTTGTGTCCTTCTGAAATTCAGTGGGGGGCAGGTGAGAAATGCTAGTCACTTCCTCTAGCTTACATCTTTCTGCATGGCCACAGCTACATGTCATCATATGACTTACTCTGGTGTTATGGATGCCATCGCAAACCACATCTGCTCATGCTACTGCCTTAATATTGTATATCTGGGTTGATGTTGAATATATCTCAAAGGATGTTCAGATACTTACACTAGAATCAAGCAGGTCTAAATACCCCAAAGGCACCAGGTCCTGTTGGATCTTGGAAGTTAAACAGGGCCAGCCCTGCTTTGGACTTTGATGGGAAACTGCCAGGTAATGCCAGGTGCTGTGGGCTATATTTCAGAGGAAGGTACTGGTAAACCCATTTCTGAATATTCCTTGCCTAAGAAAACCCTATGAAATTCACGGGATTGCTGTAAGTCAGCAGGCATCTTGAAGGCACACATGGACAGACCTAGAATCAGAAATGACTATGCTGGCTATGTAGTCCAAAAAATTACTTTCCCAAGTTCTGATTCTGATTAATCAGATGTCTGATGCTTGTGCACATGTGCATACACACTTATTTCAATGCATATCATATGACATGTCTGAAGTATTTCAAACATTGAAATGAATTTTTATGATAGCTTATAGGCAGAGGATATACCATCTCTCTCTCTCTCTCTCTCTCTCTCTCTCTCTCTCTCTCTCTCCCCCCCACAATCTTTCTCAGATGTACTTTACTTTAGCAATACGTAAGCTCAACTTGTACAGTTATACATTTGTACAGTAATTTATACATAAAATCAAATGTTCTCTTTATATGATTTTTTAAAAAAGCTCCGAGTGGTTTATATATAGCATAATGTAAAATCACAATTAAAATGTAAATATTATACATAATTAGAACTATACTAATGTCATACTCACATATAAGCAAGGGAAAGTTGTATAGTTTTCAGAATGTGTTTGAAATAGACCATAGAAATTTGAAAGGTGCAGTTCTTGCCTCCCAGGAAGATATCCAATATGATAAGTTCAGCAATGATGAAAACCTGATATGCTGATATGCAGTATGCTGCAGAACGATCAATAAAGCATTTTCTAAAATCTAAACACTAAAATCTAAATCCTAAAATAATAGATATGTATGGGATTGTGGTGCTATAGTTGCACATTTTTGTTTCTATTTTGAGTTTCTCTTTAAGAAAATAACAGTGGGAATAAGAAGAGTTACAAAAGAAGGAAGTGACTCAGGGGATGGATCTCTCATGTATTCTGAAGAAATATAGAACTCCTTGACCCTTAACTTATGCTGCCTATATGGGAATCTCTTGAAGGCACATGATGCTACCAAGAAGCTGATAGAGGGGCTACAAGTGTGTAAGCATTCTCTGTATGTGGTCTTTGTATTGTAGGTTGTAGAAACCTCATTATACTGTAGTATTTTTGAATTCTGCTGGGTTAGGAGCATGACACAGTATTGGGATCCTTGTCAGCTGCATGGAGTAGCAGTATGATGATGATTGGATTTTTCCTTTTGGCTTGCATGTCTATTGTTTAACTTGAAGAAAGGTGACCTCTGAAGTCAAATATGGTTTATAGTTGCATTTTATGCTGCACTCTGCACTATGAAGTTGAGGAACAGGAGTGTGCAAGATTTTATGAGCCAGAAGATGGCCCACTGAGTTGTGACCTTGAAGTTAGCATTGATTGAAGGATGTTTGTGAGAGAGATTAATTAGTATAGTTATATCTTGCCTTTCTTCCTTGGGTTTTCCAGGTGGTCTCCTACCTGCACATTGATCAGAGCTAAGCCTAGATTCAGCAAAGTGGCTACTCACATGCTCTTACTCTAAACACCCCACAAATTTTAGTCACTATATTTACTTCAGTAGAGTTTTATTGAGAGTTTAGAAACAGCTGTGTAGAATCTCATTATCTTGTCCTCACTGGTTGCTCCTCCTCCTGACAGCAGTCTGTGAATTGATAATATATGATGTCAAGCCAGGACATCCCACGGAATAACAAAGAAAATAAAAATAAGCAAAAGAAACCAAACAAAGAGTCACATTTTTATACAATGAATCCTCAGCCCATAGCGACAGCAATACTACTGATATCACAACAACAACATAGTCTACCTAAACAACTTTTTAACTGGCTTTCACATTTTGAAATACTCATGTTATATCATCATGTTGTGAAACCCTGCAGGCAATTGAGAAACAGAAGGGAAATATGGGATTATGCCCTATTAGGTGCCCCATACAGAAAGGTGACTTCTTAAATCTCAGCAACTGGATGAATAAGAAATTTGCTCCAGCCTACTGAAGCATAGAACAAATCATATTTCCTGCACCTCCTTTGCTCTTCATCAGAGTGACTCACCACAGTGACAGCAATACACAGGTTCAGTTGTTTTTTGTCAGCATGCAAACTGATCCTTCTCTGAGTTATGCTGAGAAAGACATCCACAAAGGTAAAAGGCTTGCAATTTTTTTAACAAAAAAACTCATTGGGATGTGGGATCCAGATGAAGTCCTCCTTAAAACAGAACCATGAAAATCAGTGGAATTTAAGTCTGGATTCAAGTAAGTGTATGTAGCTTGTTTGTATGCTACTAGTTTGAGATTGTTTCCTCATGTATTGCCAAGTACCAACCCCCTCCAAAAAAAACAAGGGAGCAGATGTGTATGAATAATAACATACACCTTCAAAATAAGGCTTACTCATTTTACAGGTTGAAGCAAATGTGATTTTGGCGCAAAAGAATCACATATTGGGTGAGGTTTTGTTGAAAATATAATCCAAAGTAACTTTTCCAACACTGACACCTCCCTAAGAAAATGTTCTTCATACATAGCGAGCTACTTGTGACAGTTGAAAACCATGTTAAGAGTATTCCTACAGAGTTCTTGATGTTTTTTTAATGAGGTTTTCTTCTTTGTTGCCTTAAATGTTCACTTTGGCACGTTACAGACCGCCCCTTTGGGGCGGCCTGTAGGCGCTCCTCTCCCTGCCGGATTGGGGCCTCAGCTGCCAGAACGGCAGCCTCTGGGGCCCCGATTCGCTGCTTTCCAGGTCACAGGGAAGCAGCAAAAAGCCGCTTCCCCACGGCCTGGAAAGGGGTGTCCTTGGGGCTTCATGCCCCAAGGACACCCGGTGGTGGCAGGGAGAAGGAGAAAGGGGCTGCACGGCCCCTTTCTCCCTTGCGTCACTGGCGCAGCCGTCTAAAGGCTGCACCAGTGACGCAAATCGCGGAAGGAGCTCCATTTGGAGCTCCTTCGTGCACCACGAAAAGGGAGCTCTAGGCACCCTCACGTGGCGCAAAGATGTCACGTCTGTACCGCCCCATTTGGAGGCGGCACATTTGTGACGTCGTAATGGTGGCCCCGTGTGGAACGAGCACTGCCATTTTGGATGCGCCGAGCGCATATTAGGGTTGGGGATGTCCGGAAAGGATGCCCTTTTCTAAACCTAGTATGCGCTCCTCGCATACTAGGATGCCCATCTGTAACGGGCCCTAGTAAAGTAAATGTGATTCATATAATTAAAATACATTAAAAAAACAACATTGCCCTTAAAATATTGATAAAAAGTTTTAAACTTAACTGAATTGTTTCAAATTATAATGGGAGTATACAATTTATTCTTCATGATTATTGTGACAATAAATGAGAAGTTACTAGTCTGAATTCTAAACCTTTGGCAGGCTGTCAGTGAAATCAATTAGTCTTAAGTTTCTTGATGTAGCCACGTCCAGGTACCTGATGTTTACAGATGCCTGTTGTTTACCAAGATTGTTATCAGTTGTGCAGTTGCACAAGTGAGGGGATTCCATGATGAGGAGATAATGTTCTACATTACTTTTTTTTCTTCCCAGTCACCTAATCTACTTCCACGGAACAATTGTGCCCCTGGGCAAGATGCCACCCTGCTAGAGGAATGCCTGGAATTCAGGGTAGACTGCTCCTGTTTTCAATCATCCCCAGTTGACATCACAAATTGCATCCAACCCCTGCAGTATATTGATTTAATGCTATCACTGATTTTTCTGGTGTTGACACTATAGCAGGAATGGATGACCTGCTGCCAGACGGAAGAGTATAGTTTTCATAGTCAGGGATAGTGGAAGTATCTGGAAGATTCCAGTATGCCTATTCCTATCATATAGGTTTAGGTGAACAAGGAAAAGGGCAAGAGCCCCTTTTTTCTAACTGAAAAGCTATAAGAAAAGGAAAGGAACCAATTACATTTCTCAAGGAAGTAATCTAGATTGGGTGATATTGGTATAAACCACCAACACCACAATTTCAAGAATGCTTTATGCCTGCAGAATCAATAGAAAGGTTGAAGATTAATGTAATATTAATAAAGAGATTCACAGTGCTGTCCACATGTTTTGACAATTATCGCCTCAAAGATCTGTCTCCCTTGTACATTTGCAAATCAAATCCTGACCTGACAGTCTCATCAATCCTGATGTGCTCACCTGATTAATCCTACCTCTTCCATCTGAGAAACACACCATTCAGTGGGGGAGCACCTGAGATGAGAGGAAACCATGTCAAACCTTGCACAGGTGAACTGGAGTGCTTTGTTTCCTCATTGGAGGAGATGATAACAGTATTGGCTGAGCACATGAGGAGTAAGGTCAGCAAGTGGGGGGGAAGCAAAAGCAACACATCAACACTCCCCTGACGGATGGCCTAGAGAAGGATGTGGATTAATGCTGTGCCAAATAATTTGTCTTGGTTTTTTCAGGCATTTGTGGTGGAGGGGAAAATGCCTTTAAAGAAAGTTCTTATTGAGGAAGGAAGCACAGGAATTCCATACACATTTTGGGGCACAAGGTGGTCAAAGAGTTGTTGATTTCTTTTCTGAGAAAAGAACCATCCAGGTTTAAAAAGCATTTAAAAAGAAGTTGAGGTTACACCTTTGGCTTCATCCCCACATCCAGTGTACAAGCATTGCAGAAGGAGACAGCTATGGTCATTGTCTTCTATATGTGTAACTTCTGTGTGTGGTTACACATCATAGACATCTGGGGTTCTTGGAGGTGTGATGTGGGTCTTCTTCTTCTTCAATTTGTAATAGTGTAACCTTTCCTTTCTCTGATGTACACATCTAATACATGGATGTCAAGGTAGACCTCCAGATGTTGTGCATGCTAGAGGTGGGTCCAGTAATGCAGCCCCACTCACAATGATGTCAGTTGAGGATGATAGTCTTCCATGGTATAAAGCATGATATTATTTTTCATCGTCCAATAAAGAATGAAGTATGCTTGTCACTGTCAAGGGGGATTAAAAATGGGGGGGACATATGTTTTTGGTGTCTACCCACTAATATTTTGACCAAATGTACCCTCATTTCTGCCTTAAATATCAATCTTTACCTGGACAGCTTAGGAAATGTGTGGAACACTTACTTTTTAAGCTTTTATTTCAGAGCTGACAAACTTTCTGAAATTATTACAAATAGCTAATAACATTTACTGAGTTCAGTGGCAAAACACAAAGCATCTCTACCAAATAATACAAGAGACTTCCTCCTCCTTTTGTAAAGATGCAGTTGTTAGGATGATTGCCTTCCTTATGTTTCTTACACAGTACAGTATCTGTAATCTTGCATCACTTTGAGATATAGTATTTAAACAGGGTTAGCAGTATTGAAAGAAACAACAAATAATAAAATAGGAGATGTGTGCAGTTCTAAGAGCCAATTTTTCCACAGTTGATGAAAATATTCACTTTCTCTTAGCTTTGAAATACTGTCACTTTGTGGTGTGGTTGTTAACATGTTCCTCCCCTCCTCCTTTAATCCTATTTCTGTACAGATGTTCACATTTTGGCAGTAGACACCTACAGAGAAACAGGAATACTTAATTATATGGAGTGGTCAAGAGAGCATCAAGCCCTAATCTGGGGTACAACAGATGTGTCAGACAATATTTTCCATAACCCACTCAATGGAAATGGTAGTCCAACACATCTAGAAGGCACTGGGCTGAAGAAGGGTGTTTAAAGCATTGGAACAGATTTATGTATGCTTCACACTGTGTTATATTGACACGGACACTACAATTCTGTACATATCTGTTTATAGGGAAATCCTCTAAAACCTTTTTTCTCAGATGAAATTATTGAATTCCTGCCTAAGTGACAGATGCATGCTTGTTCTTTAATATACCATGCATTTTGTAAGCAAACATGCCTTAGTTCTCTCTTTATTTATATCAGTTCCATATAAATGTTTATACCTGTTTGGTTCCCTTGAGGAAATTTTGCAGATTCCTTTATGGACAGTGTATTAAGCACTACAGTGCATATACACTCCTTTGACATATAAACAGACCTACATATAAATAGTAATTGCTGGATATTAATAGCAAATACTTTATAATAAGTACAAGCAGTTTCATTGTAAAATTAAGTATTAATTATTCATCTTGGGTTTTTTTTAAAGTGGTCAGCTGCACTAACACACTGGATTCAGAAGTTTAGCAGGCAATGTTGTGGAATAAATTATCTGAACCAATGTGCTGAGAGAGTAAGGACAGAACAACAGAGTTTGAAAAAGTTATTTTGGACTACAACTTCCAGATTCTGGGAGTTATTTCCCTAAAGATCACTTTTCCAAATTCTGGACAATAGAGGGTGTTGCCCTTGTTTTTACCTTTGAACATTTGGAAAGGCATGTGGTAGACCTCACAAATCTCATAGCCCACTTCACATGTTACTCATAGTAAAGGTTGCAATGAAGCCACATCCTTGGTTTAGTTTCCAAAGTTGCAACAATTCCTTCTGCCCTTGCTGTCCATGTCCTTGCTGTCCAATATAATTTATATATAATTTTGGAGGCTTTTTGTACAATCTGGAACTCTAATTATTAGGAAATGCCTCTGCTTCAGGACCAGTGCTGATGTTATGGTGAACATAATGACAATGAAGACAAGAGGGGTGCCATGGCCGTGGGGTTTGAGCTAAATATGAGGTCTCAGAACTCCTTCCAGCACAAATGAAAACTTGAGGCTGACTGGGAGATTCCAGAATTTATAGTCCCAAAAGGTAACTTTTCTGGGTTCTGAGCACAGTGGCAGCACATAGGGTTCTTTTCTGAACTCTAGAACACTTGACAGAAACTGCTACATCATATTTGAAGATTACATTACAGGCATTCAAGGATTCCTCTACAGAAGCATCTTGAAAGCTTTTGTTCTAGAAGAATGTGTGCCAGAATAAAATTCTATATCGTTTCCCTTGAAAAACAATGATCTCCCCCCCAAAAAAAATTTTTTTTGTTAAGTCTTGGCTTTGCTATAATGTATGTTCTGGAAGACTCGGGGGCTCAATAGCTGTTAATGTTAGGTGCAGACACAAAGAGCTGTTTTCTCTTCCTTTTGTAATCCAACGCCTCATGCCAAGTGTGCATATCTTAGGAAATATTTGTCTAGCAATTGTCTAGTCTTAAATTATTAGAATTAAGCCATTGTTCTATACCAATACATCATCCCCAGAAATATGTACGTAGCTGTCTATATTAGGAGGACTTACACTTTGCCCTGGCAAGTAAGCCAGTCTGTAAAATACATACACTTTCAGATGCCTTCTACATTTCAACTACAGTGAGGAGAGTTTATGGCTGGGGTTCTATGGCCCTCCAGATCTTGTTGAACTACAACTTCAGTAATGACTGTTGGCTGTACTGACTGAAACTGAAGAGACTCAGGGCATTATCACACGGGAGGAATTTCTCTTAATTTCGAATGAAAAGAAAGTGGGTCCAGAACGCATTCACGTGAATTCGCTAGTTCAGCAAATTTACGTGAATTTGAATTGGGTTTGAACTGGCTCTCCATTGCCCCAAAATAGCTTGCCATTGCCCAAATTTGCGTGTGATCACCTCTCACGCAATAACATGAAACCCCATGATTGCGCTTGGACTGACTTCCCATTGCCCGAAATTGTGTGTGGTAGGCAGTGTGGTAGACGCCCCCCACTGCCTCCTCGCCCAAGGGAACACCGACGCCGACGCTGCCGCTGCTGGGACTGTGCCTCGTCGGGCGGCCTCCTCCCGGTGGTTTCGAAGGTGCGCAGCTGTGCACCGCCCCGGGAGTGCCGCCCGCGGACTGGGGAACTCAGCGTTGGGGACCCTGCTTAAGACTCTGGGCTCGGCCTGGCTTTGGCGATTGGCGGCCAGGTGCGAGTGGGGCCCTTTAAGACTCTGGGGGAAAGTTTGGGAGGAGCCCGCTGGTGAGAGCAGCGGGTACAAAAGCCGGGAAGCCGGCCCTCCTGGACACGCCCCCCACTGCCTCCTCGCCCAAGGGAACACCGACGCCGCCGCTGCCGCTGCTGGGACTGTGCCTCGTCGGGCGGCCTCCTCCCGGTGGTTTCGAAGGTGCGCAGCTGTGCACCGCCCCGGGAGTGCCGCCCGCGGATCGTGGGAGCTCCGACGCTGCGCTCCTGCGCAGCTGCGCAGTCTCAGCGGGTTCAGGAGGCTAGAATAGCCTTAGGAGCAGGGGATGCCTACAGTGGCTAACCCCTGCTCCGTTAACAGCCATAGGAGGGTGGGGGAGGGATAGGGATGCGGGGGATGCCTGGGCCGGGGATAACATCTTGGTGGGCGGGGCTCCAATTGAGGTAGTGTGGGGCAGGGGGAGGTATGGCGGTGGGAGAAGGGACTTGCGTTCCAGGGGAAGACGGGACAGATGCATCATTTCTATCTCGCCTTCCTGTCCCTCTCCCAACCTGATGGACCTGAGGGTCACTCCAACCGTGCCACAAACCCTGTCGCTGCTCCTGTGCAATGCCAGGTCTATTAATAACAAGACCCACATCCTCCAGGATCTCCTGGAGGACTCTAAGTGTGACCTGGCTTGCATTACCGAGACCTGGCTGGGGCCTGAAGGGGATGCTGTGTGGGCTCAGGCCCTGCCCGTCGGGTACTCGGTGAAGGACCAACGCAGGTTAGGTGGGCGGGGGGGGGTGTGGCCTTGATACATAGGAACACCGTGTCCCTCACCAGGAACCATCTCCGACAGACCACCTATATCGAGTGTATTTACCTGACCCTAAAGGCTAGGGACAGTCTGGGGATTCTGTTAGTGTATCGGCCACCCCGTGCATTAGCGGACTCCCTTAACGAGCTGACACAGCTGGTCGCTGAGCTGATGCTGGAGACTCCCAGGCTTCTTGTCCTGGGTGACTTCAACATCTCCCTCACGGCCAGCTACGTTCCATCCGGTGCGGCTCGGGAATTCATGGACACCATGGCGGCCATGGGCCTGTCCCAGCTGATACAGGGTTCTACGCATTGTGCAGGTAATACTCTCGATTTGGTCTTCTGTTCGGAGGCGGAAAATCCGTGGGCGGAAATTGCTAATATTTCCCCCTTGTCATGGACGGATCATTTCCTGGTAGAGGTGAAAATCAAGGCTTCTACCCAGATCCCCCCCGGGGGTGGTGGACCAGTTAGGATGGTCCACCCTCGAAGGCTGATGGAACCTGAGAGGTTCCAAGAAGCCTTAGAGGGACTTGCGGTTGGAAATGACGGCGACTCTGTTGATGCCCTTACCGGTATTTGGAATACCGGTCTTTCTGGGGCTATACACAGAATCGCTCCCAAGCGTCCTCTCAGGCCCGCTTCCAATCGTAAGCCCTGGTATACGGAAGATCTCCGGGCGAGGAAGCGGGCTCTGCGACGGCTAGAGTACCGTTGGCGGAAACACCTTTGCTTAAACGACAAGACTCTCCTAGACCGGCTGTTGAAGGACTACGGAGAGGCAATACGAGCAACAAAGAATTCGTTCTATGGTGCTCGTATTGCGTCCGCTGAGTCACGTCCGGCAGAGTTGTTCAGGGTAGTCAGGGAGCTAACTCAGCTCCCTCCTGCCCTGAACCAGATCCTTGAACCTTCTAAGGCCTGCTGTGACCTTTTTAATGACTTTTTTGTGGATAAAACTTCTCGCATAAGCGAAGGTCTGAACGCCGATGTTATTGCAGAGCCAAGGGTAGAAGTGTCCAGAGCCTCCGTGGACTGTGTTATACTGGATCAGTTTGAGTCGGTGAGTACCGAGGATGTGGACAAGATCCTCGGAAGTGTTCGGAAAACAACCTGCTCTCTCGATCCCTGCCCCTCGTGGTTAGCAGCCCAGGGGGGACCGGTGGTAACACTATTGTTACGCCGGATAATTAACACCTCTCTGAGGGATGGGCGATTTCCATCGGATCTTAAATTGGCCATCGTAAGACCGATCCTAAAAAAGCCCTCCCTCGACCCCCTGGTACATAATAATTATCGGCCTGTCTCGCTGCTACCATTTTTGGGGAAGGTGATCGAGAGGGCGGTTGCGATCCAGCTTCAGGCGGTCTTGGATGAAACGGATTATCTGGACCCATTTCAAACTGGCTTCCGGGCGGGTCACGGGGTTGAGACGGCCATGGTCGCCTTGGTCGATGATCTCTGTCTGAGCGTCGACAGGGGAAGCGTGTCCCTGCTGGTGCTCTTGGACATCTCAGCGGCTTTCGATACCATAGACCATGGTATCCTTCTGGGGCGCCTGGCTGAGGTGGGAATCGGGGGCACTGCGCTCCAGTGGTTCCGTTCCTACCTCTCTGGGAGGTCCCAGATGGTGCAGCTGGGGGACGTGTGCTCCAGCGAGCGGGCCCTTAAAACCGGGGTCCCTCAAGGAGCCATTCTGTCCCCCATGCTATTCAACATTTACATGAAACCGCTGGGAGAGATCATCCGGAGACATGGGGCGCGGGGTTATCAGTACGCTGATGACACCCAAATCATTTTCTCTATGTCTCCGACTGATGCAGTGACTGGGGATGGCCTCTCTCCTCTCGTGGCCTGTTTGGAGTCAGCAATGGGCTGGATGAGGGAAAACCGACTCAAACTTAATCCAGAGAAAACGGAGGTACTAGCGATAGGCCCCCCTGGTTCAGGAATGGCGGTGGTTCCACCTGTCCTGAATGGGGTCACGCTCCCTGTGAAGGACTCCGTGCGCAGTCTGGGGGTGCTTCTTGACTCGTCCCTTCACCTGACTGCTCAGGTGAATGCGACGGTCAAGAGCACCTGTTATCAGCTTCGGCTGATTCGCCAGCTGCGCCCATACCTGGCCCAGAGGGACCTTGAAACTGTTGTACACGCTCTGGTAACTTCGAGATTGGATTTCTGCAACGTACTCTACATGGGGCAACCCTTATACCAAACTCGGAAGCTGCAAGTGGTGCAGAACATGGCAGCGCGGCTGGTCACTGGTGCTCCCAGGACCAGCCATATAACACCCGTGCTTAAAGATCTCCATTGGCTGCCCATCCGCTTCCGAGCTCAATATAAGGCGTTGGTGATTACCTATAAAGCCCTAAATGGCTTGGGTCCAGGATTCCTGAAGGACCGCCTCTCCCCGTACATTCCGCCTCGCACCCTCAGAACATCTGGGCAGCAACTCCTGAAGGTGCCTGGGGCTAGGTTGGCTGCTACGGCCAGAAGATCCTTCTCCATAGCTGCCCCAGCCCTTTGGAATACGCTGCCCACAGAGCTCCGCTCATCTACCACCCTGGCCCAATTTAGGAAGGGTCTCAAAACCTTCCTATTCAATCAGGCATTCCCCGACTAAACATCCTGTGGGCCTCCCTCCTCTCTCGTGGCCGTGAGGTTGGGCTAATGGGGTCTTTTATTGTTTTATGAATTGCTGTTGTTTTAATGTGTTTTTAACTGTATACTGCTCGCACTTCGGTGCATTTGTAAGCCGCCCTGATCTTTTGGAAGGGCGAGGTATAAATAAAGATTTTATTATTTATTATTTATGCAATAACATTAAACCCCATTATTGCGTTTGGATTGCCATTGGATTATACTTCCAATTTCCCTTGTCTGATAAACTCCTCAGAGTGTAGTAACATCTGGAAAGTCCTCCCAAAAATGGTTAAAGCGCAGTCACTCCAGAAAAGCAAGCCCATTTGCGAGGTTCCCTTCCTCTGCCTGTTTAAGTGAAAGGCTCTAAAGATCCCCCATTTCCTTGGATTTCCACTCTGAACACTGGTTTTACACTATATTGAACCATACAAGGAGAAAACTGGTTTGAACAGTACAAAAAATCTGTACATCTGTCATCTTAAATATTATAGCTGCAGCCTTAAATTAAGTAGTTGGAGAGGAAGTCCCTTTAAACTTGGAGATATTTTTTGGGAGGGATAAACATGCTTAAGATTGCTTTGTAACTATACATGCTTAAACTGCAAAGAAATAAGATGCCAGAAGTGATCTACAGTGCAGACATATTTAGACTATGAATCTCTTCTGTTCACAGAGACAGGCACAGCTGCATTTTTTGCTCTGGCAAAGCAACAAGATTGTGTAAAATGAAAACTCGTGCTTTGTGCTGCTCCCTTCAGAATATGCAGCAGAGCAAAACTTTCCAAACAGTTGAAAACTCCCTGTTGCCCTGCTGATTTCCAAAAAGAAAGGTACTCCTTAAATGGGCATAAGAGCTGTGTGATTGGTTTGCAAGCTACAAAGGAGGCTGAGTCAGAGTGACCTGCTTGAAGCCAGACTGTATGTATGAAAGGGGGGAAGGGAAGATGGGGAGGCATGCAGCTTCACCAGAATGTTTGAACAAGACAAAGAACAGTTCCAGCAACCAAATAAGGAAGTCAGAGCCCTGGTATTTCACAGTACAAGCATGTTAAGGAATTGGGGAAAGCTGGAGAAGCAAATCGGTAGTTGTGTCACACAGCATAGAGAAAGAGCAGGGAATCTATCCATCTTCCTTATAGTTAATCCACTGTCAGCAACTCTGACAAACTCAAGAGGGACACCACCTTTTTATCACTTCTTGGTGGACCTTTTTTTTTTTCTTGCTTTTGTTTTTTGTGTTTGGAAAAAGAAACCATAGTGGATGACACTTTTACTAAAAGGGAAACAGAGATGGGAAATGCTTTAAAAAACCCCAACAACAACAAACCTAAAACACCCAACCTTAAGAAATGTCACAGTGAGAGTGAAAATGTTTAATCAAAGCAGTGGAGCCCTTTGCTGCATTGTGTTTTATGTTTATTTTTGCTATTGGAATGTATCCTTGGAACATTGATCTTCAAAACACTGCTTGGACTTCACTCCCCCCCCCCTTCTATTTAGAAATTAAAATTGCTGATAGAATAGTGATAGCTGCAAATAGAAAAGAGAGAAGGAATGGTTGATTCTAAAGAATATGCTTCATTTAAAAATATTCTTGTTCTCTCTGCATCCCTCAGTCTCTTCTTCCCCCTCGTTCTCTCTCTCTCTCTCTCTCTCTCTTTCTCTTACATACAGATCTGTATATACACATGGACCTGTATATAGGATGTGTGTATCTCTGTGTTCTTGATGGGAGCCTTGGAAAAGACCCTCAATATTGTGAGGTGGGGGCATGGTGGGGGGTTTTGTGGTCTAGATATGAGGCCAAAAACTGTTTAGATATGTGGAAACACTGTAAAAATACAGTGGAGAAATTGGAAAAATAGTTGTTGATGGTGTTGGGTGTTTATGCCCCTCCCCCATGCTTTGTAGCTCTTTAAGCAGAAAGCTCAATAGTCCTGGTTTTTTGTTTTGCTTTTTTTAAGTTCTAACCATAATCCAGACCAAGGTTTTAAATCTGGCACTCTGGCAACCAAACTGCTTGTCTCAAGTGTTGAACTGTCTCTCAGATAATTTTCAAGGTTAAACACATAACAACATTTATTTTTTGAGAGGAGTCTACTTGTCAAGCAATGGGGTGGGTGGGAGAGTGTGAAAATGTTGTGCTCCTAAATCTGTATCGTGATTGCATAACTGTGATAATTTGTGATCATTATTGTTTTAAATTACACATATTTTGGGTTCCCAATCTGCTTGTTTTTACTTTGTCTTTTTGCTTTGATAAATTTTTATTGTGGGCTTTTAACTGATTAATTGTAATAGAAAGATTTTACTGTTGTTCTACTGGTATTGGTACTGTTAGTCTTGTGAACTATTCAGTGGTTTTGTAAGGGGGGGCAAAGTGTAAGAACTACTATACAATTCATGAATGGATGCATGGATGGAAATATTCCTAGTGTATATTGGATCTCATAAGTATACAGCTCCTGCAACAGAGATACAAAATTAAAGGGAAGTACGAGAAGTTCTGACTTGAAAGATGTTTTGCAGCTTCCATACATCAGGAGCCCCGGTGACGCAGTGGTTAATGTCATGTTGTAAGTTTGATCCTAGAGGAGGGCTCCAAGATCCACTCAGCCTTCCATCCTATCGTAGGTCAGAAAATGAATACCCAGCTTGTTGGGGGCAGTTGGTTTGCACAATGTAAACGGCTTAGAGAATGCTAGTTCACTCAAAAGCAATATAGACATGTACTTGCTATTACTATTGCTATTTTCTGTTCATTACAACCTCAGCAATGCTTACTCTATCTAATCTGATAGATCTAAGGTGTCCAGTAACATAGGATGATGGTAATGGAAATGATTAGCACAGAGGGATGAACAGAACAAGGGTGGGACATGGAGTTTCACCCTCTGTCACAGGTGGTCCGAAGTCCCAGTGCACACACAACCATCCTAGAGGAGGATGCTGATACCCCCCCTATCTTCCCATCTGATTAGGAAAATATGGTGGCAGCCCCCATGCCACCCACTTGCTTGCCTAAAAATGAAGGGAATGTGGTGCTTGGGGACAACTGCACCCACACCTCCAGTCAAGGAAAACCTCCCTGCCTACTCATCTGCAAGGGCGGGGGGATGGAGGGTGCATACTGGCAACGTGGCTTCCCCTGCCCCCAGAGAGGAGTATTAAGCAGAGTGGTCTGAAAGACAAGGGAGTTGTCACTGCATTTGATAGTCCTGGTGTGAAATCTGTACTTAGGACAAGAGGTTACTGTTGGAACAGAACATGGAGAAACAGAATGGTTCCCACTTGGCAAAGGGGTCAGGCAAGGCTACATTTTATCACCCTGTGTGTTCAACATATATGCAGAAAATATCATACTAAAAGCAGGTTTGGACTCAGCAGGAGGAGGAGTGAAGATAGCAGGAAGGAACATTAACAACCTAAGATATGCAGATGACACCATACTACTAGGAGAAAACATCACAGACTTGGAACAATTGCTAAGGGAAGTCAAGGAAGAAAATACAAAGGCAGGCTTGTTGCTGAACATAAAGAAAACAAAAATAACGACCATGGTAGATTTACACAAATTCAGTATAGATATTGAGGAAATCAAAATAGTTAAAAGAGTATACTGTACAGCTGAGCACTAAAGTTAGAATCACCCAAGGCACTGTAATTCCTCATCACCATGTATAAATGTGACAAATGTACAAAAGCCGACAGAAAGAAAGTAAACTCATTGGAGATGTGGTGCTGGAGAAGCATGCTGAGGATACCATGAATGGCGAAAAAGACATGGGAACACTTTCATGGTTTCGATTTCCTCATTGTCTAGATTAAATGTATGCATTTCTTCCATGGTTCTTATTTGTATTTTCTTTGTGTTCAGCATTAAACCTGCCTTTGCATTTTCTTCCTTGGCTTTACTTAGTAATTGTTCCAAGTCTATTATGTTTTCCACTAGTAATAGGGAATCGTCCACATATCCAAGATTATTGATGTCCCTTTCTCCTATCTTCACTCCTCCTCCTGCTGAGTCTAAACTGGCTTTTTAATCATATTTTCAGTACACAAGTTGAACAAATAAAGTGACAGAATGCATTTTTGCCTGACCACCTTGCCAATTGGGAACCGTTCTGTTTCTCCGAATTCTGTTCTGACAGTAGCCTCTTGTCCTAAGTAGAGATTCTTCAACAGGACTACTAAATGTAGTAGCACTCCCATGTCTTTAAGAGCGTCCCATAGCTTTTTGTGATCTATGCAGTCAAAGGCTTTTCTATAGTTTATAAAGCACATGCTGATTTTCTTTTATAATTTCTTGGTGCCCTCCATTATCCAGCATATGTTTGCAATGCGGTCTCTAGTGCCTCTTCTTTTTCTGAATCCCACTTGCACCACTAAAATTTCTCTCTCCATGTATGACTGTGCTGCAGAATTTGAGCATAATTTTGCTTGCATGGGAAATGAATGCTATGGTCTTATAATTGCTGCAGTCTTTTGTGACTCCTTTTTTGTGGGTGGGGATGTATAGCGATAGTTTCCAGTCAGTTGGCCACCATTTGGTTTTCCAAAATTGTTGACAGATATTAGTTAGTACTAGACTTGCATGATGCCTCCTCCTTCCTTTGAAAAAAAACCAAACCTTTATTGTGAAATGTGTTACGGAATTGGCTCCCAACTGCAACCACACATGGTGGGTAAAATTTTCAGACAAGGCCCCACTATCCTAGAAGTAGATCAGAGCCTTCTTGGTAGCTTCTGCTGGTCATTCAACATCCTAGGTAGGGAGGATAGGCTGGCCACCTCCCTCTTTTTTCTGTCAGCTGGCTATGATGATTGTTATTTAGGCAGGCATTTGCCAATTGATTGAGGTGTTGAGGAAAGGCTTTTGTACATTAGTGTGCTTTCAGATTCTTTTTCATTCATTTGTAATTGGATGCATGCCCTTAAGTCATTTTCTGACTTATGGAGACCTTAAGGTGAACCTATTACTGGGTTTTCTTGGCAAAATTAGTTCAGAGGTCATTTGTCCATGCCCTCTCTTGAGGCTGTGAGAGTGTGACTTGCTCAGGATCACTCAGTGGGTTTTCATGGCTGAGGGGATGTGAAGCCTAGTCTCCAGAGTCATTATCCAGCACTCAAACCACTATACCATGCTGTCTCTCTTTTTTAAAATATTATTATTCCAGTGTTTTGTTTAAATGTTATTATACTTTTGTTTTAGTTAATTGTTACTAGCCATCCAGGTTTTGGAGGAAGGTACAGTATAAATAATAAACAAGCTAAAGCATGTCTAATTGAGCAATCTCACATTCTTTCCCATCTGCGTCTATTCTTGTGATGCTTCCCCTGTGTCAAATGTAACATTGTAAACTGATTGAGGCAAAAATTTATCCTCCCCCCCCCCCCCAGTACAGCACATAGCAGTGCATACCAATGGCCAATTCTTAGCAGTGTTACTGTTTTTGGACTACAGTTCCAGGACCACCACTCCCACCACAATCCAAGAGTTGTAGATCAAAAAGCAATTTTTCAAACTGCTGTTGATGGCACCACACATTTAATCAATCAAATAATTAATTAGCTTATGGTCCTATCATGAACTAAGAAACAAACAAACTTAATTTAGCACTTTCATGTAATTCAGGAATTCTTTATAAAGTTCCTTTCGGATTCAAGGTTACATAAACCTTTGGGGTTTTATCTTTGCAGACTATATTCAGGATGTGTAATGGAAAGAATTTCTAGTATGATTCTCAAAGTCAGAGGCAAAGAAGTGTGCAGCTCCACCAGTGAACTACATTAAAGAATCTTCATTGCTGTATTATTCCTCACCTTTGGTACATAACTAGAGCTGTGAGATAGAGGCAAGAGAATGGACTACTAGAAATAGGATGGGAATAATAGTCACTGGCTCAACTTCTGTTCATTCTTGATCTTGGAATGCCGGTAGAACAATCTTTTATCTGCCCTCTGGCTCCCAATTTTATGCCGCTGCCAGTACATGCTAGGGTTAGGGACCATGAGGACAGCACTTTAGCGCCGTCTGAACCGCACCATAGATTTTTTAAAATTCTACCATATTGTAATGAATCATTTCTTGAGTTTTAACTGTGTATAATGGGAAATTGCTACAGCACAATAAAATTCTGTTCTGTTCTTTCATATACAGTTTAACAATCCAGACTTTCCTTGGGTTTAGAGTGCAAGTTCTAAACAGTGAGACCAAATAGCTATGACATACAAAAAGAAAAAAAATTCCTTGGTTGTAACCATTCTAAAGCTGAAGATAAGCAAAAAGGCCATTCACAGCAGCAGTAACTGGTGATAATGCAATCATTGTAGCAATCATCCTGTCCTGGGAGAGGAAACTATTATCTCAGTTTTGATTTGTTTAGCAGGCGATCAACCTAACAAAGAATGGCCATCTAGCAGTCATCAAAAACCAGTTCACGCCACCAGCACTGTATCAAACCCAAACTCCCTCATTTGTGTCCCCAAGTGAACCCTTTCATTGTTTTTGTATGCCCTCAAGTCATTTCTGACTGTGGGCAACCCGAATGTGAATCTTTCAAAGTGTTTTCTGGGGTTGAGAATGTGTGACTTAGACATGGTCACCCAGTGGGTTTCCATGGCTGAGCAGGGAAGTGAACCTTGGTGTTTCAGGGTCATAGTCCAGTGCTCAAGTCACTGCACTATGTAAAGTCGAAGGCTTTCATGGCCGGCATCCATAATTTTTGGGGGCTTTTCGGGCTATGTGGCCATGTTCCAGAAAAGTTTGTTCTTGATGTTTCGCCAGCATCTGTGGCTGGCATCTTCAGAGAATGCTTTGCCTGGGAAAAGTGGGGTGTATATGTGAGCACTATGCTGGTTGGCCCTGTACTTTCTTCTAATATTATACATGAGTAGCTACAATTCACACATCAGGAGAAAAATATATTCCTATATTGGGGGATGTTGTTGGGGAAACAAAATCTGCCAGGTATTATTGACAGTGTCCCAATGGGGAGGTACAAATGAAAAATCATCTTGTGGTCCCTTCAAAATAAGGTGTTATCTTTACTAATGAGGAGTAATCTGTGTAACCTGTGTGTAGGAATCCCAGCATTGCTTGTACTATAATACATTGGACCAAGTTATGACAGCTATGGTAATAATTATGAATATGGAATGGCTTTAGTGAAATCTGGAAGCAAAAAGCTTTTTTAAAAAAGTGCTTGTGTTTGTGTAGGGAATGTTATCATTTTTATATCAGGACTTAGGCGTACAGACAGCCCCAAAATGGCACGGCAGGTGCCCATTTTAACTCCGGAGGGAAGCTGCAGCCACCAAACAGAGTGATGTCCCTCCGGAGTAAAAAGAACCTGGTACTTCCAGGTTCTTCTTGTGGTGCCTGGGTTACGTAAAGATGGCTGCATGTCCCTTACGTAAAGAAGGCAGCACCCATGTGGACAGGACGCTGCCATCAGGCTATCACCCACACGTAGTAGGGCTCAGGACCATGCAGTTGGTACGCAGTCCTGCGCCCTACTATCACCAACAGGACACTGCTTCCTGGTGGTGTGTACCGGGCCTTAAAAAAGGAAGCCTAATATTTTTCACCTTGATCCAGAACTTTGAAAAAAATGGAATTTTGGGAGTACAGCTCCTAGAATTCCCCTCAACTAGCATGACTGTTCTCTATGCTGACTGGGAACGTCTGGGAGATGTAGTCCAAAAATGTAGCTTTCTTATTCTGACTTAAGCACAAGAGATACATGAGTGATAAAGATACATGAGTGAGAAGCACTTTTTAATCCCTGGAGTGCCTCTCCATTACTTAGAGCATAGCTCTTTTGCTATTAATAGTTTCTTGATTTAATGTGAGGGGAGTGCTTGAAAGGATAGCCATACAGTTATTTTAACAATTATGAATAATACTGAAGTCAAAGCAATTATTATTTTTAGTTGGAACAACTGCCATTTTATGTTTTTAAACAGAGTGTTAAAGATTCTTGTTTTGTGGTCCATTTAAAAAATAGGTTTATAGCCTTTCATTCATAAATAAGCAATTGTATCAGTCTCAAAAAGTTAACAATATGATTGTTCTGTGCAGGAACTCTCAAACAAAGTATACCTGACAGTTGGCCATCTGGTCTCTTCTTAAAGACCTCCAAGGAAGGAGACTCCACTATACTCCAAGGGAATGTGCTCCACTGTCGAACAGCCCATACTGTCAGGAGGTTCCTCCTAATGTTGAAGTGGAATCTCTTTTGCTGTAGCTTGCATCCATTGTTCCGGGTCCTGTTCTATGGAGCAGCAGAAAACAAGCTTGCTCTCTCCTCAATATGACATCCCTCAAGTATTTAAACAGGGCTATCATATCACCTCTTAATCTTCTCTTCTCCAGGCTAAACATCCCCAGCTCCCTAAGGCGTTCCTCATAGGACATGGTTTCCAGAACCTTCATCATTTTAGTCGCCCTCCTTTGGACACGCTCCAGTTTCTCAATGTCCTTTTTAAATTATTACCCCATTGGTTATAATGGGACTTGAGCATCCACTGATTTTGGTTTCCACAGAAGGTCCTGGAACCAATTCCTGATGGATACCAAATCCCCCCTATAATCTGTTGTCAATTTATAAAGAAGGTAGTTGAGTATGTTATTTTTAAAGTCCAGACATGTCTACGTACATTTTCTACTACAGTGAATTTCTAGGTTCAGAATGCAGCCCCAAGGATTAATAAATGAAAGGAAATTGCTACTCTAAAGCAGGGTTTCTCAGTCAGGGTCCTTGGAGCCCTAGATTTCTGCAAGGGAAAGCTGGGAGTTCCACAAAAGATCTTTTTTTAAAAAATAATAAATAAATAAATAAACTTTTTTGAGCTGTAGATACTATAATGTTTATACAGGGGGTTTCTGAGACATGACGATTATTTCAAGGGTTTCTCCTGGATAAAAAGGTTGAGAAAGCTGATCTAAAGTAAGATTGCTTACCAAACCAACCATTGTAGCTGTGTTACTAGCAACAACTTACAAATGATAATATTTTTCACTGTATTGTGAAAATCATCACTTTTTGTCATATCAAGCGTCTTTTACTTGCAAGAGTGAGCTATTTTTCTATCTTTCTCTAAATTTGATCAGCTTTCTTCTAGAGATGGGAGTGGCTGTACTCTGGCATTGCATGTTGTTGAATATGACACATTTATGATACGCTAGTAGAGTCTGGACAGTGTTTGGAAGGAGGGAGATATCAGTCTTCAGTTTTGTTTGCTGAGGTCTCAGAAGTTGATGAAGAGGTATTGCTCATCACTATGTCATAGTGGAATGTTTCCCATGGTTTTTCGGCAGACTGTGGGTTTATTCTATAGCTGGCAATATTTGGGGACTGAATTTGGGCAAACAGATTTGGGGGGAGGTATGTTTTGGTACACATGGTATACCCAGTCAAGGACCTAAAGTTTAGATAATCTCCACTTGTACAGCACTGTCATTATTCAGTCTTCACAAACATGTCTCAAACCATCTTTGTGAAGTGTACTTCTGTTTAATATCACAGGCCTGAACTTGTACGTTTCAGTCCCAAGTCCTATCCACAAATAATTTTCCTCTTTGTGAAGTCGAAGGCTTTCATGGCTGGCATCCATAGTTTTTTTGTAGGGTTTTTGGACAATGTGGCCATGTTCTAGAAGAATTTATTCCTGAAGTTTCGCCAGCATCTGTGGCTGGCATTTTCAGAGAAAGATGTCCTGCTTGTTTAATTCCAGCTGTATGTTTCCAGGAATATGGATACTAAAATAAGCATCTTCATCATAATACTGTACTCTCACTTGAACAATTCATTCTTGTGCATTATGAAAAAAGTGTGTGCACATTGGCATACTGACAAGCAGCAATGTGGAACAGTATTGTGGCCTGAGGCAATGTCTGAAGCCTTGCTAATAAACTAGTATATGCTGATACTATTTTTGACAGATGAGCAATAGTAAACCCACTGGACAACAGGATAGTGGATTGGCAGCACTATGATGACCTCCAAAATTGAGTTTAATTTAGTCTCTTGTCCTTGAGATCTTTCTCCTAGCTCAGATTTTAAAAAGCCTACCTCAGAACAAGTGATTGGACAATTTTTATATAGACAATTGCTATACAGTATAAGAAAGGTGGTCAAAAGATAAGCTTGCAATCATCAGCACGCATAAATGTAAGTCTGAAAAAACTCATCATGCTCTTATTCTGAGTAAATATTCACAGGATTTCATTGATTGTAGCTTTTTTCAAAAAGTTAAAAGGTAGTATGAGTTCACATTTTCATGAAATTGCTGCCATATTAATTTCACATCTTGACATTCTTTTCCTTAAAGAAAGTAATGTTGTGAGCTTATGCCATCATAAATGTCAGTCTTTGGCCATATTCAAGGATAGCCATATTGGCATTGTTGTTGTTGTTGTTGTGTACCTTCAAGTTGTTTCTGACTTAGGGCAACCCTAAGGCAACCCTATCATAGGGTTCTCTCGGCATGTTTCTTCAGATGGGATTTGCTTCTGTCATCCTTTGAGGTTGAGAGAGTGTTACTTGCCCAAGGTCACACAGAGGTTTCCATGCCTGAGCTGGGATATGAATGCCGGTCTCCAGAATCATAGTCCCATGCTCAAACCACTATACTTGCTGTACATGGTGGGTCATGTAGCATAGTACAATAACATACAAAATCTGCAAAACAGTGATACCTTTATGGGACCAAGCAAACTGCACAAAATACATGTTGCAAGCTTTTGAAGCTTTGCTGGCTTCTTAATCAGGCAAAGATGTTAAAAATCATACAAAAGGGAAACAAATTATGACAGTGTTAGTCACAAGCCTGCATTTTGTCAAGATATGCCTGTTCATAGTTCAGATGGTACTGGAGGGACATTCATTCATAGTGCATTTTAGATGCATCAGGGGGAACTCAAAGAGAGGGCCAGTGGACTGGAACTTGACCATTTGAGGTTTCTACCGCCAACAAAGGTAAAACATTTTTTCTAAAAGATTTGGACTACATTTGGCATCTTTTAACAAAACAGCACCTTTTTTTTTCTAAGGCAAAAACATGGAGGGCTTCTGTAGAAATGTAGTGTTCTTTGCCTGACAAAGGAGCTTGCAATGTCATAAAGGATGGTGGCAACCTGGATCTCAAGAGGAGCATCTTTTTGTCTTTGCTGATTGAACTTTTAAAAAAATTAGTACCCACATGTCCAGAAGAAGGAGCGGCGGACCTGAATGAATGTCCCTCCAACACCACCTGAACAGAGAGCAGCCACATCTGGACAAAATACAGGCTTGTGATTAACACATCATAATTTTCCCCTCCTGTATGATTCTTTACATCTTCACCTGATGGAGAAGCCAGTGGCACTTCAAAAGCTTGCAACATATATATTTATGCATTTTGGTTGGCCCTGAAAAGATATCATTGCTTGCACCCACCCTGCAGAAATAATCCGGTTTAACACCATTTTTACTGCCATGGCTCCGTGCTGTGGAATTCTGGGATGTGTAACTCTGCTCTGGTGCCACAACAAACTACACTTCCCAGAATTTCATAGCACTGAGCCATGGCAATGAAAGTGGTGTCAAACCGGATTATTTCTGCAGTGCAGATGCAGCCATTGTTTTGTGGATTTTGGATATTGTTGTGCATCAGTCTTTTGGGTGCCAGAAGACTCTCTTGTGGTGCTTCTCATATTTCCTGTAAGGGGAACCCCAGCCTGTGAAAGAACTCAACATTTTAAAAACAGTTTAAAGCCCACTTAACTCCAGAGGACCCAGACTATGGCTTTCTCTTGCTTGATTTATTAGAGATTACTCTGCAATTTGTAATGGAAACAGATGCGAAAGTGCTATGGAAAAGAGGCTGCCTGCTCGCATGTAGCCAGGAGTTGTTGCATGGACGCATAAAGGAACACACATGCCCACATCTATCTTGCCTGGTCTAAGGAGAGGGTGAGACAATTTCAGCAGGCTCGGTTTGATGAAGAGAAGACCAGAAGAAATGCAAGGGCACCGCAGTATCTCTGTCACATACGCCTTCTTGAAACATTGCATTTTAGCCAGTGACTGCTTGCATGCTCAGGGACTCTTATTGTGAAAGAGCAAGAAAGCTTTAGCGGAGAACCACTGAGTCATGAAGTTGGTGTTCTCTCCTCTGACTAATCTGTATATATTATTGAGTACCTGCTCCACTCCACTCCAGTTGCAAAAGTGCTGGTGTTAAGGCTGGAACTGGGCTGCTTAAGGCTCCATATGGAAAAGCGGCACAGTGGCTTGAGCTAGACACAGAAAAGGTAAGGTGGAAGGGGTGTGCACACTGTGCTACTTCTCTCTTTATACAGCAACTCTTGTATGCCAGGTGGGTAAATCTGCTAAACAGCAGGGATGGAGTGGGCAGATGAAAGTAATGATACCCACAGAAATGTGATCAGCTATGTAGCTGGTAAGGCTCTGCTCTTGTACTCTTTCTTTCTGTGTATCTTACTGTATTAGTTAATCTTTCTGAAATTGGAGCCGTGCTTTGGCACTCTCTCATCCCTTTTGCAGTCTTTGGCATCCCTTTAGGTTTTTTTTTCCAAATCTGTCTGGCGTACCAGTGTGGCAGCAGCTGTTTGAGTCTGTGTCGATGTGTGATTTCTCACACATTGGCTAGAATTCTGGATTTCTTTTTTCAAATTCTTCCTTTTTTAACTGCACTTTTAAGGAAGACTGAAGGTCTCTCCCCCTACCTTTCCAAAAAGAGAAATAGAAAAGGTCAGAGTGAGCATACATGTTAGTGGCGAGAATAAGAAAGGAATAAAAAAGAGGTAACAATAATACATGCTTCTATGTAGGGACTGATCTTCAAACCTATGGTATGACTTAGATAATATTTAGTCAAGTGAGCAGCCCATAACTTCAAGGATCTGGGTTGTGTTTTACTACATTCAAGTTGGTACAGGTCATTAACAAACTTTCATGTTATGTCGGATTTGGGTGGTTCAGCTAGCTAAATGCATTTCGGGAATGGTAGTTGGTGTACGTGTTTATTTTTGTATGCTTGTTTACTTTTGCCAAACTGAGTTGTGGCAGGGCATTTATGTTAGTGGTGTGCCTCCTAACAGCTTTGTGAATTGCAGAGAAACTAACCCAAAGGGATTTTTCTCCCCTTGGCTACCCATTTTTCTTACCACAGTAGACATCGGTTTAAATGTTAAAGGTTAAAACTGGTTTTAAAAAAAGGTATGTGAAAGTTTCTGGCATCAGAAACCTAATTAGGAAAAATGATGGGGAAAGTAAAACATTTCTTCTCCACTTTTTTAATGTATCTTTGTGTGGGGAGCAGGTAATGATGTGTTTACAGAAACTTTGACAGCAGTGAGATGCATTGGCTTTCAAAGAGAGAGAAACCAGTGTCTGCTTTTGGAACATTTAGATCAGCATTAGATTAAGGAATATGAAGAACTCCAGTCTAAAAATAAGAATGGGTGTGCTTTTATTTTAGAAGGTATTTGGACAAAGGAAACTCTCTTGAATATTTTGGATTTTAGACTAAACCCCAGTGTGTGACTTAGAGAAGATGAAATCATTGTTTTTCAAAGGTACTAAATTATGTGTTGTGCCTACTCACAGCAGACCCTTTGCAAGGGTTGAGAATTGTTAGCTGCAACTTCCTTAAGTCCCTTCTGTTCCCTGTATAATTAAGGCTTGTTTTAGCCCATTAACAAGACTGATTGCCCCACAATCATGCTATAAAGAGTGTGTAAATGCACATTTATCTGTGCATCTCTGCTATGTTTTATTAAGAAGAGGGTTGTGCTATTTGTCTGTCTTCTATTTGGTCTGTGTGGCCTCTAGGAAGATGAAAGGCGCCTGTGATTAGACAAATGCTAGCTATGAAAAGCCTAGGATGAGTAAGTGATAACTGTCTGTAATGGGTTATTTCATGAGGAAAAATGTTTATCTTTTGGCAAATCTATTGACCTCAAGAAACTTGACTAAACCTTTGAGTACAGGAGGATATTGTGTGAATCATTGACTATTGCTTCTGAGCACTGAACAGCTAAAAGAGTGGCCTCCAAAAAGTATTTTCTGTTTGATTGCCACATAACAAAATAAAGCATACAAGTCCAAGCTTTTATTAACTCAAACTTCTTTTACATGATGGGTTTGAATCAGTTTGTGAGACAAAGCCCGACTTTGATCCTTGAATTATCAATAGTTTAGATATTGTGGGGATGTTTATTAGACAAAGATGTCATAAAAATTAATGAACATTGAGTTGGAGGCAGGCGAAATTAGGAAAGCTTTAGGATTATTGAAATCAGTCATACTTAAATTATTCGTAATTAACTTAAGTCTCAATTACAGAAAGGTGGGCAATTTGTGGTTCATTCAGTTTTTTGAGGAGAGGTGTTGAAGTTTCTGTCAGCTCTAGAAAGCATAGTCATTGGTGGTGAGGAATGATGGGATTTGCAGTCCAGAAACATCTGGACATGTTGTTCATCTCTGGACTAAAGCATACATTATCTTACCAGTTAATCCTATACAGTATATGCCTGCTTAAAGGTAACTCCCATACACTTCAGTAGGGGCATGTAAGACTATAAGATTAGTCTGTATCTGACCCATTAAGAACTGGTTCATTGTACCATGTGTTTTTGTTGTTAGAATTTTATACTGATGTGTAGGAAACATCGGTACCTCTGTGTATGTATGTGTCTTCAAGTCACCTGTCGATTTTTGGCAACCCCATGAATTTCAGAGGGTTTTCTTAGGCAAGGAATACTCAGAGGTGGCTTTGCCAGGCTGCCATTAATGAAACAAGCATTAAATAATTGGTAGGGTGAAATAATAAGTAGGGTAAAAGTAAATATTTTAAATATTTTATAGTAAAAATATAACTCAAAGAAGAGATCTTTCAGTTTGTCTTTGCCATGCAAAATAATTGGCTGGTACTAAAAAAAATTTTTGTAATATAAATTGATACTGAAGGGTTGCCTTCATATACACTTTTCTCTAAAGATTACCTTAGAATACTTGGTAAAAATAAGATGTGTTTACCGTAAAAGTGTACAATCCAATATACAATATATTGAATTGCTAAAATGTTTAATGAATAGTTGATTAATAATATTATTGCAAAAGATGAATTCAGCCATGTAATTGCAATGTAATTGCAGTAATTGTAATTGCAGTGAATATCTTCTGCACATCTTCCTGCTAGATAATGGCCTGTTACAGACTGCCAAAATAAAGCTGCTTCGGGTCTCTTTGGATGTATGCTATTTAAATGATGCATGGGTCCTAAGAGTCCGGAGGTCGTGCCAAAGCCACACTCCATTTCTAAGCACTGGAGTGCAGTTTTGGTGCAGCTTCCGGATTCTTAGGATGCATGCATCATTTAAATAGCATAACTCCAAAGAGACCCGAAGCAGCTTTATTTTGGCTGTCTGTAACAGGCCAATGTGACATTTAGCTGGCTGATGCCAAACTCTTCCATGCTACCATGCTTGGGATCATTTATATAACAATAGCAGCTGATTCTTTTGGTGTGATACTATGTGTCTGTGGAATGGATCTGAATATTTTTCCAGTCACCTGGAGGAATCAAATAGCATGGTTGTTCTTTCCTGCCTAACCAGACCCACTTTCTTGCTTTCCTTATGATAATATTGTTAGATTATAGGGTATTCTATTATACTCTCTAGCTTTAACATCAGAGATATCTGTGCACTCCTTCATCTTTCACCACCTTTATTTAATTTATATACACTTTCTCTCAGAGTGGGATCCAAGGCAGCTTACGGGTAAAACTGGTTAAAAACTTAGAAATACAATTTTAAAAACAATTCAAATAATTTCATTTAAACTTTAAAAACTATGTTTAAAAATACAGAAGTTATAAACATAAATAAATACAGCATGCACCCAAGTAGGAAGTCTCCCTGAGAGTGAGAACATATTAAAAGCCTGCTTAAACAAAAATGCCTTTGCCTGCTGGCAAAAGGAAAGCAGGGAGGGGGCCAGCCTAGTGAAACAGCCACTGAGCATTTTCTCTCATGTTCTCACCAAGTGAACCTGTGATGGTGGCAAGACTGAAAAAAGCCTTTCCCTTCAACTTAGACTAGGGATGGAAATTATGTGGTTGTTGGTAGACAACAATTCCCAGAAGGTCCAGCCAGCATAGACAGTGGTGAGGGAAGATAGTGGGAGGGTCAGTCCAGAACTAGAGGACAGGACAATTCCCGGCCGTGGTTTAAACAGCTTCAGGGAGAATAGGCCTATGAATGATTACTCAAGATAGTACCTTCTCCATGCAAAATCAGAGTAACATGCTTCTAAATATGAGACTGCATCTCTCATTCCCAAACATATTCCTAAAGCATAAGGTTATAGCAGTTGCATACCATTTTTACTCCCCTGGTTCTATCCTACAGAATCCTGGGCTTGTAGTTTGGTGAAGTACTTAGAATTGTCTAATAGAGAGCTCTTGTCCATTTACCTGAACAACAGAGCTGTACAGCTGGAAATTCTACGTACTTCATCAAACTACAAAACCTGGTATTCTGTAGAATGGAGCCATGGCAGCTGAAGTAGTATCAGGTAGCTATAATTGTGTAGTGTTGATACACTCTCAGTCAGTGAACATTAGTCACTGGGAAGCATCAGCACACAAAGGCTGTTGTCTTTGTGCCCAGCTTGTGAACTTTCCAAAGGCATTTGGATGACCCATGTGGGAAGATATGGTGCTGAACAAAGTGGGCCTTGGATATGTTACAAAATGACGCCTGTGTTTTGATCCTCTCCCCCTTGATTATGCTGGCTGTTTAGACAGTACTGTAGTTTACAACTACAGTATATGATGCTAGTTGGAGGATCTTAGAATTATAGAACCATAGTTGGGAGAGATCACAAGGGTCATCCAATCCAGCCCCCTGCCATGCAGGAACTCACAGTCAAATCACTCCCAACAGATGACCATCCAGCCTCTGTTTAAAAACCTCTGAAGATGGAGGCTCTACCACTTTCCGAGGCACTGTGTTTCACTGTTGAACAACGCTTACTGTCAGGAAGTTCTTCCTAATGCTTGTGTAGAATCTCTTTTCCTGTAGCTTGAATCCATTGCTACATGTCATAATCTCTGGAGCAGCAGAAAATAAGCTTGCTCCATCCTCAATATGACATCAGTATTGATCTTCTAGATGACACTATCAGCAGAGGAATCGGGGGCACTGCTTTGCAGTGGTTCTGGTTCTAGCTCTCTGGCAGATTCCAGATGGTGTCGCTTGGCGACAGCTGTTTGACCAAGAGGGAACTCAAATTGGGTGTCCCTCAAGGCGTGATGCTGTCGCCAATGCTCTTCAACATTTACAGGAAGCCACTGGGTGAGATCATCCAGAGACATGGGGCTTGTAATTTCCCATTTGCTGAGTTAACCACTCAGAGTCAGGAGCTTTCCCAGCAGATAATGGTCACCAATTAGCAGACACTAATCCTCTTTTGCATTAACTTCCCAGCCTGAGGTCTGCGATCAGCAACAGAACAATACACATGCAAATCACTCCTGCATTCCCAGGCTCACACAGTATGTATGTATGTGTGTGTGTAAATATGTGTGTGTATACACACACACACACACACACACACACACACAATTTTTTCCAGGCAAGCATTCTCTGAAAATGCCAGCCACAGATGCTGGCAAAATATCAGGAAGAAACACTTCTAGAACATGGCTACAAAGCCCGAAAAACCCACAAAAAACTATGGATGCTGGCCATAAAAGCCTTCAACTTTATATTATAACCCATCACCCAAATCAAACCTTGCTTTGCCCTTGGGTGAATACTCTTTCTTATTTGTTTAACAAGTCAGGGAACCCTTTTGAATAGAGTTACAGTAAATATATGAAAGCTGTTTAACATAGGGGCTATAATCTGTTTTAAAACTGGACTCATTGTTAGGAAACATAGGTATTAATCTTTATGTAATAGGGCTGTCTACTTGTGCCTTTCATGCCAAACGACACCAGTATATTATCTGCGTGTGGCTTTATATGGCATCTCCATGCTTTTCTTTGGATTAACATTCAGCAGCACCTTGGCCTTTTCTTCAGTCTATTCTGAAAGCTGTGCAGTCTGACAAGCTATTAAGGAAACATCTGATCAGAGAATGAGTCTGACATGGGTCCCAAATAGGAAAAGAAACCTCATTTATTGAGGAAACTAATTAATGATAGGAAATTGCTGCTGTAGAAGAACTTTCCTTTCTTTTCTAAAATATGTGAGAAGCTTTATATTCCGGGAAGTCACACCAACTTGGCGAGCTGTTGAGAGTATTGTTTTGATTACTGGCATCTCAATCTTCACTGCATTTTTCTTGGAAATAAGTTTAATTGATGGCATTTTAATCTAGGGCTTGCCTCCTGTGTTCAGTTGCTCATGTCAGAAAGTGAAAGAATGTGGAATCTGGTTGAGCAGAAGGTTACCAAAAAGGAACATTTGAGTGAGAAAGTTGAATCTCACAGGACTGGCACCAATTGACTGAAACTGACAAAATACAGACTTGTTTGAACAAATGTGATGCAAGTACACAACAGGTTTTGGGAAAATATTATCTACAGCTGCTCACAAGAGTGCTGTATTTGTACTGTGGCTAGGAGTGTGTGTGTACTCACAGTGTCCCCCCACATGTTGAACATTCCCCTGTTAAAATCAGAGCTTGGAAAATTTAGCTTGCAGGCTGTGGGATTCTGAGATTTGTAGTCCCGAAAGTAACTTTTCTCCAAGTATTGTTTAAAAATATCCCTGTATAAATCCTAAATTGTTCTTTAACACATTGAAAAGTTTAGAATCTGAAAAACAGCTGGATGATAGGGTATAAGATCTTTTTGTTAGGGAAAAATAGGCTTAAGGTGCAAGTATCTGAATGATCTCTGCATTCTTTTGGAGAAGTACCACCATACTACCTTAAAGATCTTGTTAGGGCTTGTCATATGGTGATGTTCTTTGAAGAAGGATAAGCCCTAGATTACTTTAGGCCTGGATACTATTTCTGGTGCATAGGAATAAGGAATCAATAGAAACTCTAAGCATCCCCATGTTCACTACCTTCACTAGGGTTGGCCCAAGACATTTTGCTTTGTGAGGAAAGGACAGAATATTGCCCATATGCACACACACCATTCCAGATGTAGCTGAGTCCCATTTCTTTGATTTTATTCAACACTGACAGTGGTGAAGTGTCTTCCACTGCCCCTGTGGACAGCATCTTAGTTTGTAGAATCAAGGAGAACAGGCAGAGCTCAGGCTGGGCAGCTCTGAGACAGTCCACAGTTTAAGGCAGCAGTGTCCAAACAGAAATAGTGGCAATCTGCAAGCCAAATAAAAAGCAGCCTATGGTCTAGCACATAGTGTCTGGTATTTAGAGAAATTGGGAGGGAGGGGTAAGGAACGCGATGGCAATGGCTAGAGCCCAAATGCAAACATTGTTTCCTTGTTCAGCACAAAGGCTTGTAATTCTGAGCTTCCCTGGCCTCACTTGAAGATGCTGAGACAGGAGTTCTCATGACCCAGACTGTCTTCACTGGGAAGGCTTGAAAATTAGTTGGTGTTCTCAAACAAAGTGGTTTCTCAAGCTAAGAGATGTCCATACCTCCTCTTTCCACTCATAGTGAAAATACCTCAGTCTCCTCCCCCCCCCCCCCCGTTGTTATCCAGTAGAGGAGAATAGTCAGGGACTGAATAACTGAATAGTCAGGGAATGAAGGGAAATTGTTGGGGGTCTACCAGTGCAGCCTTCCACAATATCAGATTCTTGAAGCATTTGCCTCATTTTGCCTAAAAGGCCTGACCATGGTTGTCACAGATAAATATATTCAACTTATTCATGCAAAATAAATATTTCCTGCAGAACATCTATACAAGATAGATGTGAAATAGTCTAACAATGTCCAGGGAAGGTGTAGTTCAAATTCTACTTTTTCTTTCTTTCTGGCTGCTATATATAGAAAGGAGGCTTGTGTAATACATGTTAAAATAGAAAAGAAGGGAGAAGCCAGTTGCATTTTTTCCATTACACTTCATTTTAACAGATGTTTTCTCTTCTCCCCCAAACTCCACAATAAAATACCATGGTGCTTCAGTCTCAGCAGGGAACTAACACAACATTACACAGAACAATAGTTGCATCATCTATCACTCATCACTATTTAAGTCCAAGTTTGCAACTTAAAACCTGATTGATGTGTTGTAAACATAGTTTTACTGTTATCTGTACAAATGTTTAGAGAATAACACAAAACTGCTTTTTATTTTCTTGACCATTATTTGGAAAGGAGACCTTAGTAATGAACTCTGGAAACAGAATCTTTCAAAACCAAATAGTAATAGAAGGTTGAGACCTCTTAGTGGATAATTTCTGAATGAGAATTGGTATGAGATGTAATGTTTTACTGTCATCTATTAGATTATACTCAGCTGAGTTCATAAATATTTAGTGAAAAACTCAAGTTGAGGTAAATATGAAAGTGAGCAGTAAGAATTCATGTAGGACTTCTTTGCTTCCTTGTCCCTTTTTGCAGTGTGTGAGGGGAGAGAGTCAAATGCTTATGCTTATGTTTAGTGGCAAAAAGATTGTTTGCCATCTTGTCTGAATGTGACAAGCCATAGTTCACATTCATATCATGATCCCAAATCTTGATTTGTGGAAACTCAGTGGTGGCTGGTGGTGTCCATGTAAATTTGGCTCCTTCAAAGTTGGGACTAAACCATGGAGTAAATTTAACTACCCTGCTGTCATGGACACCATGAGCCACCACTAAGTTTACCCAAACCAAGGTTTGCGATCTTGATTTGTCCTATTTGGTTCAATACTTTGGTCTTTTAAAGTTTGAATTAAACCATGTAACAAGTTCACCATCTCATTGACACCACCCAACTGCCACTGTGAAAACCAATGGATTGCTATGGTTTGCTACTATCTAAAAGAGGAAACCCTGTTTCTCTCCTTCTACCCCCATCTATAACTCATTATTTGCTACAATAGCAGCCTTACAAACCCAATCTCAAGAGGTGCATGATTAATAGGCTGAATTGACTTTAAAATGTAAGTCTTATCCCTGGTGCCCAAGAGTTTTCTTCCAGTTTACAGTACTATACTTGTTTATCGATCCAAAGGGAGAGGCGGGGCAATATAAATAAAAACTTTTATTATTATAGCAGGACCTTGTTTACAGTTTACAATGTGTAGTAGTTTAGAATATCATGTTCCTCGGTACTGTGGCCTGTCAATTGCTTCCATGATTATTGTTCATCAATACTAGCGTAAGCATCTTTACTCCGAAGTAAGCAACGCTATCTGCTTTTTGTTGTAAAAGGCTTAAAGTTCTCATCTGGAAAGCAACATTTTGGAAAGATTGGAAAGTTCTAATTGCAAGCAACATTTTGTTGTTGTTTTGGAAGCTTCTGTTTCTGATTAAGACATCCATTTTATGAGATTATATTCTCTAAGAACTTAAATGGACACACTGAAGCAAATTGTTAAATTGAAGAGAGATTTCCTATTAAGGGAGAGTGATGTAATGCCAGTGAAATACAGCCAACTTCTCTCCACTCATTTTATTTATATTAGCTGCATACCAGAAAAAGATACCCCAACAACATGAGTACTGCTCACTATATTTAGTCAGGAGGTTTTGTTTATATGCAATAGAAATAATTGGAAGTAATTATAAAAAGGTATTTTGAGCATTTTAGTTCAATCAAGTGGACTTCAGAAAAAAAAATTTCTAAACTGTCATAGAACTGAGGTAGCATTTGGTGCTGAATGTTTTAAGACTTTTTTTTAAGACTTAAAACATATCAGGATCAGACCATAGTTGTGAACAGATTATTCATCTGTTTTGTTAAAAAAAATCATAGCTAGAACAAACCCAAGTAAAGTGTACCCCTGGTATCCACTGAGGTTTGTTTACAGGATACCCCATGGATACCAAAATCTGTGGAAGCTCAAGCCCCATTAAATACAGTGGCATAGTAAAATGGCGTCCCTTATATAAAATAACAAAATCAAAAGTTTTTTGTGGGTTTTTCAGGCTATGTGGCCAAAAAACCCACAAAAAAATATGGATACCGGCCATGAAAGCCTTCAACTTCACAACAAAATCAAAGTTTTATACAAAGCTGTGGATGGTTGAATCCATGGATAAAGAATCCGTGGATATGGAAGACCAACTGTACATCCAATAAGGACATTACACGGAATTCTGGTTAGTTCTAAAAAGGAAGCCCTACAACTTTCATGAAGTTACAGAGTGAGAGGTTCGCAAACTAGATGTTCATGTAGCCATTTATAACACTCAATCCATAGCTGAACATTTTGCCTAGCCTATATCTCTGATATGGAAGTCTAGCAAATTGCAGTACTCCAGGTGTATAAGTGTGTATAAATGCCTAGACAGCAATAGCAATGTTGATATTTGTTCTTGGGGAAAAACATATCAGTTTACCTTTTAAAATGTGTCATAGAATCATAGAGATGGAAGACACCACAAGAGCCATCCAGTCCAACCTCCTGCCATGCAGGACCTCTCAATCAAAGCATACCCGACAGATGGCCATCCAGCCTCTGATTAAAGACCTCCAAGGAAGGAGATTCCACTACACTCCGAGGGAGCGTGCTCCACTATTGAACAGCCCTTACTGTCAGGAAGTTCCTCCTAATGTTGAGGTGGAATCTCTTTTCCTGTAGCTTGCATCGCATCCATTCTTCTGCGTCCTGTTATCTGGAGCAGCAGAAAACAAGCTAGTTCTCTCCTCAATATGACATCCCTTCAAATATTTAAGCAGGGCTATTTCTCTATGAGGTGAAAGGCACTTTTCCCACCTAAATGTGCTATGACTGTGATTAATTCCCTCGTGCTATAAAAAACTAAGGAGAGATTTTTGTTCAAACCACAAGCAACAAAGTTGGGTGAGACTGGTGAAGGTTTTTTCCCTTCTCTTTTCATATTTTTTTGTTTTCTCTGATTATATTTATGATATTTATGTTTAACAATGCTGCATTTTTCCTGTGTCTGTTATTTCTGTTCTGAGATTATTATAATTTTTGAATTAATTCTACGTCCCTCTGAAAGGTATACCAGGATTAGTCATGCTGAAGAGTGTAGAGAATCTCCCAAACTGGGCAAAATACATTCATTAACTTGAGGACGTCTATTTATTTACTCCATTACATGACCTAGAAATATCTCTTATTTCTACCTTGTTTTTCAAGGCTCCCAACATAGTTCACAATTGTGTGTGGGATACTTTTGCTCATATAGTATAAGCCATACTGAATTATTTGTTCAATGTTTGTGGGATACAGTACGAGGAAGTCATCCAAATAATATGAAACTAAGGAGGATAGACTATGGTGCAAGTTGGAGTGGGGTGTCCAGCATTATTGGGCAGATAATCTTCTCTAGGTTTTAGTTTGAATTTGAAGAGAACTGTCCAGAGGTGCTTTCATTTTGCTTTCAAAATTTAGCCTCAAACCTAGAGTAGATTCATCACCCCATTGACTTCAAAAATGTTAGGCTGTCCTATGAGATCATAGAATCATAGAGTTGGAAGAGACCACTAGGGCCATCCAGTCCAACCCCCTGCCATGCAGGAAATCCAAATCAAAGCATCCCTGACAGATGGCCATCCAGCCTCTGTTTAAAGACCTCCAAGGAAGGAGACTCTATCACCCTCTGAGGGAGTGCATTCCATTGTCGAACAGCCCTAACTGTCAGGAAGTTCCTCCTAATGTTCAGGTGGAATCTCTTTTCCTGCAGCTTGCATCCATTGTTCCGGGTCCTGTTCTCTGGAGCAGCAGAAAACAAGCTTGCTCCCTCTTCAATATGACATCCCTTCAAATATTTAAACAGGGCAATCATATCACCTCTTAACCTTCTTTTCTCCAGGCTAAACATCCCCAGCTCCCTAAGTCGTTCCTCATAGGGCATGGTTTCCAGACCTTTCACCATTTTTGTCGCCCTCCTTTGGACACGCTCCAGTTTCTCAATGTCCTTTCTGAATTGTGGCGCCCAGAACTGGACACAATATTCTAGGTGGGGCCTGACCAAAGCAGAATACAGTGGCACTATTACTTCTCTTGATCTAGACACTATACTTCTATTGATGCAGCCTAAAATAGCATTGGCCTTTTTAGCTGCCGCATCACACTGTTCACTCATGTTCAACTTGTGGTCTACTTGGACTCCTAGATCCCTTTCACACGTAGTTTCATTCAGCCAGGTGTCACCCATCCTATATCTGTGCATTTTATTTTTCCGCCCTAAGTGCAATACCTTACATTTCTCCGTGTTGAATTTCATTTTGTTAGCTTTGGCCCAGCTTTCTAGTCTATTCAGGTCATCTTGATCCTGTCCTCTGGGGTATTAGCTATTCCCCCTAATTTGGTATCATCTGCAAATTTGATAAGTATGATTCCAATTCTGTCATCCAGGTCATTGATAAAGATATTGAATAGCACTGGGCCCAGGACAGAGCCCTGTGGGACCCCACTGGTCACTTTTCTCCAGGATGAAAAGGAGCCATTGTTGAGCACCCTTTGGGTTCGGCCGGTCAACCAATTACAGATCCATTTAACAGTTCCTTTGTCTAGCCCACATTTTACAAGCTTGTTTGCAAGAATGTCATGGGGAACTTTGTCAAAGGCCTTACTGAAATCAAGATATACTATATCCACAGCATTCCCTTCATCTACCAAGCTGGTAATTTTATCAAAGAAAGAGATCAGGTTTGTTTGGCATGACTTGTTTCTCTGAAACCCATGTTGACTTTTTGTGATTATGGCATTGCCTTCTAGATGTTCACAGACTCTCTGTTTAATGATCTGCTCCAGAATCTTTCCTAGTACTGATGTCAGACTAACTGGACGATAATTGTTGGGATCCTCTTTTTCCCCCTTTTTGAAGATGGGGACAACGTTTGCCCTCCGCCAGTCTGCTGGGATCTCTCCTGTTTTCCAGGAGTTTTCAAAGATTATTGCCAATGGCTCCGATATTACATTTGCCAGTTCTTTTAATACCCTTGGATGGAGTTCATCTGGTCCCGGAGACTTAAATTCATTTAGATTAATAAGGTGTTCCTCTACTATCTCTTTACTTATTCTGTACTGAAATGCCCCTATCCTGTCCTCTGCTCCATTATCCTCAGGTTGAGCACCCTTTGCCTTTTCTGAGAAGACTGAGGCAAAGAAGGTGTTGAGTAATTCTGCCTTTTCTCTGTCTTCTGTTAGCATTTTGCCATCTTCTCCACGCAGTGGCCCTACCGTTTCCTTCTTCTTCCTTTTGCTGCGGACATATCCAAAAAAGCCCTTTTTATTGGTTATAGATGGTTCTGGGTCTATTTTTAGAATGGAATTTCTCAGACTCAGACCAACCATAACTACTAATGTTCAAGTCAATACTTGCAAGGAAGCTTCCCAGTGGGAAGTAAGCCTCACAGCAGGACCATGGACTGTCCTCAGATAAAGTGTGCACTAAACAACCAGACCTTCTCTAAGTCCATTTTTCCTCATGATTTGAAGGCCAGATTCCATGTCACCTCGTTCCAACACCTTTGTACCTCATCACTTAGGTTGACTGATGGCATAGTGGATTCCTATGTGTCTGCACAGTATTTTCTTCTTTGTCTTTCATAATTGCACAGGGTGCACAAAATCATTCTGCTGACTCTCTTTTCTGCAGGGTAGTGTGCCAGGCTAAAACCTAGAGCATCTGGAAGCTCAAGACCAAACCAGAGCCTGATGACCAAATTTTTGCTGGTGGCCATAATTTTTGTTGTTACCCACTCTCAGAGTTTGAGAGATGCTGAAATTAATAAAATAAAATAAAATCAGGCAGCATTATAGCTATTTTTTTTAAACTATTTACTTTTTCTGTTTTTCAAAAGCAACAAAAATAGTTTTTTTTAATTTTCCTTTAAAAATACAAATGCCACAGTCTCTCAGCTTGTAATACAGAACACACTTTTCTCCTAACTATTTTGTTTTTTCCACAGTATCCACAACAGAGCATAAGACATAGCACAAGCCAGTACCTGAACCTAGTGATACTCATCCTTTCCCCTTTAGCAGAACTGCATCTCCAACTATAAAAGTTACAGCTATACCACAAAAGATTAAAGTATCCCTAATTAAGTTGCAATGTTATGTAATTATAGCTTCCTTATCAGGGAAAGGAATTAATTAGAAGCAACTAGTTATTTGTAACATGTTCTGCCCTTCTGCTCATAAATTTTTAATATTTAGACTGTGTAGGCTGCTTGCTACAAGTAATGGGAGAGGGTTAACAAACAGAAAACTGCTGGAAAAGAATGACTTCTTTGCTGTGTGTTTCTCATATTGCCAGAAGAATAAGAAAATGAATGTTGAAATGAACATGCAGAGGAGGGCTGAGATCAGAGTGGGAGGAGTGGAGCAGAGGGAGTATACATACTGACTCGGAGTACCCAAACCTTAAAGAACAGAGAGTTTTGTGACACCTTAAAGCTTAATAGGTTTATTACCTCATGAACATTTCTGAACTATAGCTCACAACATTGATGCTGGAAAACAAGATTGTAAGCATGAGTTCATGTTTCAATACCATGACCTCTTCCATATCACATTAGTGAGCCTTCTCCTTCTTTTTGTCATGGCAGCGTTGTGGTACATATTAATAAAGAAAAGTGTATAGACTAGATAATAAACTATTATCTTGGTAGTACACAGAAAACTACTAATTACCAAATACAATTCAAGTTAAAACTCATTTCCCACAACAACTTTGTTTAAATTTATCTAATTCAAAAACTGTGTTTGTTCTTCAATGTTATGTCAATATTACTGGGCTATTTCATCACAGAATCTGTTGCCTTCCCTTCTGTGAAAAAACAGAACAAAACACAGTTTGGCATGAGAAGAATAAATTTCACGGAGCATCCAGCTTGTACTACCTCAAAAGTAATATTAGCCACAGTTATTTAAGTTCAGGCTACATGGTAAGCAATGGTTTGGTGTAATGTCACATCTGCAACTTTCTATACCAGTATATGCCCAGTTAGATGTAAATGTGACTGCCCCTGCATAGTAATTATATGCAGCCTGAAATAACAGTCTGTTTTATTATATAACCCTCTGCCCTCGTGATGTTACTGATGCTCTTTCTTGCACGGGAAGCTTCAGTAGATGATCGAAAGATCATACATATCATCATCCTTCTAAAATGCATTGATTAGATTTATATACACACACACACACACACACACACAGAGAGAGAGAGAGAGAGAGAGAGAGAGGTACGTACCACAACCACAGAAGCTAGTAAATCTGCTTCCGTTGGTAGTTTGTGCTCATTCCAGATATGTTTCAGTGGTATTCTGCCATGAAATCATTTTAGAGAGGCCCACTTTGTATTTCATGAGAAACATGGCTTGCATGGGAGTTCTGGTTTATAGTATTATTCTGGTGAAAGCTGTGAGAATGCTTCTACTACTACCAATAGCTACTAATCTAACCACAGACTTTCTGATCCATGGTTTGTTTATCATGGCATGTCAACCTGGCACTGTGATTTGTGTCATTCCCAACAAGCAAGAAAAATAAATAAAGGGGTAGTTCCCAGGCATGTGAGTGAAAAGACAAGGTAGTTTTCTACATTCGGGCAGCCCAATAAACATATCTGGGACAGAGGATCTGTGATTCCTTGAGCAGTGTGTGCCTAGCAGATTGCCTCATTCTTTAAAAATCGGAATCCTCAAGAACCCTGGCTTGTTGTGACATCCAGACATACATCATATAATGTGATTGTCTCTTATTGGTGTTGTTGTTGTCTCTGATAAACACCTCAAAATGTTGGATGAGTTAAGAGGCATTAGGCGTGTTCTGTTTATTAATGGAATTAGTCTGAGGATGTAAATGTGTCATGACTTCTAACTTCTGCTAACTCAGGGAATACCCTGAGTCACTCAAAGGAGAATTTCAGATAATTTGGCCTAGAGATTTGCGTACTCTAACAACACAGTGATGTGACTTTCTCTCAAGGTCCTGAGAATTTTTGCTTTAAGGGTATTTTCAAACATAAAAAATACATTACTCCTCTACAACCTGGTGCCCTCCAGATGTTGGTGACCATGATGGTTAGATAGAATGGAAACTGACTCATCTGGAGAGTGCTGGGATGGAGAGGGCTGTAGTAAAGCTTTATTTTTGGGGGGTTTTTTTGTATCTTAATATTCCTCAGGTAGGTAGCAGGAGAAACCTCCTATATTTTCACTCAGCCTGCCCTTATATGCCTCTTTGTTCTGCTCTCTTACCCATCAGAAGTATTTATGCCCTGTTTCCACTTCAGTACCCAATCCTCACTTAAATATTATGCAGATCTTACAAAACTAATATTTTGTGCCCATCACTAATAATGCAAGAAGAAGCATGCAGGTTTCCTGAATTTACATAGTACCTTCCAATTGAAGAAACTGGTTTTCTGAGAGCAACATTCTAAGCTCACTGAGTATCTCGGGTGTGGCAGCTAAGTGATAACTGGTTAATTTTGCCGTGCTCAACTGATGTTATTAATAAAACAGTCTCTCTCTTGCTCACACTTTTTACAATGTTTTTAATTGATGATCTTGCCCAGTTACAATATTATCTACCAGTTGTGTGTGGTGGTGGTATTCTTTTTACAGTGATGCTGTGGTGACTGTAGTTGTTGCATCAGGGAAGAGTGGATAAGATGCCTATGCTAGATTGATGCAATTAGCAAGGGAGGAGTTGGCTCCCTGCAGGTAGTAAGGAGCCAGTTAAGCTGCCCACACCAGAGCATCTTTCCCAGAGTGGCATCCATCTGCTGTTTTCCAGAATATATCATTAGTTGCTGAAGTATAATACACTCACTGGAGCTCTTCCAAGACAATTCACCATTACTCTTATTGGTGCAAATCAAATTAGGAAGTAAATTAGGAAGCAATCATTAAATTGGTGTGTAATGTGAAAAGGCAGTCTTGAGTCCTTCTTAAAATTGCTAACTTTCTGGTTCTTTAACCATTGCCTCTAGAATGTATTGGACTCAGTTGTCTCCTATCAGATCTTCCTACAAAGAAAAGATCTTTGTGCTTCCAGGTTTTTTGATGAGCAATTGTAACAGCTGCAAATCTTGGAACTGGCTCCATTGGCTAAATTGCAACTATTGATTGTCCTAGCCATAAACTGGCTCAGCATCATCACAGATCACACCAACTGGTAAATAAATTGTTTCCTTATCTGATCCATATTGCCATTCATATCCCATGTTCCATTAGTTTGTTTTTAATAAGGTGTTTTCCCTCCTGAGTCTGATTTATGATGTGGGAGCTGGCTTGAAAGACCGTTGTAACTCATTGGTACCCTCTTCTATACTTGAAGCAGCTTCACGCAAGACTTTCTGGACAAGTGAAAGAAGGATACTTGATATACTTGTCTTCTTTGGTTCAAGGTGAGGAGGTTCTTGTACTCCAGCTGTCCCTGGAGGGGACCTGAGACCTTGTTGGCTTCCTCCAGCTCGATCATAATTTAAATGATCTCTTTGCGTGTAGCTTGGTGAAGCAGCTCGTATGTCACGAGATGTTTCCCTGGATTTTTCCAAAAGATGTTGCTGAATCAATTTTAAGGCCATTCCAAAAATGTCTTTTGCATGCAAATCCATTGACCAGGGTTTTTCTGAACCATTATCTTGGTGACTTGAGGTTGCAGCCTTGCTTTCAGAATGAAGGGGCTGGCGCATGCTGTTAGTGGTACTTTCCAGCTTATCTTTGATCTCCTGACGTGCCTTTTGGACAACCATGGACATTAGCTTATTGACATAAGAGGAGTCATCTGAGCCTCTTCTTTGACCACTAGAGGTAGCGACCAGTTTGTCAGATGATATAGTATAGGGCTGAGATTTACGAGAACCACTAGCAGGTGTCAGTGCATGCTGAAATCCAATTGCATACTTCTGAAGGTCATTACTTAGCCAACTCACAACATTGAGTTCTTCAGAAGAGCCTTGCTTGAAAAGGCATACTGCACCTTCAGTATTGTTGGGATTGTTCCTCTCGTTGTCTTTTATTACAATAACTTCTTTCTCCTCCAGACTCCCCAGATCAAGTCCACTGTATCCTCTCTGATCTTTGTCCTTTACATTCAAGCTGGAGACATCAACAAAACAGATCATTTTACGATCCTGATCTTTCTGTCCTTCAGCGCTGTAATGGTTTACTTTACACACTCCTGCCTGACTGCGTAACCAGTCAATTTGTTGAGCCATCTTTGTTGTGTTAAGATGGAGCTGCACCCAGGGCCATAGAGTGGTGGTGTTTTATTTGAGCAGCTTTGATCCTGCCAGACTCAAGGTGTTGTCTTCTCCCTTAGCTTCCCATGCTCTTCTCTTGGCAGATGGGAATTTCATGTGTGTGAACAACAGGGTTTCTATGACAGCAGTGACATCATAAAGCATCAGCATCACCAAGCAACCACCTGATGCACTTGGTGGGTGGTGCTTTAAGAAGAGCTGGAAAAACCAAAAGTTACACACATGCTAGATTCATTCTTTAGGGGTTGTTTCAGGGCTTACACATCATAGTTCTGGAATCTGCCTGAAGACTATCTAGTTCAGCTCCTGCCTTAAGGCTAATTGACAGAGATTAATGGGGTGACCTTCTGTTTAAAATCAAAGGTTGCATCCCTTTATTACTTATTGTTATTAAGTAATCTGGAATAACTGGCATCTATGATTCTCACTCTCAGGGATTTAAATTATGTCTAAGTAAGGCTGCTGTTTAGGATCATCCACCTGATGCAGTTTTTTTTAACCCACCAAGGCAAATTAGAATTCCCTCTTTTCTCATTGAATTGAATAGGGAAAGGGGCAGAGTTATTTCTTCACTGTCTTCTAGCTAGTAAATTTCAGATGACCCCCACCCACCCATGACTGTGCCTACTGCTATATGAAACTGATGGATAATGATATGGAAATGTTGGGATAAACCTCATAAATTGTTTTAAAGATTTGCTAAAGACTTGTGATTTGCTTGCCTTCAGACATTTTTATAAAAGGATAAATTGTATTGGTTACAGTTTCTTTCATTAGAGTACATCAGTAGTAGGACAACTGGTACACATGTCAAATTTTCCTTCTGCTCCCAGCTATTAAAACAGAAAAGAGTAATTTGTCTAATTTAATAAACCTGACATTCAAGTCAGTCTATTCACACTTTTTTTAAAAAAAAAAGTTGGCCTTTTTAGTAAAGCAGAGTTGTGTGATTATGATGTATTGAACATTAAGGATAGACAAACATTGAAGGCCTGAATTGGCTTCTTAATAACTTGACATTATGTGTAGCTATTGCTTTGAATCTGTTTGGACAAACATGCCTGCACTTGGATTTGACAAAATAATAATTAATAATAATAATAATAATAATAATAATAATAATAATAATAAAGATATAGATGACATAGAGTGCTGAACATGACTTGTAGTTGACTTCATTCAGATGCTAACAAGGTGGAACTGATGCTGATCTAAAAAAGGACACTCTATTCATAGTTACCAAAGATATGGAGAAGAGTGGTGGTGGTGGGAAGTGGGGAGAGATTAAAGGGGGATTTATGGGAGCCAAAGCAACCGACACTACACATTAAAACTAAATAGCTAAAACAATCAATTTAAAAAGCATTAATCAATAGTCCTCTTAAAAACATACATTTTGAATTGATAAAAAGACATTAAAACCTATTACATATTAAAAACTCGCATACCTGTTTTATATCCCAAGCAGTTAGAAGCTGAAGACCTGTTTAAATAAGGTCTTTGCCTGCTGGTGAACAGAGAGCAGCTAGGGGACATAGGCCCTGTACAGACCGACCTAAAATGCCAGCTCGGGAGCGAAGTCGGGTATCATGTCCAGATGACACATGCCCTGACTCCACCCCAGGGCGCCATGATGCCATGCACTGCTCCACGTGGCATGCGGCACCATGGCACTCCTCCAGCGCTGCATCCATATGATGCAGCTCCGAAGGAGCACCATTTAGCCACACCCTTTTGAGAGCGCAAAAAGGAGTTGCTTTTCGCAGCTCCTTTTCACACATTCAAAAGGCTGGATTGCGACCATGGCGTGAGGTTGCCGTGGCCTCGATCTGGCGCAAATAGGGGCAGCCTGCAAAGCCCCTAACTGAGCTGCTCTCAATATAAAATTCCATAGTCTGGGAGCAGCCACCAAAGACTGCTGGACTTTGAAGATGAAATTTATTCCAAAGTACTTGGTTCTCAGACCATACATCCACCTGAAGACTGGAGATCTAGCCATAACCTTTGTTGTAAATTCAAAGTTTGCAGGGAGCCCTCAATTGTTAAACAGTTATATCCCCTGCAGTGCATAGCACTATGTGGGCAACTAAAATGCATTATATAGTACCTTTGACAGTAAAGACAACACAATATAGCCTTGCAGATTTTGCATCATAATTGTATATAGCAGAATGTTTAAGTATTTAATTAGTTAGTTTGATCTGAATTTCCGTTCCTACATATATGTCTGTTAAGCTCTGGCAAACTCTCACCTGACTACTGTCAGTATAGCACACTTTGTTTGTTTCTTCTGTAGCCTTCCTTATTTAGTACATGTTTGGGGGGGGGGGATAACTGAAATTAAAGCTTCCTGTAAGTTTTAAAAAATATTTGAAGGTACCATGCATTCTCACCCACCTTATCACTGTTTCTGGTTTCCTCAGTATAAAAGGTTTAGTTTCACAGTGGTAAGACAGTGAAGTTGGTAACAGGGGAATTAAAGCCCATTATCCTTTTAATGGGTTTCCATTAATGCAACTGGAATGCCTCCTAAAACGACTTTCACTTGTAGAATATCCTGCGTAAATTCAGCCTTGAGGACATAGCCCAGCATTAAACATGATGGACCTTAGAACCATTCAGCTTTGTGCTGAATTGTGGCCAATATCAGTAACAGTAAACGTGAGATTTGCTTTGTGCCTTCTAAATCTCTTATGCATGTGTGTGTGTGTGTGTGCGTGCGTGCGCGCATGTCTTCAAGTCACTTGTCAACTTATGATGACCTCATGAATTTCATAAGGTTTTCTTAAGCAAGGAAGATGGTTTTGCCAGTTCTTTATAATCTCTTATAATGTTATTATATTAAAACACACTCATAAGATGGCATCCTGTTGGTGAATAATGATGGTATTACTCACTTTTTTGGTCATTGTGGAGGTCAGAATTTTCTACTAACCATGCAATGACCAAAATCTTTTCCCAAACCCACAGAGTAATTCCTTTGTTCTCAGAGACCTCCAAAAGATCCTGGAGCTCCCATCATATGCCTCTCACTCTGATCCAGGCTGCAGGAAAAGAGCTGATGCTTGTCTCCTGCTCCCTGTTCTCTCCATTGACCAAGAATTGGCTGGATCTGGGGACTGGTAATGAGAAAAAGTGGGCCATGAGGGATTTGAACTAAGAAACTATAATTGCTTATATCTCACAGCTATATCTACTGATGTGGGATTGTGGTCAATTTTTTTTAAAAAATGTATATAAGTATTACTGTTTTATTTTGTTTCTGTTTAAAGCACTTGCCAGTTGTATACAGTATGTGTGCAATTTGTATTGTGCAGTTCTTGATATGGTCAGCTAATAAATGAACTTGTTGTTGTTTGTGTGCAGAAAAGAACAGTATGTTTAAAAGAAATAAACATGTGCCCCATTTCTGGATGCATGTGTTTGTTATATACAGTACATGCAACTTTCTTTTCAATTTTTGTGTACCAATTCTTTTAATATTTGCTGCTCCATTGTAGAATTGACATAGGAGCTTATCACTTTGCTTATAAATTTGGCTTACCTCTTCTGGTTTAAATTTCAATTTGGGTTGCATCCTGATCTTATCAGAAGGTTTTTGCCACCGAATTTTCCATCCAAATAGAGCCCGGGAACACCCCCACTTCCAGGACCTCTCTGACAGCCATTTTCTTAAGCTGGAAAACTCCCAGATCTGAAAAGAATTGAGTGGAGCGCTCCTGGAAGCAGGGGTACACCCGGACTGTATTCAGGTGGCAGCAAATTCTGCGGCAAAAACTTTCCGATAACATCAGGATGCTGACCGAACTGAAATTTAAACTGGGAGAAGTAAGCCAAATTAACGAGCCAAGCAAGAAGCTCCATAGATACACAATTTATCTGGAAACAAAACAAGATGTATTTATTTCTTGAAATGTTAGGAACTGTACTGTATATACAGTATTAGTGCTCTGATATTTGGCCTAGTGTTGCCTTGTGGTTTTGTCTGTAGCAGCATAGTATATCTTGAGAAATATAGCAATTCTTATGTTGATAAATATCTCAAGGAGGATGGTGAATTTGCATAGGTTTTGGGGTGATTTGCAGTGGGTAGAGATTTTGGGGTGATTTGCAGTGAGTAGGGATTTTTCACAACAAAAGAACCGCTCCCTGCCCTGCTGAAATGAAGAAAGCTTAAGATAACCAGGAGAGATTTGAATTGTTTTGGTCTAGTAATTTTCCATATGATAGAGCTGTCAGCTTCATTCTGTTTTGGTATTCAGAATAAATTTCTCTGCCCAGAATTCTTTAAATCTAAATGTATGTATGTTGCATCAGACTCCAGTTGGTGATTCTTGAAATTATAGTAGAAATCAGTGTGACCCTCAAGCCTGAAATCTGCCTGTCTCTTAATTATGATCAATTCCAGGCATGACTCAGGTATGCTGGAAGGGTGTTATTGAATTGCCATTTGGCTTCTGAATAGGGAAAGGATGTCTCATTGTGTCTTTCACCACAGACATTAAAATACAGGGTGTCTGAAAATTACCTTTACAATTTCATTTCTGTACAGAATTGAAATTATAATGATAATTTTCAGTCACCTTGTATCTTCAGCTAGCTCTGGCCATCATCTGGCCAGTTGATCATTCTTCATTTCCAGCTGTGTGAGTGAGCCCTAAATTCTATTTAAACAGAGAGGGAAGGAGTCAGTATTGCCAATTTCTGGGGAATTCCCCAGTTTCCAGGTAATAAAAAAACCCTTTCTGGGGAATTTTCGGGTATTAACAATTTGTGGGGGATTTAAAGGGAATTAAACCTTTCGGTTGGGGAATTAAAAGCCTTTCCATTTATAGGGAATTATTTCACTTCCTGCCTCCCAAAAATGGCTGAAAATGCCTTTCCCGCCCAAAAAATGGCTAACTCGGAAGTCCCCCCCCCCCCAAAAAAAATGGACAACCCAGAAGTCCCCACCTCCTTTTGCCTTCACATAGTGTTTTGTGGTCCCATGACCCAGAAGTCCCGGCCCTGACCCGGATCTCCTGGGGAATTTGGGGGCGTTTCGAGGATTTTCAGGGGGATTTCTTTCAAGGGTGATTGGCAACACTGGAGGGAGCTAAAACTTTTTAAAACAGGAAACCCATTACTCTACAACAATGAAAATACAGTATATAATAATACAACATGTTCAGGATATTCAGTTGGAATCAAGATGAACAGAAATAGTCTAGGATATCAAAGATAGACTTTTCCAAAATGTAGCACATTTTCATTGTTTGAATTGCTCATGGTTCTGGGTGATTGATACCAAAACCACATTCCTGCAGGACTTGCCAGATGTGGATCCAGTCCTGTCAGTTGTGCAACATCACTTATCTACAGTATTAATTATGTAACTGTTCTGCTTAACTCCATCACTGTTGAAATGCCTGTCTGGGATGACTTTGTATATTTAAAGTAGGCCCTGTGTGGAACTGACTGCTGTTTGTTATGCACAAATGAATGAACATAATGAACTGATGATCCATGGTTTCAAGGAATACCTATTGTACATACAAGAGTCATTGTGTTATGGGTCATAGTGCAGGTTAGTGTTTTCTTTTCCAAGGAAGACTTGTGAAGAGCTTTCCTGTCCTTGTTTAATTTACAGTTTGCTTTTTCCAAACAGAAGCCTCCAGCTGAGGTTCTTCACTGGCTTTTCTTCCACAATTTCTTCTAACTGTTACATGTGATAGTCATGCTATATTCAGTGGACCCTGGCCACTTTGTAAAGCATGATCTGTAGTGCATTGTTTATGGCAACGTGCCTTCAGCCTACCACTCTTTTCTGTTTGGTTGTCATCCCACCCGCTCCCATTGTTTGAATGTTATATTGGGTTACCTGGACTGGTTTTCATTATGCACATGCAGGAATTGCTTGACTTCCATTCCTTGGCCCTTTCTCACACTCCAGATGTGGGAAATTTTGTCAATGGAGTGCTTGGAAGCCAGGTGCAAGCATAACTCTTCAAAGCATGTGTTCCCACCTCCTGTCTCTGGTTTAAATTCTCTAGTTCTCTTCCTTTCCCTGTTTTAAATGTGGTTTTGCATTACATCTATACTATCACTGGCTGTAGCTTCATTTAGATATTGCCAGATGTTGTTTGTAAAGCCAGGCAATAGTTTGTTGGTCTGAGCCTGTATCAGCCCGCATATGGCAGTATCGGAAGCCATGGTTAGGATACATGTTTGCAAGCTACAGATTATGTTTGTTGTGACTTGCTGTTATGCCAGTGCTCATTAATTTATTTTTAATATAATTTTATTAATGAATAAACACACTATTAACTAACAGTAATAACATTAGTGAAACTCAATCCACATATTAAAACAAAAAGAGAAGAAAAAAAACCATAATACAAAGTACCACCATCCCACCCACCCATTCACCACCATACATTTTATTTAAAAAAAACCTCTTAGACTTTCAACCCATATAGTACAGAATTGAAGTTCTTTAGAAGTGCACATGCTTTGCCTAGAATTTCACACAGGAAATGTTCTGAGATATTTTTGAATAGTCACTATTTCTTTTTAAAAGAATGATTTCCATAGGCAAAATGGGGTGGAGGGTGGGGGGGTGCCCATTATCCCAGTATTAAGTTCAACTCTTGCACAGCTAGTCACTCAAATCAACTCCCTGGCATTCTTGTAATCCAAATTCCATTTAGAAGGAATAAAGCTCCAAAAAGAATCTTTCATTAAAACATTAATTTAGCATTTATGTGTATTTCTACATATTTTCATTATGACTGTAGTCAGCCAAACAGGTCTGAGGAAATTATTATCTTGGACACAATCCACAAATCCTCAGTAAAATGAATGGGAGCTTTGAAAAGGCTGTCATTTTGTTTCAGTCAGACTCCAATGAATTGCATTCTGCTGGTGAATTATACATAGGTTCCATTACTCAGAGAGTTCTTCCCCCATAAGCATCTTCATCACAAGAGGTTATATATGACAGACTTAATATGGCCTTAACAGAATGGTTTTCGTTAGAGAAGTGGAACGTATGTGGTTTTTAGATTTCATTTGTCAAAAAATCCCAGCCTGCAACAATGGCCAGTGGTAAGGAGCTATGAGTATTGTAGTCCAAAATGTCTGCTGGGCTACAGCTACCACATCACTATTTTAGCCTTTGAAGTTGTTATATATGTAAAATTCTTGACAGTTACCTGGCGAGGAAAGAGAAACCATACTATTTTGGGACATTACAATGAGCCATTGGTATCCGCTGGGGTTTGGTTCCAGGACCCCTTGTAGATACCCAAATCAACTGATGCCCAAGGCCCATTATATACAGTATATCTGTCTGCTAATAGAAAATTCTGTTAGGCATATCACTTTAACACATCCAAGCCACATTTGAGACTCCACTTGCTAGGCAATTTTTAAGCCAAGTTTTTAGAGCTGTCCGATGCACTGTGTGATCATTATTGGGGCGTAGAGAGACAAGCTGTGTCCCTTCTAACCAGGCGCAGAGTTGATGCACATAGGCAGGATGCCTAGAAGAAGATCTGTGAAGAGCAAAGGTTCTGCGAAGCCTCTGAGCTGCACAGCAAATTTCCTCCCATACACAGGCTGCAGCCGTGAGCTCCCAGCTTGACGAAATGAATCTCCGGAGAGCGAGACTTCACTCAACATGAGGGCTTTTAATCTTTGTTGCAAACTATTTACAAAGATTCCACTGAGTATCAGACAGCCATCTTGAATACTCACTACTATACAGTTCAACAAAGTGCTTTGCCAACCATCGACCACAACAACCCAACAACAGAGATAATCACCTTCTCCCTTATATAGGTAGTCTTCTTGGAAGTCATGTGACAGCCATGCCACCAATGAAACCTGGCTGGTTTCATACCCAGTACCTGTTGCATCAGAATACTACCCATGATGCACTGCTGGCTGACCACCTACTGTACATGTTGCATCAGACTTCCCATGATGCACAGCTCACCAAATGCTGACTTATGCACCTGCCACTTGAACTGTAGTAACCTCTGCTCCAGTTACTCCTAGTGGCCACATCCATGTCATTTTCAGACCAGTGTGCCACATGGTCCTGACAATAATTTATGTGTGTGTGTGTATGAGTGTGCGCAACATAAACTTGAAAGGTATGATGTCTATGTAACCATAACTCTTAAAAAATGGCAACAGCATCTGGAACATTCAGACAATTTTGGACTTTTCTACCTCTGCAACATAAAAACAAGAATGATGAATCTTTCAGTACACCTAGGGTTGCCATAGCACGCCCCCCCCCCCCGGGACCAGCACGGTTTTGGGGGGGCCCTCCCGGTCACGGTCCGGTTTGGGCCCCCACCCGTGCCTGGTCCCCTGTTTGGGGGCCCGCTCCGGCCATTGCCGCTGCCGCTAATGCGGCTGCTGCGGCGCCAACCCACCTCCTCCTCGCCTCCAAGGCGAGGGCTTGAACACTGCCCAGCCCAGGCCTCAGTAGGGGTAAGTGGCAGGCGCGCGTGTGCGCGCGCGGAGGGAAGTGGGGCAGGGAAAGCGAGGCCCCATTCCCTTCCCTGGCTTCCTCCCCTGGCGACGGAGAAAGCCAGGCAGAGGTTTGGGGCTTCGCTTCAGCGAGGCCCCACTCCCTTCCCTGGCTTCTTCCGTCGCCGGCAGAGAAAGCCAGGCAGGGGAAAGAGCCTTTCCTCTTTCTCCTACTCCTTCTGCCTCCTCTCCTCCTCCTTTTCTTCCTCCCCTTCTTCCTCTTCTTCTTCCTCCTCCTCTTCTTCTCCATCTCTTCTCCTCCTCCTCCTCCTCTTCCCCTCTTCCTTCCCTTCTTCTTCCTCTCTACTTCCTCCTCTTCTTCTTCTCCTCTTCCTCCCCTTCTTCTTCATCTTTTTCCTCCTCTTCTTCTTCCTCCTCTGCTCCTTCCTCCCCTTCTTCCTCCTTTTCCTCCCCTTCTTCTTCATCTTCCTCCTCCTCCTCTTCTCCTCCTCCTCCTCTTCTTACCCTCTTCCTCCCCTTCTTCTTCCTCTCTACTTCCTCCTCTTCTTCCTCCTCCTTCTTCTCCTCTTCCTCCTCCTCTGCCTTTTCCACTCTTCCTCCTCTTCAATGCCCAAATGTGCTGTTTGGAATGGGGGAGGCAGTTTGGCCAGAAAGGGAAGTCCATTTCTGCCATCTGTCTAGGAACAATGTCAAAATGTCCTCCATTTTGATCATGCCTAAGAAACATGCATTTATATTAACACTTTTTAAAAAAGCATCATTTTTTTTGTGTGTCCTCCATTTTACAAAATATGTCCTACATTTGAAAATTTTGTCCTACTTTTGTCCTACATTTGTCCCAGTTTCGAGGTCCAGAATTATGGCAACCCTAAGTACACCCCATGTAGGGGTAAAATTGATCTTAGCTGGAATTAGGCTTTAGCAGAGATGTAGTGGGTACATGGATGTACACATGCATATCATACCTACTAAGTAGTAAGGTGCATTGTTCTCTGCACAATTACCTAACTCTGTAGTGTGAAAGTGGTTTGTTGTCATTATTAACAGCCCATGAGTTAGCCCTTACTCATGAGACATCTCCAAGCCTCCTTGTCCTCCACTGATCAATTTAAGTCCTGTGGATTCAGGCCCGTGGCCTCCCTGATTGAGTCTATCCATCTGGCATGTGGTCTTCCTCTTTCTGCTCCCTTCTCTAGCATTATTGTCTTCTTTTAGTAAGTGATGCTTCCTTATGATGTGGCCAAAGCCTCAATTTGATCATTTTGGTCTCCAGGGAAGAGTTCAGGCTTGATTTGTTCAAAGACCCATTTGTTTTGCCTTTTTGGCTGTCCACTGTATCCTCAGGGTTCTTCTCTAGCACCACATCTCAAATGAGTTGGTTTTTTCTCCTATCCACTTTCTTCAGTGTCCACCTCTCATCCATACAAGGTGATGGGAAATACAGTGGCTTGGATGATTCTAACTTTAGTGCTCAGTTGTATACCATTACTTTTTAGGATCTTGTTTAGTTCTTTCATGGTTTCCTTCTCATTCCTAATTGTCTTCTTATTTCTAGACTGAAGTCTCTGTTCTGATCAATGTTTGATCCAAGGTATAGAAAATCTTTAACTATTTTAATTTCCTCATTATCTAGGTTGAATTTATATAGATCTTCCATGGTCAGCATTTTTTTATGTTCAGCAGCAAGCCTGCCTTTTCACTTTCTTCTTTGTTCTTAGTAATTGTTCCAAGTCTCTGATGTTTTCTACTAGCAGGGTGTTAATGTCCATTCCTCCTATCCCCATCTATCCTTCTTCTAAGTCTAAATCTGCTGTTCATATGATATTTTCTGCATATAAGTTGAACAGATATAATGATAAAATGCAGCCTTGCCTGACCACTTTGCCAACTGGGAATCATTCTGTTTCTCAGAGTTCTGTTCTAATAGTAGCCTCTTGTCCTAAGTAGAGATTTCTCATCAAGACTATCAAATGTAGTGACACTCCCATGTCTTTTGGAGCAATCTTTTCATGATCCATGCAGTAATATGCTTGTTGTTGTTAACCACACTCAAGTCGATTGCGGGTTCCTTTTGGGGCAGAGGGACACCGCACAGCTTGGCTCCTGCGGCATTCCTCCGCAAGAAAACCAGCCGCCTCCAAGGAGCTATGTACCGGGCTTAAGAAAGATATTTGATGGAATAAATCAATCCTTTAGGCAATACCTGTATGTGTCCATTTTGGTTATTAACCTAGAGTACAGCATTTTAATTTTAATTGGAAGTACATATTAGCAGTATTCTTCTATGGAACAACAAGGATCAAACCACACATTTCCCTTAAGATGTACCAAACAATACTTTGTAAAGAGAATAACTTTTTGGCAGTATAAGTTGCAAATACAGGTGGATGGGGACAGGACCACACCAGAGGCAGAGGGTTAAAGCACATCTCCATAATCGGGTTCTGATCTAAATCAAGTCCTCTACACTTACTTTTGAGAAAAGAAGAAGGTGGGAAATCTGCTAGCTGTCTTTAAAGTTAGCATGCCAAATTCATTATTGTGATAATGTTAATTAATTTTATTACAATATTTTTAAAAAAAATATTGTTTTATTCATTATTAGCTGTTGCTAGCTATTTTTAGTAGCAAACATGACAAAAATAGTTTTTTGTTGGTTTTTTAGGCTGTGTGGTCATGTTCTGGAAGAGTTTATTTCTGACGCTTCACCAGCTGGATGCCAGCCACAGATGCTGGTGAAAGATCAGGAATAAACTGTTTCAGAACACGGCTACATAGCCTGAAAAACCCACCAAAAACTGGATACCGGCAGTGAAAGCCTTCAACTTCACACAACAAAAAATAACAAATAATAATTTTGTTGTCATTAACTGCCCACAAGTTGACTTGTGGCGAACCTGTGAATGTGACTACCCCAAGACCCCCTGTACTCCACTCCTCTGCTCAGATCCTGCAGGTACAAAATTAATGCTCTTCTATCTACCTCTACATAAGGCTTTAACCATGTTCAAGGTTTATAATTACACTAAAAGTAACCATGGTTACCACTAAGCTTTTTTGTCAAGGTTTATAGAATAGCTTCAACTCCTAGTTACAGTGGGATCTATGGTGAGGGTGATACACATGTAATGTTTCACCATGGTTAATGGCACTGGAAGGAAGGCAAGGCATAATCTATGGCGGGTTACAAACCGCCAGAAAGTACGCGCAGAGCGTGTACTAGGGTTAGGAAGGGGCGGTGCTTTCGCACCCCCTTAACCCTAGTACGCGCTCTGCGTGCACAAAATGGCGGTGGCCGTTCCACACGGCCACCGCCATTTTGACAGCTTGGACGCATAGCGTCCAGACGTGTCATGGTGGAAGTGACACCACGAAAGCGCACCTTGCACTTTGCGGCACCACTTCCAGGGCTCAGGAAGGAGCATGATTTCCGCGCTCCTTCCTCGGAGCGTCTGGGAGCCCCACAGTGTGGCAGCTGCGGCTCCCGGATGCTACAAGCGGCGGCGGCGGGAGACCGCCGCAACCCGGCGGTTTGTAACTCGCCAAAATAAGAGAGGTAATAACCTAATGGGAGCAGCTACCCAAATCAACCTCTGTTGATCTAGGTTGTACATCAGTGATTGGTTTGGGAAAAGTTACTTTTTGGGACTATAATTCCAGGTTATGTCCTGTAAGGATGACTGGGGGGGGGGGGTTCCTGGGAATAGTAATTTGTTTTCCAGTCTCTAAAATTAAGACTATCTTATCTGCACTGGACGAAGATGACATTTGTCTCTCTCCCCCTCTCTTTGACACCAAAATGAATTTTCTTCTAATTACTTTCCTTTTCTGTGTTTTTTATTATTATTATTACAGGGACCCCCTAAGAATTCAGCAGTTGCAGAACCAAATCCGACTGGAAAAAGAAGCTTCTCAGCAGCAGCAAGCTGGTTTCCACCAAACTCTGCCCTCATCTCCAACTTTTCCACCTCCACCTTCATTCCAAGAACTTGAGTCCAGCCACTCTGTTGCTTGCACCCCTGTGCAAATGAGTGTTCTCAACTCTCATTCTGCTCCCACCATGCAGTCATCCAGCTCCTTCAACTATGCCCGTCCCAAACAATTCATTGCTGCACAGAACATCAGCCCTGCTTCAAGCTATGTGACACCTTCATCCGGATCTTCCACATCAAGCCTCCCATCCCCTATGTCTCCAACTACTTCACAGAAACAATTTAGCAGAACATCTGTTCCCCCTTTCTCCCAACCATTTTCACCTGAGGGGGAGTACCCATGGTCTCCTTCCCCACCTCCTCCACCACCACCTGTTTTTAGTCCAACTTCCACTTTTTCGGTGGCTGATTCCTTTCCACTGCCACCACCACCTCCACCACCTCTCCCCACCTCTATCCCTTCACCCTCCCGCAGTCTTTCTCCAACATCTAGATTTTCCAACTCTACCCAGTCACCAGCAGCTTTCCTCAGCTCCATGCTACCGTCTCAACCACCTCCAGTCTCTGTTAATGCACTAGGACTTCCAAAGGGTGTCACACCTCCGTAAGTAGAAATAATTGGTAGCCTCCTCAAAAGCTGCATTTCAATCTTTGTTTCACCTTTAAAACCATACTTGTGTTTTTTAATGTCATTAATATAGTATTTCTAATCTTTGGACTGCTGTTCTTCATCTATTTTATTGTTATATGTTACCCTTATTTTGCACTGTGTCAGACCAATTTCCTACTTTTGATCACAGAGGAAGCACACTTATATTTAAAGGAAAAGAAGAATTGGAGTCTGCCAGTAAATCCCAGGCTGGGTCACAAGTGATCACTGTGTGTCTTGTGGCCCAGCGACTATTAGCTTACTACACCTTTTTTTATGGCACTTCCCTCCCATCTGGTTCTGTCCTCCTTCAGTAGCTTTATGGCAACTAATTTGGGACTCACTCAGAACTTGTAAAACTTACTTTTTTGGACTGTCTGAAAGATTCTGGGAGTTTTCATCCTAAAAAAGAACTTTTTTCATTTTCAGGCTTATTGGCCAACTACATCTTCCTGGCCATTATTTTGAAAAAGTCCTGGGTGTGGTCATACATCTAAGTAGGCCCAGTGCCAAGAAACATTCTAAGTGTCAAATCTGAAATCGCCAAAAGCCATTCTGAAATGGCCAGAAGCCATCAGTGAGCAGTATCCTGGGTCAGCTGGTGGAACTTATGGTATCTGTCAGAAATAACAGGGAGGTAGTCAAGCCAGCATGGTGTAGTGGTTTTAGTGTTGGGCTATGACTCTCGAGACCATTGCGCGAATACCTGCTCAGCCATGGAAACTCATTGGGTGACCTTGTGTAAGTGACACTCTCTCAGCCTCAGGATAGCTATAGCAAATCCTCTCTGAAGAAACTTCTCGTGAAAACCCCATGATAGGTCTGCCTTAGGGTCACCATAAGGTAGAAACAGCTTGAAGCACACAGCAACAACAACAACAACAATAACAACAGTCATGTCAATAGTATCATTCCAGTTACCTTTTTTGCAGTTGGGTCAGTTTCTCAGTGCCCTGACCAGAGTTGCACTGACTGTCCCCTCTACTTCTCCTTCAGCCTAGGTCTGCTTCGTTTGCCTGAGAACATTCAGCTCTACATGGAGCCTAATAGATTCCTGAAATAATGTATCCAGTTTTTATATTAAAACAACCAGAATAGCTGCTGCAGATCATAATAGGTTTACGTGGGGGTGTATAAAAATTGGTTGAAAGCTGTAATTCTGAAGAAAGAAAGACACACGCACACACAAAACTGATTAGCTGATATGAGAACCTGGAGACATCACTGGTGTTTTCAGCCAGCTATAGCTGCGGAAACTGACCTGTTTATCCTTCCTTTGTTGCAAGTATGTAACATGTGGCCATGGAACTACATTGCCACCCAAGGGCTGTTTTTGTGGCCTCTCCAGTTGTCCTGGGTCTCTGAACTGCACTTTTTCTAGCCCCCTAAATAGGTGAATTACCTCTCCTGGAAGCTTCCAAGAAGCAGCAATTTACCTTTTAAATAGGTAGCAGGATGCCCACACAAACACCATTTAACACTTTAAAAAAGAAAAAATACACTTTTAAAAAAAAGCCAGAAGTGGACTTTTGGCTACCTCTGCTTTTTTGACAGTCTGTGTGGCCCCCAGAGTGTCCTAGGAACTGAAAATTAGTCCCCAGACCTACCTCAGTTGACAAGCCCTGCTTTATTGCTTACTGCCGCAGTGATTAGAGTGGCTAGATGCAAGAGTTGTGTGGAACAGCTGGGTGGAATGGGGAATTTCAGCAGTTGTAGACTGTGTTCCAAGCTACAGCTAAAGGAATTTCCTCTTCTCCTCAATTATTAAAAGTGCAAGACCCATGTCCTCTTCTGCATCTGGTTCCCCTAAGCCTAAGGAGTAACCATGCATTCCCATGGTTCTCTGGCCAGAGCATTAAAAGGACTGTTTCATGTAGCACTTAATCAAGAACAATATTAAGCATTGTGTGGCACCACTATATTAATTCTAATCAATCTGGCAGTGCCTATCACATGACCAGAACCCATTTGTCATGAGTAAATCCCTGGAACCAAAAGTCCCGTACAGCGTTAATTATATATAAACTTCTTCCATAGCAGTTCTGCTCTTGCAGTTGTTTCCTGTTTAGTGCAGGATTGGCTGGAGAGCCCCTAAATTAGTCTTTCAGCTCATCTTCTGGCAGGGAGATGGTATATGTTACTCCAGGAGTAGAAATGGTGCAATCTTCAAAAATATGAAACTTCCAGCACTCACACAATTTGCAATATGGGCTAGAGGAGATTGGAGATGAATTCAACAGCCTCTGGAGGGCTACACCCACCCCCACCCCCCACCCCCATTTTACTGTTTCCCTCTCCAGGCAGTTTTCTTACTTCATGCCCACTGATTCTTTTTCTGCACATGTCCCTTTCCCATGCCTGGATTATGAAGCAAATATGTTCAGCAACTGCAGTTTTAGTTCATAGCTTGTAGTTCCACCTCATACAGCTGCCCATACAAGGCCACTTCCTTTCAATAGCTATTGCTGATTTTTAGGAAACTGAAAACAACTGGCAGTAAATACAGGGACCTAAGAAGGAAAACATCAACTTGCAGTAACCCTTGCCATAGTTCCCATGTCAAGGGTCACTGATGTCTGCCATGTCTGTGTCAGTTCCAGTAACATAAACAGAGTATGGAAACATTCTCATTTTGGACTACAGTTGCCAGAATTTGCAGGCAAGGTTAAGTCATTCCAACTGCCAAGCACTGTGAATTTTTCCAAAATGAGGAACAGTCATACAGTTATAATAACTCTAGTTATAACTGTAGTTATGGGGGAAAGGGGGTCAGATCCCATACAAAATACAAAAGACCTCCATCTTGAGGGGAGAGAAGCAGGCAAGAAACAACAGGCCT
>NC_056526.1:137086214-137107109 GCF_019175285.1 Sceloporus undulatus | reverse complement strand
GCCTGCCAAGAAGAAGAGCCTCCCCCGACTACCATCTTGAGGGGAGAGACAGGCAAGAAACAACAGGCCTCTGCTTGCCAAGAAGAAGAGCCCTCCCCCGACCAACCATCTTGAGGGGAGAGAAGCAGGCCAAGAAACAACAGGCCTCTGCCTGCCAAGAAGAAGAGCCCTCCCCCCGACCTCCATCTTGAGGGGAGAGAAGCAGGCAAGAAAAACAGGCCTCTGCCTGACCAAGAGAGAGGCCCTCTCCCCGACCTCCATCTGAGGGAGGAGAAGCAGGCAGAAACAACAGGCCTCTGCCGCCAAGAAGAAGAGCCCTCCCCCGACCTACATTGAGGGAGAGACAGCAAAAACAACAGCCGCTGCCTGCCAAGTGGAAGAGCCCTCCCCCGACTCCATCTTGAGGGAGAGAAGCCGGCAAGAAACAACAGGCCTCTTGCCTGCCAAGAGGAAAGAGCCCCACCCCGACCCCACTTGAGGGGAGAGAAGCAGGCAGAAACACAGCCTCTGCCTGCCAAGAGGAAGAGCCCTCCCCCCGACCTCCATCCTTGAGGGGAGAGAAAGGCAAGAAACAACAGGCCTCTGCTGCCAAGAGAAGAGCCCTCCACCGACCTCCATCTTGAGGGGAGAGAAGCAGGCAAGAAACAACAGGCCTCTGCCTGCACAAGAAGAAGAGCCCTCCCCCGACCTCCATCTTGTTGAGGGAGAGAAGCAGGCAAGAAACAACAGGCCTCTGTCCTGCCAAGAAGAAGACCCTCCCCCGACTACCATCTCGAGGGAGAGAACAGGCAAGAAACACAGGCCTCTGCCTGCCAGAAGAAGAGCCTCCCCCGACCACCATCTTGAGGGGAGAGAAGCAGGCAAGAAAACAACGGCCTCTGCCTGCCAGAAGAAGAAAGCCTCCCCCCGACCTCCATCTTGAGGGAGAGAAGCAGGCAAGAAACAACAGGCCTCTGCCTGCCAAGAAGAAAAGAGACCTCCCCCCGACCTCCATCTTGAGGGGAGAAAGCAGGCAAGAACAACAGCCTCTGCCTGCCAAGAAGAAGAACCTCCCCAGACCCATTGATGGGAGGAAGCAGGCAAGAAACAACAGGCCTCGCCTGCCAAGAAAAGAGACCTCCCCCGACCACCATCTTGAGGGGAAGACAGGCAGAAACAACAGGCCTCCTGCCTGCCAAGAAGAAGAGCCATCCCCCGCCTCCACTTGAGGGAGAGAAGCAGGAAGAAAACAACAGCCTCTGCCTGCCAAGAAGAAGAGCCCTCCCCCGACCTCCATCTTGAGGGGAGAGAAAGCAGCAAAAACAACAGGCCTCTGCCTGCCAAGAAGAAGAGCCCTCCCCCGACCACCATCTCGAGGGAGAGAAGCAGGCAAAGAAAACAACAGGCTCTGCCCTGCCAAGAAGTAGAGCCCCTCCCCCGACTACCACGCGAGGGAGAGAAGCAGGCAAAGAAACAACAGGCCTCTGCCGCCAAGAAGAAAACCCGCCCTCCCCCGACCACCATCTGAGAGGGAAGAGAAGCAGGCAAAACAACAGGCCTCTGCCTGCCAAGAAGAAGACCCCCCCGACCACCAGCTGAGGGAGAGAAGCGGCAAAAACAACAGCCTCTGCCTGCCAAGCAGAAGAGCCCTCCCCGACCTCCATCTTAGGGGAGAGAGCGGCCAAGAAACAACAGGCCTCTTCCTGCCAAGAAAGAGCCCTCCCCCGACCTCCATCTCGAGGGGAGAGAAGCAGGCAAGAAACAACAGGCCCTGCTGCCAGAAGAAGAGACCCTCCCCCGAACCAACTTTGAGGGGAGAGAAGCAGGCAAGAAACAACAGGCCTCTGCCTGCCAAGAAGAAGAGCCCTCCCCGACCACCATTTAGAGGGAGAGAAGCAGGCAAGAAACAACAGGCCTCTGCTGCCAAGAAGAAGAGCCCTCCCACGACCACCATCTCGAGGGGAGAGAAGCAGGCAAGAAACAACACCTCTGCCTGCCAAGAAGAGCCCTCCCCCGACCTCCATCTCGAGGGGAGAGAAGCAGGCAAGAACAACAGCCTCTGCCTGCCAAGAGAAGAGCCCTCCCCCGACCACAGCTTGAGGGGAGAGAAGCAGGCAAGAAACAACAGGCCTCTGCCTGCCAAGAAAGAGACCTCCCGACCACCATCTTGAGGGGAGAGAAGCAGGCAAGAAACAAAAGCCTCTGCCTGCCAAGAAGAAGACCCTCCCCGACCACCATCTTGAGGGGAAGAAGCAGGCAAGAAACAACAGTCCCTCTGCCTGCCAAGAAGAAGAGCCCTCCCCCGACCACCATCTTGAGGGGAGAAGCAGGCAAGAAACACAGGCCTCTGCCTGCCAAGAAGAAGATCCCTCCCCCGACTACCATCTTGAGGGGAGAGAAGGGCAAGAAACACAGGCTCTGCTTGCCAAGAAGAAGAGCCTCCCCCGACCTCCATCTCGAGGGGAGAGAAAGCAGGCCAAGAAACAACAGGCCTCCTGCCCTGCCAAGTAGAAGAGCCCCCCCCGACCACCATCTCGAGGGGAGAGAGCAGGCAAGAACAAACAGGCCTCTGCCTGCCAAGAAGAAGAGCCCATCCCCCGACCACCATTTATAGGGGAAGAAGCAGGCAAGAAACAACAGGCTCTGCCGCCAAGAAGAAGAGCGCCTCCCCGACCACCATCTGGGGGAGAGAAGCAGGCAAGAAACAACAGGCCTCTGCCTGCCAAGAGAAGAGCCCCCCGCCCAACAACTCTCGAGGGGAGAGAAGCAGGCAAGAAACAACAGGCCTCTGCCTGCCAAGAAGAAGGCCCTCCCCCGACCTCCATCTTGAGGGGAGAAACAGGCAAGAAACAACAGCCCCTGCTGCCAAAAGAAGAGCCCTCCCCCGACCAACCATCTTGAGGAGAGAAGCACAAGAACAACAGGCCTCTGCCTGCCAAGAAGAGAGCCCTCCCCGCACACTTGAGGGGAGAGGAAGCAGCAAGAAACAACAGGCCGCTGCCTGCCAAGAAGAAGAGCCCTCCCCCCCCGACCACCATCTTGAGGGGAGAGAAGCAGGCAAGAAAAAACAGGCCTCTGCCTGCCAGAGAAAGAGCCCTCCCACGACCACCATCTTGAGGGAGAGAAGCAGGCAAAAACAACAGGCTCTGCCTGCCAAAAGAGAGCCCCCCAGACCTCCATCTTGGAGGGAGAGAAAAGGCAGGCAGAAACAACAGGCCTCCTTCCCTGCCAAGAAGAAGACCTCCCCAGACCCCATCTTGAGGGAGAGAGCAGGACAAGAACAACAGGCCTCTGCCTGCCAGAAGAAGAGACCTCCCAACCTCCATCTTGAGGGGAGAGAAGCAGGCAAGAAACAACAGGCCTCTGCCGCCAAGAAGAAGAGAACCCTCCAGACTCCCATCTTGAGGGGAGAGAAGAGCGGCAAGAAACAACAGGCCCTGCCTGCCAAGAAGAAGAGACCTCCCCAGAGACCTCCATCTTGAGGAGAAAGCAGGCAAGAAACAAAGGCCTCTGCCTGCCAAGAAGAAGAGCCCTCCCGACTCCATCTTGAGGGGAGAGAACGGCAAAAACAACAGCCCTCTGCTGCCAAGAAGAAAGGCCCTCCCCCGACACCATCTTGAGGGGAGAGAAGCAGGCAAGAAAACAACAGGCTCTGCCTGCAAGAAGAAGAAACCTTCCCCTGACCTCCATCTTGAGGGGAGAGAAGCAGAGGGTACTTTTTTGTTTTGTTTTGTTAATTGTCTTTGGGGTATAGGCATATGTATGCGGGTAACCAGCTTTGATCACAGGAAAAGCGGTATACAAAATAAAACATATTATTATTATTATTATTATTATTATTAATTAAAATTCCTTCTGTTGTGGGCACTTTCTCTTGGAATTTCTGATACATTTTTTGCAACTTTTACAGCCCACTGCAGAGATGTGGCTTTGTGAGTCTTTCCTGATAACAGGCTGCAGTAAATGTCGGATGGCGTTAACACTTCTTGATTCCTTGGATGCTGCTGTATCCATTGTCTCTGTGGTCCCTTTGATGATATTTGAAAGAGATGTAATGAACCGATACCTTCATGCCCTCATGTTAATTTCTGGTTACTGAACTGACCATTTCTTCCACTACCAGTCTCTTTTTATAAGTTGTTTTAGTGGGCTAAAGTGGCATGGCATTTTAGCTCTAGTACGAAAATAACAAGCCATGTTTTAAAAAATTAAATGTATAAGAAAGGGAAGATGGAGGGAATTTGCAGGGAACTAGAGGGAAGAATAAACGCACCGACATCACAGCTTAACCACAATTTTAAAAGGAAGAGAAAGGTTGAAAGAAACATCAGGTGCCTAGGGTAGCTCGAAATTCCACTGCAACCAGCAACAAACCAATGATCCAACCCCCAAATACGTGAGGTTAGCGGGATTGGGCAATGTATCAACTGTTACAACTGTGAAAATCTTTCAAACGGATGCCCTGAAAATTTTATCATAATTGTTGGGCAGTCTGGGTAGAGCCCTTCTTACTGCACTTGCACGCCCCGGTTGCCACTAATGAATGAACAGGCCATATGAAACAGCTTGATTGACACTTTCTAAGATTCTGCTAATTTGTCTCTTATGTACAGTGTTATATCGCAGTATAGCCTAAATCCAAATGCTAGCCAAAGTAAGAGTAAAACAGGAATGTAAATAAATAGCAGCCCTCCATGTACTGTTGCAAACTCCCCCAGCAGTCTTCACATTGCTATTGTACGAGGGGTTGCGGAGTTACAGTCCAACCTAGTTTGAAAAGCTATCTGATTCTTACTTTGTCCTGGCAAAAGCAACCTCTCTCTCCCTGAACAAATCTTGTAAAAAAAAACCACACAACTATGATAGGGTAACCTCTGCCTGCCAAGAAGAAGAGCCCTCCCCCCGACCACCATCTTGAGGGGAGAGAAGCAGGCAAGGAACAACAGGCCTCTGCCTGCCAAGAAGAAGAGCCCTCCCCCGACCACCATCTTGAGGGGAGAGAAGCAGGCAAGGAACAACAGGCCTCTGCCTGCCAAGAAGAAGAGCCCTCCACCGACCACCATCTTGAGGGGAGAGAAGCAGGCAAGAAACAACAGGGCCTCTGCCTGCCAAGAAGAAGAGCCCTCCCCGACATCCATCTTGAGGGAGGAGAAGCAGGCAAGAAACAACAGGCCTCTGCCTGCCAAGAAGAAGAGCCCTCCCCCGACTCCATCTTGAGGGGGAGAGAAGCAGGCAAGAAACAACAGGCCTCTGCCTGCCAAGAAGAAGAGCCCTCCCCGACCTCCATCTTGAGGGGAGAAAGCAGGCAGAGAAACAAACAGGCCCTCTGCCTGCCAAGAGAAGAGCCCTCCCCAGACCTCCACTCTGAGGGAGAGAAGCAGGCAAGAAACAACGGCCTCTGCTGCCAAGAAGAAGACCTCCCCGACCTCATCTTGAGGGGAGAGAAGCGGCAAGAAACAACAGGCCTCTGCCTGCCAAGAAGAAGAGACCCTCCCCCGACCTCCCATCTTGGGGGAGAGAAGCAGGCAAGAACAACACAGGCCTCTGCCTGCCAAGAGAAGACCCTCCCCGACCTCCATCTTGAGGGGAGAGAAGCAGGCAAGAAAAACAACCTCTGCCTGCCAAGAAGAAGAGCCCTCCCCCGACCACCATCTTCAGGGGAGAGAAGCAGGCAAGAAACAACAGGCCTCTGCCTGCCAAGAAGAAGAGACCTCCCCTGACCTCCATCTTGAGGGGAGAGAAGCAGGCAAGAAACAACAGGCCTCTGCCTGCCAAGAAGAAGAGACCTCCCCTGACCTCCATCTTGAGGGGAGAGAAGCAGAGGGGTTTTTTTGTTTTGTTTTGTTACTTGCTTTGTTGTATATGCATATGTATGCTGTAAACCGCTTTGATCATAGGAAAAGCGGTATACAAATAAAACATATTATTATTATTATTATTATTAAAATTCCTTCTGTTGTGGCACTTCTCTTGGGAATTTCTGATACGATTTGCAACTTTTACAGCCTACTGCAGAGAGTGGCTTGTGAGTCTTTCTGATACAGGCTGCAGTAAATGTCGCATGTCTTTAACAACTTCTTGATTCCATTGGATGCTTCTGTATCCATTGTCTCTGGTGGTCCCTTTGATGATATTTGAAAGAGATGTATGACCATTACCTTCATTCCCTCATGACATTTCTGGTTACTGAACTGACCATTTCTTCCACTACCACTCTCTTTTTAATGTGTTTTAGTGCTAAAGTGGCATGGCATTTTAGCACTAGTACTATAACAAGCCATTTTTAAAAATTAAATGTACAGTGGTGCCTCGGGTTACGAAATTAATTCGTTCCGTGGCACCGTTCGTAACCCGAAAAGCCTTCGTAAGCCGAATTGCCATAGGCGCTAATGGGGAAAAGCCGCGATTCCGTGCGAAAAAGCCGAAAAAAGCACCAAAAGTTTTTTCGTAACCCAAAAAAACATTCGTAACCCGGAACAATGTTTTCCTATGGGATTTTTTCGTATCCCGAAAATTTCGTAACCTGGGTATTTCGTATCCCGAGGTACCACTGTATAAGAAAGGGAATATGGAGGGAATTGGCAGGGAACTAGAGGGATACCGCACCGACATCACAGCTTAACCACAATTTAAAAGAAAAGAGAAAAGGTTGACAAGAAACATTCAGTGCCAGGGTAGCTCTAAATTCCACTGCAACCAGCAACAAACCAATGCCAAACCCCCAAAATACGTGAGGTGTAGCTGGATATGGGCATGTAATCAACTGTTACAAGCTGTGAAATCTTCAAACAGGATGCCCTGAAATTTATCAGAATTGTTGGGCAGTCTGGTAAAGCCCTTCTCTACTGCACTTGCACCCCCACTGTTGCACACTAATGAATGAACAGCCATATTAAACATGTTTGTTGACACTTTCTAAGATTCTGCTAATTATGTCTCTTATGTACAGTGTTATATCGCAGTATAGCCTAAATCCAAATGCTAGCCCAAGTAAGAGTAAAACAGGAATGTAAATAATACAGCCCTCCAGATGTAACTGATTTGCAACTCCCAGCATTCTTCAACATTTGCTATTGTGACTAGGGTTGCTGGGAGTTACAGTCCAACCATATTTGAAAAGCTATCTGATTCTTACTTTGTCCTAAACCCTGTGAATCAATTGCTCAGCAGTACTTGGTTTTACGCCATCAAATCAGTGGGATTTACATAACTTTTGAATTACCATCCAGCCATTGATTTATCAGATGTAATCTAGTTGGGATTAGTAATTAAAGTTTCTCCTATGACCCCAGGCCCCAGCTTTCTTGACACTGGTTGGTATTGGCTACCTCTTAGGAAGTGTAGGTAGTTTAACAATGAAGAATGGTGTTGATTATTTTTGATGCTTAACAAAGAGAAATCGCCCTGTGGACTTTTCATTCATGTCACATTTCTTTTTGACCATTGTCTGTCCTTTCTCTGCACTCTTGCTTGTAAACAGCCCACTGCTGGTCTCATGGTGCCTTTCCAGTCCTCTAACATTGTTCAGCTGTGGCCTATTACTTAAAGGTCAAAAGCTCAGCACAGCTGCCCTTCTCTCTACTGGCTATTTCCAACTGGCACAAAGTCTGGGGAAATAATAGCAAACATGTCCTCCATAATTGCAGTGAAAGTGAAGGAAATAATGGATGAAAACTTCCTATATGCAAGCAGATGAATGGAATTCTTGTGAAGCCAAAGAAGACATCTTGATTTCCCATGAAATTAAAGTTTTATAGCGCTCTCAATCAAGACTCAATAACATTTGTTCCCAAACATGTGGCATGGGAACAGGAGCAATAAATATCACATAGACATTTCAACTCAAAGGAGATCCATCTTTGTGAATTAGAGGCCTCTGTAGGCTGTGGATTTGGCTTCACTGTCCAAACCATAATTGTTCAAATGAACAATTTCCAGTTGGCTAGCTTTAAGGTGTGCATTTGCCAGCATATAGGTTTAGCCATTCCAAATTCTTGCATTTATTTTTATTTTTATTTTTTTTAAAGGGCATCCAACCAAAATCTGTCTCTCAAAAGTATGTTTGCTGTATATAGTTTTAAGAAATAACAGCTTGGTTTTATAATAAACACCAGCTCAGCCTTAAGCATTTGATTGAAACACAGAAACACATACATAATCAGCATTAAGCATTTGGCTGAAACACACAAAATGTAGAGAGTGTTTGAGCAATGATTCCCAACCTTGGATCTTTAGATATTCAACTTTCACAAGCCCCAACTAGTATAGTGATGGATAGTGGTCATACTGGTTCAAAATTGGGAAATGCTGTGTTAGAGTAAACGTGCACCACTAGTTAGTGGCCTGTGCCAATAAAAACAAGACCTCTTCCCATGGCGGTCATGCTGAAGTGCCAGCAGGATCGTCTGGGCCCACAACAGTGTGTATGGATTGCTTCTTTCACCCCACCTGTAATTCCTTGGCAAAGCTCACTACTTATGTACACACACTGCATAAATATAGAATTGCAACTTGTACCGAAGTTTTTTTTTTTTCTAGTATTGGTTCTTTCCTTTTGGCTTTTACTGCTAAAAAAATAGTTAATTTATTTGTGCTCCAGGGAAGCTACAGTTATATATATCTTCTTCGTGGTCTCTGTGAATCACACAAATGGGTTATTCTGTGCCTGCACAGTTAGCTTCGGAACCTTCTTGGAGATATTAAATGCATTTTGGCGGTAGCCTCTTCTACTCTCCAACTGCCTTTATTAGTTGGTTTCCCACCTAAACCCTCAGTTCCTTTTGGATCTTGCAATCTTCTCTCTTTCTTGTCAGAAATGTGTTGTGACTTAATGAGGTAATATTCCTCCTCTCTGGTGTCCACCATTCTTCCAGAAATCATTGCTGGAGCTCTTCTCCAGTTCAATGTCATTAGGCTCTCTCTCTATGGATGGACTTCCCAACCATCTCATTGTTGAGCACAGATTGTCTTTTTCATACTCTGAAAGAAGGACATTTAGCCCTAGACTACTTTGCATTCTAGGCTATGTCTGTCACTGTCATAATCTCCAAATCATGGCTTTGAGAGTCTTTATCAGGTCACTGCCTGTTTCCTACTTTCAAGATTCTTTGAAAGACACACTTCAAGTTTGAGGGTTTTGTAAACCCTTCTTTCCTGGATGCCAACGTCCCGGCCTGTGCAGCCTTGCATTGTTGTGAGCCCTTTGCTTTTCATGTTGGATTCAGTCCACCTTTTGGATTAGACAATGTCTGTATACCAGACCTTTGTGCTTGGTATCTTCCAATAGCCACTCACAGTAGTGAGACTCCTTATATTCTACACCACTCACCTATTCGGTGGTTTTGGCATAATTTGCATTGCCAACAAACCTGTGTTATCTAGGTCAGGGCTTTTCCCTGCCCTTAGTTTACACTTGCCATTTATTATGGACCATCAAACTTTACCTACAGTCTGTGCAACATATGGTCAGCTGGCAAGCCTGTTTTTCTACCAATGGGCATGTTTCACCTTCATTGGTGACTGTTCCACTACGTCTCAGTATTTCTACACGACTCTGTAGACTCATCAAGTCAGCAGGACTGTTCATCCTCAGGTTTGCATGCCATTGGGATTGGTTTCCCACCTAGTGATTCTATTTGGGGTCAATATGCCTTTCTTGTGTGGCACGGCACTCCCACCTCCACTGACCTAAGCTTGCTAGTCTAACCCATTTGTGTGATTTGCAGAGACCACAAAGGAGGAGGACAGGTTGCTTACCTGTAACGGTATTTCTTCAAGTGGTCATCTGCGAATTCACACAAATCCCACCCATCCTCCCCACACAGTCATGCCCTGCCTCTCCTTTGATCCTGGGCTGCTACTACTCGGTGTCCGTGGAGATGACTGCTCGAAGAAATACCATTATACATAAGCAACTTGTCCATATATATACATATACATATACATACATACATACATATGGTGTAGTTCTTTGTGTGTGTGTGCATGCATTATATCTCCTTTCAGAAAAAGTCACCAGCAGAGATCAAAACAGTTTATTCTGACCCATTAGCACTGAACATGGAAAAGTTACTTTTGCAGGCAGCAGTTCCAAAATTTACATGCCTAAGAACAGCTAAACATCTCCATTGCATTAGCAATGTCTAGTCCTATTAAAACCTACTCAAAAGTGTCACTGAGTTTAATGGGGCCTTCTGTTACTTCCTGTTACCTCTGATGTGGATCTGGACTAGAATATGTAAAGTGCTCTTTTAAACTGCATCTGCACTGCAGAAATAATGCAGTTTGACACTGCTTTAATTACCATGGCTCCATCCTATGGAATACTAGAATTTGTAGTTTGTTGTGGCACCAGAGCTCTTTCTAAATATCTCACAAAATGATAAATCCCAGGATTCTGTGGTATTAAGCCATTTCAGTTAAAGTGTTGTCAAACTGTATTATTTTTGGAGTGCAGATGCAGCCTTAGAGTTGCACCAGAAGGCAAAATACAGTTTAAAAAATACAGCTAGAATCTGATCCCAGGATAGAATTATTATGACTAATTTATGGCATTAACCCCTTATTATAACTAATTTCTTTTTTGAGTGTGTCCAGCTCATATACCAGATTAGTAGGTAGATCACTAGTTAATCCTCAATTCATTAGCATGATTGTCAAAAACAATAAGTTTTTAAAAAGTTGATTATGTTTTATTCCCTTCTTTTCATGAAAATCCAACGTTCACTTGCTTCTGTGGGAAACCCACAGTCTTATTTTATTTACATTTCACAGGATCGCATGGGTACGCCTGAGAGTGCAGCTGGCTCAGAGGAAGAGACTGCAAATATACAGTGCAAAACCACTAGAAGGAGAGAGTAGAATTAGTCATCTCTCAGTGACCAGTCTGAATTCCTTTTAAAGTCCGGACGAGTGGGGATGTCTTTGTAGTTTATGGGTATATCAGCTTGAAAGAGGAAGATCTAAACAGGATTTAGTTATATACATTCTTTGGGACAATTAGCTCTGGATACAGAGAATTCCACTGTGCATGAAATATAATGGCCTTGAATTAGAGTAACAAACATTGATTTTGCTAGAAGCCTTTGAGACTAAACTAGGAAAGTTTGCTTTGGAGTAAACATTGTTTATAAATTCCAAACTTTTTTCTCCCCCCCCCCCCACACCCCAGTCTCCTTTATTGCTAATATTACATTTAGTTGCTGTTTGCATGTTTTTCAAAGCAGTTAATCAAATCAGAAAGATTAATGGAAATGTATAGGATTAAGTAATGTGACAGAAAATATTGTTGTAGTGTTATTTTTCTGTTCCCTTTTTGCGTTTATTTGAGTGGTAGCTGAATTGAACTTGATTTTGCTTCAGTAACATATTGAGTCACCAAATGTTCACTGGTTGTCTCATTTATTTTACTTGATCTAGGGTACTTGTCGGCAATATCAAAGGAGAGTTATATATGGCCATGTTGTTGCTGTTGTGTTTATCTCATAAAGACTTTCCCAGATATAGAAGAAACAATCTGGTTTGCTCTAAGGAGACCATAAATATGTGTACACCAGTGATGTTATAATGGCTTCAGCCCAGTGATGCATGCTTTTATGACCAAATCCTTTCATGTACACACACACACACACACACACACACACAACGTATATATAAAATCATAGATACAATGAAACTAAAAAGGAGAAAAAGAAACACAGAGTATTGTAAGGCATAAAGAAGTTAGCAAACACAAATGAAAAAGATAACTTCTATTCTTCCTTTCAGGAGTTATATCGCAATATAATTATTTCAAGCCTCTCTAAGTAAAAATCTAATTGTACACTTCTTTCTACTCTGTATTCTCATTATTCTTCAAATCCAACAGCATCTTCATCTTTCTCAAGGATCAGATAACTAACATTAAAATTTCACTTATTATATCACTATACTCAATTAAGCAATATCACATCTTAATATTCATTATATTCATTTAATATTTATTTTAATATTCATTAAATTTTCTCCTCTTTATTTGTAATACTATTACTAACAAAATTATATAATACTAATCCTTCTAATATATTATTTGAAAAATCTATTGCCTATAGTAAAGCATGTGTATCTCCAATCCATCTCCTATATTTCTACCCAGTTTCACTTTATAAAATTTAACCCCTTTTTATAACCATAGTCATACCCAAATGTCAGTGAAATCTGTAACCAGCTTTCTTAATCAAGCTTCAGCCAAATAATATCCTTGCGGTATTGTTTTATCTCAGACTCAAGCCTTTCTCTTTATCCTTTCAAACCATAATCTTCTCCTTCCCCAAATCATCCAACTCCCTCTTCCAACCCTTGTTATTACAACCATTTCCATTGCAAGTAATTATTCTGGGGGATCATGCATTCCAATTCACCCCATTTTTCAACTCTCTGCTCAGTTAATCCTTCCATATATTAACTTGATTTGGGTTTTTCCATATATTTATTTCTCATAACCATCCTTTCAATATTAGTCTCATCCTTCTTCCCCTCCTGATTTATAATTTCTCTTTTACAACAATTTTTCCATCTTCTTTTTCTCAAGGTTAAGGCTAATTCTTCCAGTAAATCCACTTTAATTTGTTTTCTTTATGTACATCTTTTATAAACGTCATTTGCAGATTAGTATAATCCTTCTCTTCTTCCCCCCCCCCCCCCTTGATTCAGCCTTTCCATATTAGGACCCACTGTTTCCATTGCACCATTCACTACCTTCCCATTGACACAGAACATACTGTTTCCTGTAATGTTAGTTTGGGTGGTTCTAAACCTATGCATCTTCCTTATGTCCCTACTGGACCCCACAAAAGTAATAGAAGAAATGCTCTTCTTCTTTTGTCTACCTTTTTGAATTTTTTTTAGTGCTGATTCCTCAATAGAAAAATATTTTTCCAGATTCGTTTCAGGAACTTCAAATGCATGGTGTGTGAAATAAGTGCTTGAGCACCTGAAGAAAACATTGCATTTAGAACTACGAATAGTAAAAACTCTCAGTCTCGGTTTGTTTGGATTTCTTCATATCCAACCCCCATTCTCATTTCATCCTTTGGCTGTGTGTAGTTGCAAGCTTTTGCTCTTCCTTCTTTCACTGGAAACTTATACATGTTTCCATACCCACTTTTTCCTAAAATGTATATTTATATGTGTGTGTATTAAAGTGTATTTGTGCATATTTTTTCAAATTTATGCTTTAATAGCTTTTCACATTTTTTAAAAAATTCCACGGTGGATTTTATTTTTCCGAAACAAAACTTTTGTCTTGAAAAACTTCCATTAAAAATCTCAACTCCAGTGGAATTCTTTGCCATCCCTCTGTGTTCATATTTGGTCTCATATCACATATTAGATGCTTAAGTTGATTTCTGAAAGGGAAATCTTAAGGAGAGTTCACAAGCTTAACTGTACATAAAATCTGTCCAGGATTCCCTAAATTTATCACTTCTCAGTAAACAATGGAAATATGATTAGTCTTTCCCCAGCATTTGCAGCTGTCCTATGTTTTGTCAGGTGTCTCCAAGGAACACAGTAATGGGTCTTTTTCCCTGACATTTTGTAGTTATATGTTGTGTAGGTTCATAACATAGTTATCCAAAGTTACACTCAGTGTTCTGAATGTATATAAAAAGCATCAATTTTTTTCATTCATTAGCCTTCCTAAATTTTATTTGTTATTTTCTGATGTTTGAGCCTGTGTTTAAATAAATTCAGCCAAAAACTATGAAGTACAGAAGCACATCTTTGTTCAGATGCCCCTAGTCTCAATTATAATCCAGATGTGTTGTGGGCTACTCCTGAAGAAGCATTGACCAGGAATTTGATCTGGAGAGAATGGAGGCATTCTCAAACCTGGTGCAGTAGCCAATAGTATTGACCTGTTCTGTCTTGATAAATGGTTGCATCTGGAAGGGTTTATTTTTCCATATGCTTTTTATCTACTTTTATTTCCAAATAATTGTTACAGCTGCATGAAAAAAAGCCATGTGACAAGTGCCTTTCTGTCAATTCAACTGAACAAAACTACAATGCATATGTTGTGCTGTGCTAGAAAGGAAGAAGGCCATGCTGGTTTATTTACTCAGCATCTCTCAGTAGGGCACGAGCCAGCGTTTTTTGCTGCTTTTGGCTTACTAACCTGGCTAAAGGCCTACACACATAGTCTCTGCAAGCTATCATGTAGAATCCCTACATGCTGTCTTTGAAAGGAGACTCATGGTCAATTGAAGTTAGTGCAAGTTTACTTTTTAATGGCCTTATTTATTAGTTTTGATAAGTTTGGGATTACATCCACCAGGCACCACAAGGCTTGACACTTTCCATTCTTCACTCCCTTCACGTGATTATAATGGAAAGAGGCTGAAGCTGGACAATAGCAGTGGTTGGTGGATTGCACCATAGGCCAAAAACTGTTTTTCTTAGTCTTCTTATTAGAGTTTTTAAAGTGTCTTCACAGTTTTGCTGGTAAAAGGCAATTTCAAAAATTTGATTTGGAGACCATAAGGAAGACCAGAACTTTATCCTGAAAGTATTGGAAATATTGTTTTCCTGGGAAACACTATATTTTGTTTGTAAGTGACCATTCTAGACACTTTTTAGACCAAAAAAGTACATTTTCTACATTCTTCATAAAGCTCTATTTAGATCAACATCCTGTTGATATACACTGAGAGTGGAACACCTTACTTGTGTAATTAATGTGTAATTAATTGTAATTTTGCAGATGGACATCTATATATTGTTTTGGTACATGGAAACTAATTACATTGATATTAAATCTCCATGAATTCAGAAATGAATATTAATTTTTTAATCAACTGCTTTCTCTGAACCAAGAACCATCCAAACAGCTTCCTCATTAGTAATACTATATTTAATGATTTTAAAATACCCGCTTTCATTTGTATCGTTCCCTCTATATCTGATACTCACAGGATATAAGCATTGTTGCTTGTGTGGTGAGTTTGTATCACACACACACCCAAGATGGGAGGGGCTAGGACAGGGGTAGGCAACCTGCGGCCCGTGGGTCGGATGCGGCCCAGCAAGGCCTTGGGACCGGCCCCAGCCCGGTCCTGCCGCCGATTGCTACCGGGGCCTTTGGCGTCTCGCGCGCAGGGGCAAGGGGGGCAATTGTTTATAGATGCCTCAGAAACATGCATTTATATTAACATTTTTTTTAAAAATCAGCAAATTTTTTTGTGTGTCCTCCACTTTTTTTAAAAAAAATGTCCACCACTTGAAAATGTTGTCCTACATTTGTCCCGGTTTATTTATTTATTCAAATTGTAAAAAATAAAAAAATAAAAAAAAATTATTTATTTTTTGGCTTCGGCCCCCCAGTTGTCTGAGGGACAGCAACCCGGCCCCCGGCTCAAAACGGTTGCCTACCCCTGGGCTAGGACATGTGGGAAAACCCCAAAGTATGAAGAAATGCAAGCTATATGAAGCAGGGGAGATATTTTGAAGGAGGTTGAAAACCAAAAAACAGCCCAGGTGGGGGGAAAGGATGAAATGGATGGAAGAAGGAAAACAGCACTCTAAAGTACAATTTGTTGCAAGTCTTGCTTATATCAGCTAGTTGACTTGCAAAATGAAACTGAGCAGGGAGTATGTACCTGCTTATGTATCATGTAGTTTAGTTATCGCTGTTATTGTGGTCTGTGGTAATGATTTGCATTATATAATTATGCATTGTGTAGGGTCAGTGTGTAATAATTATGAACAACCCTACTTAATTAATACATACTAGATATTAACACAGTCAGTGAGTGGATGACTTTCCCTCAGTAACTTTTCTCTCTCTGGGTCATGCCCACAATGTCTATAACTATCTGGGTTTTTTTTCCCCTTATAGGGGGTTTCCAAAGAAAACAGGCAGAACTGCCAGGATTGCATCTGATGAAGAGATTCAGGGCACAAAAGATGCTGTTATACAGGACCTCGAAAGAAAACTTCGCTTCAAGGAGGACCTCTTGAACAATGGCCAGCCAGTACGTAATTGCAAGACTGAAGGAGCACAATAGACATTGCACTGAACTGGTTTTTTAGTCTTTATAGGTTTGGAAAGAACTAAAATATTTCACATTTATATTACAATCACTCTGTAATGATAAAGGGAAAAAACTCACAAAATATAGATTTGGCTTCATAGACTCTTCTGTGTAAACCAGTTTACATGCATCAGTCAACCACTTCATTAACACCCACCTTTTTCAGAAGCCTGGGACACAAGGCTTCTTACAGATAAAAAATAAATACAAGTGAAACCACAGGTACTAAAAACAACCCAAAAAATAAGATTAAAATAGCATTAAACTATCTGTAGAATTAAAACCTCTTAAAAATGATAAGCATAGAATAAAAGTATTATAGCATACTAAAACAGACAGCTAAAATCATCAGTTCCAAGAAGCCTTCGGGAGTATAAAAGCCTTCTCCTACCAACAAAAATACAGCAAGAATGGAGTCATCCTAACATTCTTAGGAAGTGAGATCCAGAGTCTGGGAGTAACTACAGAGAAGACCATTTCTTCCTTTCCCCAACAAATATGCCTTTTAAAGTAGCAGGACTGAGTGAAGCAACTTCCTTGAAGTTCTCAACTTGAGCAGGCTCATATGGAAAGATTTACATTGTCAGGACCCAGGACATACAGAATTTTATAGGTTTTAATAATCGCTTTGAATTGTGCCCAGAAACAGACTGGGAACCAATTGAGCTATTCTTACAAGGAGTTGTGTGCTGCTCATAATTGACTCCTGTTAGTCTGGATACAGCTCTTTGGACCTATCAGAGCTTTCAAACATTCAAAGGCAGCCCTGTCTGTTATATTACTCTAAATGGGATATAGCTAAGGCATGCATCACTGAGCAAATCAAACATCCCTAGAAATGGGTGCAGTTTATATACTAATTTTAATAGTGCCACCACCAAAAGCTGAGCATCCTTACTCAAGACCAAGTCCAGGGGTTCACCCAAACTGAGAACCTGTGTCTTCAGAGGGTGTGTAGTCCCATCTAACACAGGTTGAATCCCTGTTTGCTGATCTGCCTTGCTACTAACCACAGGCACATCTGTTTTACCTAAATTAGGCTTCAGTTTGCTTGCCAGTCTATTAATGTTGTTTGGTACCAATTTAAAATCAAAATAGCTTTCCTAGATTTAGGTGGAAAGCAGATATAGGGTTGACAGCCACTGATGGACATTGAACCCTAGAACTCCAGATGTTGGCGACAATTGGTGACAAATCAGAATGCTATGGAACTCTACAGGCCAAAGGGCAAGAGTCAAATAGGAGTCCCCAGCATCGGTTTTTGAGCTCCAGGTGTGAGTGAAGCTACTGCAAAACAGTGCATCCTCTTGGTCACTCTCAAGGTAAATTTGCTTCAGGATCATCTGGTTGAAACATACCTCTGTTTTTAAAACCAGGAAGAAAAATGAGTTCCAAATAACAGAAGTCAAGAAAAAAGTTCCATAGAGTTGTTTTCATGCTACCTTGGGTATCAAAATTAGCTATTATTTGATGTATTGTCTATGTATTCCACAGTAACCCCTCCTTTTCCCTTTTGTTTAGAAGTTAACGTATGAGGAGAAGATGGCTCGTCGACTGCTAGGTGCTGACAATGCTGCAACTGTCTTTAATATTCAAGAGCCAGAAGAAGAGTTGGCAGGACAGGTGCTTCTTCGTGGCTTTCTACTCACACAATAAAATAGACATTTTCTTTCATTATTTTTATTTGTTGGTGAGGAATTAAAAAGACTGCTTTTTTGCAGAAAAGGAGTCATATCTGATTAGCTCTCTTGCTTGTAGAGTGAGATGATGTAGGAAGATGCTTTATGCTCTGCCCAAGCTCTGAGTGAAAAGAAGAATAACTAGATCTGGTTTAAAAGCATATGATAAGAGTTGATACAACAAAATTCACAAAACAGTAATACCTTTATGGAGACAACTAAATGCACAAAATGGATCATGCAAGCTTTCAAAGCTTCACAGGCTTCCTCATCAGCCAAAGTTGTTAAAAATCTTACTGGAGAAGTGACAATTTTAAAATCATAGGCCTAAATGTGGGCCCCCCACATGGTTGAGAAAGGGACTGGCCTCTGACTGTGTTCATATCCCTGCACACCATCTTAACTGATAACAAAAGTAAATCTGAGAGTAATTGTAGGCTTGTGACTATTGGTGTATCCACGCTTTAGAAATAATGCAGTTTGACACCACTTTACATATCATGGCTGCATCTTGTGAAATCCTGAGATTTTTAGTTTGGTGAGCTCTCTGACAGACCAGCCTCACCAAACTACAAATTCCAGGATTCTATAAGATGGAACCAAGGCAGTTAAAATGGTGTCAAACTGCCTTATTTCTGCAGTCTGATAATAGCAAGTGTTACTTTTCTTCTACTATGTGATTTTTAACATCTTTGTCTGATGAAGAAACCAGTTAAGCTTCAAAAGCTTATATAATGTGTTTTGTACATTTTAGTTAATCCCATAAAGGTATCACTGTTTTGTGGATTTTTGATTTTGTTATATTTTGCTGGATGGCCAACTCGGCTACTCCTAAATATGTTTCTTAAAAAGAGTTGATGTATGTCTCAATTTACTCTATAAATAATTGATTGGGTGTGGGGTAGTCTCTCCCTCCCTCCCTCCCTCCCTCCCTCCCTTGCCTTCTCTCCTTTCTTTATGGGCTGAGCTAAAACATTGTGCTACTTGAGACACAGCAAATGGCACCTATCCCAAATCAACTTCCATAATCACCAGCCATTGTACCCATTGGTCATGGTTTATAGGAACTGTAATCCAAAATATGCATAAGTGTTGAAGGTTTCCTGCCCTTTTAAAAAGGATAAAATAGGAAAATCCATAGCAATCTCATTCTTACTTAGCAGAGAGTTTCAGCAGAAGAAGCATAAGTTTAGATTCCTCTGTTAAATCAACTGATAACTGCTAAATATGGAGTAAATACAGATGTTGTGAGACGCTGGACTATTTCTTTTGGTGGAAGTTGGTTTAGGTTAGAGCAGTTGTGATTGATTTTATATACAGATGTGTGACTACCCTTATCTTTGCAAAACACTGTTATCTGGATTTGGACAAGAGAATAGGGACATAAAAAATAAAGGTGAGGCAGTCAAAGTCACATATGATATTTCAGAAGCAATTACAACAAAGAACGCAATATTTTCTTTCCCAGAGGATAAGATGTAGCACAGTCTTAACATCTGTTCCTGGTCTCTGATCCTTCATAATGTCAAAATAAAACGTTTAAATTTATCACATGGGAGGAATTTCTCTTAATTTTGAATGAAAAGAAAGTGGGGCCAGAACGCATTCACGTGAATTTGCTAGTTCAACAAATTTACGTGAATTCAAATTGCGTTCGAACTGACTTCCCATTGCCAGAAAATAGCTTGCCATTGCCAGAAATTGCGTGTGATCACCTCTCACGCAATAACGTGAAACCCCAAGATTGCATTCAGACTGACTTCCCATTGCCTGAAATTGCGTTGGTAGTCTATCATGCAATAACGTTAAACCCCATGATTGCATTCAGATTGCTATTGGATTATACTTCCAATTTCCCTTGTCTGATAAACTCCATTGTCTCTCCATCTTTAAATTCTTTGTTGTTTTTTCTGAAGGTGACTTTTACTTTTGGATGCAGCCCAAGTACAAAAGTGAAACAAGAAGTAGATTTCTGGAAAAGCCAAGAAAGCCATTTCATTTGTTTATTGGAATGGGTATTCTTGCCAGTGAAATGCATATATAGTAAATTCTGATAGGATAGAGTTCTCTGAGACAGTAGTAGAGCTCTTGTATACATCTTACTTCCAGTATCCCATCTCATTTTCTGCCTTTACAGGGAACTGGCTCTGTTGATGCTTCTGTAGTGACTCCTGAGGATATTCAAAAGGTTTCACTTTTCTTCTTTCTTGACTTTCTGTCTGCTGACCCTCTTGTCTATCTCTTACTTTTTTGGCTTCACAAAGCTGTTTCCAGATGTTCACCCTCGATACCTTTGTTTGCTGTCTATAACCCTTTAATACTGTAGTTTGTGGTTTTTTTTAAAAAAAAACTTTGATGTGTGGTTCAAGTAATTCACTCTGTCTACAGCAGGTTCCATTTGTCTCATAAGGGAAAGTTGTTATATGATATCCATGGTGTTTACCAAAGTTCTTTGTGGGTTTTATCTGTAACTAATGGCAAATACAAATTGTGTTTTATAACCTTGTAAGAAGAGCTCTTTATTTCTGAAGAATAGGGGTAGATTTGATGTAACTATTAATTTCACTTTGTCTCCACTCTAACATTTAAAATATCTAATTCTTTCTATCCCATTTATGAAGAAACATGTGTATCTTGGTTTCTGCTGGCAGATCATTATTTGGGTTGGGTCAATTGCATTTAATTGTACAGAATCTATAATCAGACCCTAAATACATAAATAAGTAAATTGCAGTCTGAATTTGGCCTGTATTCAGAAACAGATAAAATTCTTGCCAGATCATGAACCAAAGAAATGTTCTCATTTCTCTGTTGAAGAAACTATATGTTTCTCTAGTACAGGGGAAGGCAACCTGCGGCCCGGCGAGGCCTTGGGACCGGCCCCAGCCCAGTCCTGCAGCCTATTGCCGCTGGGGCCTTTGGCCTCTCGCGCGCAGGGGCAAGGGGGGCAATTGTCTATAGACGCCTCAGAAACATGCATTTATATTAACATTTTTTTTTAAATCTGCAAATTTTTTTGCGTGTCCTCCACTTTTTTTAAAAAAGTGTCCACCATTTGAAAATGTTGTCCTACATTTGTCCCAGTTTATTTATTGATTTAAATTTTTTAAAAATTATTTAATTATTTATTTTTTGGCTTTGGCCCCCCCAGTTGTCTGAGGGACAGC
>NC_056526.1:137037405-137086189 GCF_019175285.1 Sceloporus undulatus | reverse complement strand
TGCGGGGCAGCAACCCGGCCCCCGGCTCAAAAGGTTGCCTACCCTGCTATAGTAACATGAAGGGCAGTGTCACCATATTCTGTGGTTTCCCACTGCAGATGGTATGGGCACCATTTAGGGTTGGAACTGGAGTTTATAAGTGACTGTTTCTCCACACAGTGAATTATCACACAAGTGTTTAACACATGGCATTAGTTACTGTCTGTTTCCTTCCCAACTGTTTACTTGTGGTCTCAGCAGACCTATGGAATTGCTGAAAGTAGGAAGGGAGTGAATGAATTGTTAGTGTGTGGAAATAAATTTATAATGCAATCCCAATTTTAACCAGTGTTCATTGTTTTGAAGGAACTCATTGAGACAGAGATTCTAGTATTTTGTTTTATATAAAGGAAAGTCCTGCTCTATATGTACACCTGTAAGATTCTGTTAAAAGGTAGTAATCACAACAGTGAGATGTATTTAATTATAATTCCATCTCTAATTTGAGCCTTCTGTGTTTGACAGGAATACAAAGTCTCCAGCTTTGATCAGAGGCTGATCAGTGAGATTGAATTTCGGCTGGAGAGATCTCCTGTAGAGAGTCTGATGTGAAGTGGAGCATGGAGAAGTATCCTTGATACAATGTGTGCTCCTTACTTTGAAATGAAGCTGAAACATTACAAAATATTTGAAGGAATGCCAGTCACCTTTACATGCAGAGTGTCTGGAAATCCAAACCCAAGGTAGGGAGAAAAACAGAATTCCTTTTAGCATTCCATGGGTTTAAATCTGCTCAGGAGTGTGCAGCTTTGAACAATGTGAAATTGTGACCCTCGAGATATTATTGAGCTGCAGTCCCCATTACATTTCACCATTGTTTGTACTGACTAGAGCTGTTGGAAGTCCAGAAACATCTAGCTGTGAACACTTCACTAGTTGAGGACTTGAAATATTTCAGGCTTGCCTCAATGAATCTGAAAGATGAGGTATTCTACTGAGTTCAGGCTTGTTCTGATTTTCTTTCATAACCTCACAATAGGTAGCACTCAGTTCTACATCACATAATCATAGAGTTGGGAGAGCCTCAAGGGCCATCCAGTCCAACCCTTGCCTACAGTCAAAAAGCACCCCTACAGAGGGCCATCCAACCTCTGTTTAAAGACTTCAAAAGAAGGAGACTCCACCACTCCCGGGGGGGGGAGAGTGTTCCACTGTCAAACAGCTCCTACAGTCAGAAACTTGTTCCTAATGTTTCAGTGGATTTTCTTTTCCCATAACTTGAATCCATTGCTCCATGTCAGGGGTGCAACGTACGGCCCGCGGGCCGGATCCGGCCTGCGGAGACCATGGGACCAGCCCAGCCAAGCCCTGCCGCCAATTGCTGGCCCCCGGGGGCTGCCGGCGATCGCACCAATTGGCCATAGCGGCAGCCGCCTCCTCCTCCTCTCCACCCTGTGGGGAGAGACTCTGGGGCCGCTGGCGAACGTTCCGATTGGCGTGCCGATTGGCCAGCAGTCTCCTCCTCCTCCCCGCCCTGTGGGGAGGCCTCGGCCTTCCCACCGCGAGGAGAGGTTCTGGGGCCGCCGGAGAACGCGCGATTGGCGCGATCGCCAGCGGCCTCCTCCTCCCCGCCCTGTGGGGAGGCTCGGCCTTCCCACAGGGCGGAGAGGCTCTGGGGCCGCTGGAGAACGCCACCCTCCCAGGCCTCCCCCGCCTCCTCCGCCCTGCCCCCAGGCCGGCATGGACATGGGGGGGGGAGGAGGAGGGGGGAACGAGGAGGAGGAGGGGGAGGTGGTGAGTGGCCGAGGCTTCTGGCTACAAGGTGGGTTTTTTTATTTTTTTTTTTTGGTGCTTTAATGCTACAAGTCTCCCTTGTTTTGACAATGATAGGGGGGGGGGTGTGGTGGTGGTGGTGGTGGTGGTGGTGGGTGGTGTGGTGGTGGTGTGGTGATGGTGATGATGATGATGATGATGATGATGATGATGATGATTGCTGATGATGAGTCAGCTTCAGAGGCATGCAGGCACTGTTCAGAAGCAGAGAGAGTGACTTTCCAAAGTGCCTTTTCTGTGTATTTTGGTTCTTTAATGGTGTATTGATATTCAGCAGCCTCTGAGGTATGGCCAGTGTATGTATGCTTTGATTTTTCAAACTATGCACAGTGAAGAAAAAACCAAGTCCCTTGACCAAGTACACTTCTGAGAGTATTAGTTGGTGCAAGAAACCTGAACAGCAAATCCACTTCTTGTGAAACCACCTGGACATGTTCAAATATGCATAGCCATGTTAACCATGTTCAGTGTGAAACCCAAGAGTTTGGTTCTGCAATAAGCCTCTGAATAAATATGCAGAGATTGCCATGTTAAGTAAAGCCATGTGAAATGCCCAAATGTGCTTAGTGTGTGTTTTGGAATTGTGTGTGTGTGTGTGTATGGGGGGGGGGGAGGTTGGCCAGAAAGGGAAGTCCATTTCTGCCATCTGTGCCCTCATGCTTCAGATACAAGGGCTGGGAGGTGTGGTTGTTGTTGTGTGCCTTCAAGTCGTTTTCCTGACTTATTATGAATGATCTTTGCAAAGTTTTTTCAGAGGTGGTGGTGGTTTGCCATTGCCTTCCCTTGGACTGAGAGGTGTGACTCCCCCCCCCCCGAGCAAAGTTGGGGTTTGTTGCTGTGCTTGCTTCCAAGTTGTTATGGTTCTTGTGGGGTTTTCTGGGCCGTTTTTCAGAAGGGTGGGGATGCCATTGCCATCCTCTGAGGCTGAGATAGTGTGACATGCCCAAGGCAAAAAAAAAAGGAAAGAGTAGTAGTTAATTTTTCAAACCCTTCCTTCCTAATAAGTCTTGTGTGGCAGAAGAGGCAGGAGAGGGTTTGCTTTTGCAGAACTGCAGGCTGCAGAAGAGAAAAGAAAAGAGAGAGAGAAAAGAAAAACGAGAGAGAAGTTGCATGGTTTTTACTTCAAAATATGATTGTGTGCAGTGTTGTAGGAATTTTTTTATATTTATTTATTTAATTTTTTTAAAAAAAATTATTTATTATGTATTTTTTTTGCTTCAGCCCCCCAGTTGCTGAGGGACGCAACCCGGCCCCCGGCTCCCCAGCTCAAAAAGGTTGCCTACCCCCTGCCCAGTCCTAGAAAACAAGCTTGTTCCATCCTCAACATGACATCCCTTCCATATTTAGTAGGGTATTGTCTTTCTTTGTAAGTGACCAACCCAACAGAAGAGAAAAGTTCTCATCTCCTTCCCTTCTGCTGCATCTTTTTAAAACTCGGACATGTTACTATGCAAATATAGTTCTTTCAGGGGTCTTGGTGAGTTTTCCACATTGTCATTTCCTTTTATAAGCTTTATGGTAAACAATGAATAGTGAAGCTCTTAATTTTTTTTAAAGATGTATTTTGCTATTTAAAAATGTAATTAAAAACACAGTAAATCTAATGCTAAATATAAATATTAATACCCCAAAATCATTGTTGAGGAATAACATACAAAAATCCTCTCTGTTCCCAACAGGAACAACATCGTTCATACCTCAGACAAAATGGGAGGAGTAGGCTCTGAAGAGGAGAACCATGCAATGCGGATATGTGTGGTGGTCATTTTTTCACACACACACACACACACACACACACACACACACCGCATCATATATTCAAGCATGAATTAATCCAGGAATTCCTTAGTCTATTTTGAAACTTTTATTAAAAGCAAAGCCAAAAGTGAGTGTCGCTGTAAATTTCCAGGACTGAATTATTGTCTTGGGCTTCGTACAATATAATCTATATCCAGGATACGCACATATCCTCCCTCACACACACAGATAAAATTTTGCTTTGTATTCTACACCAGTATAAGGGATCTTTTATGAACTGTGTGGTCAGACTGCTAGATGTAATATAATAAAACACTTCTGACCTAATCACATACCACACACTTGGAATGTGGTTAATTCATTCAACCTCACTTCATGTGCCCTCTGCAAAAGGAAATAAAAAACAGGAGAACACTTATCTATATGCCACAGACTCATAAGCCCAAACAGTCCTTAGTTTTATGTTGCTATGGAGTGGCAGCACTGCAAGGATAGGCTAGGTTTAATTAGTACTCTTACTTTGTGCAGTGTTGTTCTTCACCATCCTCCAAGGATACAAAACCAGAGGGTTTGTCCTACCTGGATGGCAACAACCCACCCTGGGGCTTTTCTTTTTAAAAAATATTTTTATTTTAAATCACTCAAATACAAACAATTATGCTCTATGTACATACCATTGAATATAAGTATAATCCTCCTAGCTGTTACATTAGCGATTACTGGTTTTCGTTTACAAAGAATAATTCGTACAGGTCTATGACTAACATACGTCAAACAGACAGGCAGACCAGCCACTACTAAAACAAAGAAAACATACCTCATTCTCACTCACAAAAAAGAACCGAGTGTTGCTTAGTGACATTTCTCTTTTATATTTATATCATTATATCCTTTGGATTCCAAACCTATCTTCCCCATATTGTTAATACTGGCAGCCATTCTCTGCCAGTTTGTCTTTAGATTTATTTCTACTCATAAACATTAACTGTCAATTTCTTTTACTTCTTGTAGTTTCAAAATCCACTTTCCCAATTTGGAGGCTCTTTATTTTTCCAGTTCTCTGTCTGTCACTAGCCTTGCTGCCGTTGCAAGATACGCAGTACCCTCCAGTACTTCCTTTCTATTTACTTTGGAAAACAGATGTTCTATTTAGCAATAGAATTCTGTGACATAGTATCTGCACCCATCCTGGGGCTTTTCACACTATACATATTGAGTGCTCTTGATTTCTGCTGCTCTGAGAGCCTTTAGGGCTGAAGGGTGGGGGTTAAATACCCCAACAAACAAACAAAAACAAAAATATTTTAACTGCTTGGCGCATTCTGTGAGAACTTGGGATTTGATGAGACATTGGAGCTGTCTGGGTCGAATTCTAAATACTCTCCAAAAATGAATCCTTAATTCCATAGCTGTTGCATGGCACATTAAAGTGAAATATAAAACTATAATTGCTGGTATGAAAGGACAGGAAAGGAAACCAGTGAGTGTTGTTTCTTGTTTGACCAGTAGTTGGAGCACTAGTGGGGGCAGGTTATGATGTAGTTGAAGGACCTTATTGTACCTTGCCTCTCAATTGCTGACTTTGCAGTTCCCAGCATCTTGACCATTGTCATGCTGGTAGTGTGGTGGAAGTAGAGGTCCAACAACAGCTGGAAGGCCCATCCTGCCGTATGTGCTTGAGACATCTCATGTATAAAAATTAGTGTTGTTGTTAGATTTTATTTAAATGCTAAGAAAATGACTCTCACCATATTTATATTAACTTCCTTGTTCTCTTGTAGTCACATGATTTTACCTTAGCCGAGGGGAAGGGCAAGATTATGTTTTGGCACAATGTTCCTCCTAAGGGATCAATGAAGAACATCCTGGTTCTTGTCAGGTTCTTGTCCGAGATTGATTTTGTGGATAACATGTGAATAAAACACTTCTGACACAAGTTTTCACAAGTATACATTCATGAAATATTTCAGGAAAATGAACATGTGTGTACAATGTTATACAGCAGAGTTTATAAAAGTTCCAAAATCTCCAGTCAACATGACCCACTGGGAAGGGGTAGTCCAAAAAAGCCTGCGCGTTTCTCCTTTTTGAGAGCTTCAAAATTCGCTTTTTCTGCAAGATCTTTGGGGTTTTTGTAGAATGAATGGAAAACACACCAAAGTGGCCACCACAGAACGAAAAAAGTTTTTTTGATTGGTTGTTGTTAAACAATAATAAAAGCTTTACCTAAGGGAATGTCTATATTATTATTAAATTCTGAACAAGAGTGAGGTGATAATTGTATCCATATTGGCCTTGGATCCCAACTAGGACATCTGTGAATAAATCAATAAATATAATAAAAAAGTTTTTATTTTTATCCCGCTCCTTCCCAAGATCAGGGCGGCTCACAACATATATTAAAACAATGTGGGATACAATTACAGTTAAAAACAATCAAACAGGTAAATACAGTAAAAAACAAGCCTTAAAAGCCCATTAGGCCCAACATCTTGGCCACGGAAGAGGAGGGCGGCCCACAGGCTTTTACTCGGGGAATGCTTGTTGCACAGACAGGTTTTTAAATCCTTTCTGTCAGGGCCAGGGAGGTTTGATGAGAGGAGCTCCATGGGCAGCGTATTCCAAAGGGCCGGGGCGGCGAATGGAGGAATGTCCTCTTCATGGTGGAGCGAAGGACAGCCTGGCCCCAGGCCACTTCAGTAATTGCTGCCCAGATGTTTGAGGGTGCAGGACGGAATCTACGGGGAGAGGCGGGTCATCATGCATCCTGGGCCCGAGCCAATTAGGGCTTTATAGGTAATCACCAATCGCCTTCTATTCAAGGATAGGATCAAATCTAGCAGAGGATCTCCTGGTGGAATCAATCTTTTCCCCCATTCCTTGATCCATAAACACACCACACTACACAGGGACAAACTATCGATAGCATCTCCCCACCCTCTCTGGACCCTGGGCGGGTATGGGGACCACAAGAGATTGTCAAGGGAAGAGGGGAATTGGGCGGGGGGACCTCTTAAACAGATACTCCTGCCAGTGGTGCAACTCAAGAATCTAGCTATTGACAAATGTGTCCCTTTTTATAAGTCTGTGATTTCATTCCGTCTTGATTTTACAAACAAAACAAAAAAGGGGGGGTTATAGAATTCAGGTAAGTTTTACAAGGGTTATCCCCCCAAGGTCTTGTTATCCGACTATTTGCCTACAACTGTATGCAGTTTTGAGTTTCAGAGTTAGTATGAGATTTCACGATAGGAGAAACTCATATTTTGCGCAACAAATTTCAAGTTAGCTACAGTTACAGTTACATGAGTTAATAAAAGTACTTGAAAGTTTTGAAATTATTTAAATTAGCAATGCCGTCATGCAGTGTGATGAGATAATGATGACCTCATCCAAGGAAAAAACTCCACCAGGGACTATGAAATATTAAGCATTAAATTATTACACCACAATATTAATAACAGAAAAGCCATATTGGAAGCGCTTTGTTACTTTATAGATCTTTAATCTAGAATATCAAGCATATATCGTTAGTGCATCCCTGGTTACTCATTTTTGGCACAACTATCTGCCTTCTGTACTGAAAGAATGTGTTCTAAAATAATTATAGCTTTTCAGGCCAATATCCTTCAGGTTAAATTTACGAAATCTGAAATGGCAGGTTCAAACTCATTTTTGCGCTTATGCCGTTTCTAAGACATAGAGGTTATACAAAGGATAATGTAATTTTTTTGAAACATTAAAACCGTTGTCAGCCTATGTGAACCCATTAACAAGCCCTTTGTGACAACCCAGAATTTTGCAAAATCCTGTACATGCATGATCAGGAAGAAATATAAAACTAACTCCAGGGCAGTTGAATGGTTTTCAGTTACAGTTAGCCCTCGATATCCATGGGCGATTCCCTTTCTGGACACCCCCTACAGAAACAAAACATTCTATGGATGCTCAAGCCTACATGTCCCAATGGTGGCATACGTCCGTGCTGCACCGCCATAGGGACAGCCCCTGTTGTCCCATAGTGGTATGTATATACAGCCTCACCAACCACTGGGGGACAAGGAACTTAACTTCGGTGCCACATGCTGCCATCGGACAGTGGGGGCTGTCCCTAATGACTCACAAACCACAGGTATGCGCACCATTGGGGACAAGAACACAGATACTGAGGGCTCACTGATGGACCTGTAAGCCCTCAGCAGAATCTCAGAATTCTTACTTAGAACTTGAGCCCCAAATAAATATTCCAGAGTTTGGAAATATGACCATAATTCTGTCTACGCTCGTTAATTAAGTATGCTTACATTAACTAAAGTGACCCAAACCTAGTCCCACCCAACCCTCAAAACCTGCTAGATAGAAACATTCATTACCATGTTCTAATCCACTGCACAATGGGTCTCCTTCTCCCCAGTGCAGCTGATCTCCAGTAAGTTGGTTGAGAGAGGCAATAGTATTACATTTGTTTCATCTTCCTAATCACTACATTCGTCATGATTATGAAGCATTGCCAGGATTCTAAATTATATTTAATTAATCTAATAGCCGGATTCCTAGCTGTTACTCTAAGAAGTCCTTCACCCAATAAACACATAGCTGTTTCTCATGGCGAATTCTGGGAGCTTAGGGAAGGCGCAGTCCATAAAGTGCTTTCCAAGCTGTGACAAATTCCTGTTGACTGAAGATTACCAGGCTTTTTAAAGGCAAACCCTCTTTTGTGATCTACATACGAAACAAGAAGTGTTAGATTCCAAGGAGGACCAAAAGAACTTTGAATGATTTACTGTTTGCAATTTGTTAATTGCTTAGCGACCTTATATTTTGGGGGGACATGTAAGGATGGATCTACTGGAGTCTAAACTCATTTTGGTGAATGCTGGAAAACATCAGCAAGTTTCTTAATCATTTTCTGCATGTCCCAGCTTTCTCAAAAAACAGACCTTTCACTAGTATCTTTCCACATAAGCTTCCACCCAACTGAAGAATCTTACTTTTCCTATCATAGTCTGTCATTCATAAATATTGACACAACTAGTTAGAGCATACTCTCGTAACCTCAATGCACACTCAAGCAAGAAACTAGTGTTGTGAGAGATTGCTTGAACGTGTCAAGTCAGTTTGTACAACTGGCCCTACATATATCTTCGATACTATGGAAAATCCACCTACTTTCTACTCCCCCAAGATACAGCCAAAATTTTATCACACACCCCCAACACTTTAGTGTAAGCAGTAATCCACATCCCTCTTCAAGTTATTTATACTGGACAAGGCTTGCAAGTCTTACTACTGGTCCAAAAGTCAAAACAAAATGCCCGTTTTGTATACATATAGGGAGGAAATGTTGTTTTCAGCCTGTCAATGCTTGTAAATTTAAAGCAGCCTTTTCTTTCTTCATTTTTTTGTTACTGATAACATTTGACAGCACTTATAAGAGTAATTGTGTTAGATTTAATCTCAGTTAAAAACAAACCATGGGTGGCAATATTCTAGTGAGAAAGCTTGACAAGAGAATTATAAGTAAGCAATATTCATCCGTGGTTCAAGTATGAATGCACATCATCTTTTGTATACAGACTTTCTCGGCTTAGCCCAGCCGGATGGTGCTTGCATGAGCAGCAGCAGAGTTTTAAAAAAGTTTCTGAGTACAAAACAATATTCATAGAAACAAATATGGCAGTGTTTCTATTGTACGGCTTTAGTCACCACTAGATGATTCGGTCGCACATATGAGCCCTGTTAGTGTGACCAGTTTGTTTTCCCGAAATGATGAATGAGACAGATATAGGATTGTGGATAGCATGTCCTGTCTCATAACATATGTGCATTTTGCAGATTGACAGTCTTTAACATATAAAAGAGTAGACCGCGGGATGGGGAAAGATCATGTAGTCTCAGATGTTACTTGCCTAAAGTTCATCAGCTTTAGCCAACACAGGACAATATTAAAGCTTGAAGAGAGATGCAGCCCATGAACCTGGAGAGCTAACTAATTCATTACTCTGTTTGTAGAAGTAGTTTCCAACTCTGAAGAACGTATGGTCTGTACCACAGAGACAGCCTATATATGTACGTTCTATTCCAGCGTCTATTGCCTATTTGCCAGTTGTAGAGAGTGCATGATTTACCAGCTTGATTCCTCCCCAACTTTTCAACAGCGGCTCTATGACTAGCATTGAATTGCGTCAGATATAGTGCTGAAGTATAATAAGAGTTGGCTTGTCGCATAGGGACAGGTAGGCGGTAGGACTAAAGAAACTACAATTTATTCGGTACCTGAGATGATAAAGGCTAAAGCATAGAGCCTCAGGCATAGGAGCCAGCATTGTGCCGTGGTTCAACGCATTGGCCAACACCACTGGGGAACAGGATTGAATTCCCTGTTCAGCCATGGACGGCCTACTGGGTGATCTTGCACAACTCACCCACTCTCAGCCTCAGAGGAGCCAAAGGCAAAACCTCTGAACAACAACCTGCCAAAGAAACGCCATGGGGCAGATATATTACCTCAGGGTCATCATAAGCTGGGAAACACAAGGCACATTACTATTCTAGAAGTGGTATTACTTTACCGTTTGACAGGATTGTGGGTAGGAATCAGGGTTTCATACAGAAAAAGTTATGTGTTTATACTTATACTTTTTTAAAAAGGAAAGGAAGAAGAGGGAACTGGAATTCACAAATTTGTTCAGAATAGTTGAGTCAGTTCATGTGTAGTAAACAGTTAACCAGTTTTTGCAGTGCTGAGTGTTGGTCCTTCTAATTTTAATGCACAGTGTTCACCCCATCTGCCTGCCTCTTACTGAGTAGAATCACTGTCCATCTAGCTCAATGCTGTCTATGCCTAATTGGTGGTGTCTTTTCTCAGACATTACTTTGACTTGACGTTCAGAGCCTGAGACTTTCTGTATGCTAAAATTTGTGCTTTACCACTGAGCTAAATCACTTGAAAGTTATAGTACAGTACAAGTAACATTATCTAAATGAATTTGAAATGAAATTCTGTGAATTTCAGCGTAACACTCGATAGCAATTCTCCTGTCATGAAAAAACAGGCTAATAAGCTTTCTATTTGAAAGATTATTTCATTTAAAAAAGCAAAAGTAAATGTTAGTAATGTTTACAAATTAATGCGTAGTTACTTGTGTGTTATACATGTTTGTTTCAATTGAACCCTAACACAAGTGTTTGCCTTTAAAAATATTTCTCCAAGCTCTGCTGCAGCTCCCTTTCCCTACTATTCTTGATTACTTTTCAAGTCCAGTCTGGTCACTTCTTGTGTGCCTTCAAGTCGTTTCCCAACTTATGTTGACCTATCATGGGGGTTGGTTCTTGGTTTAAATTTGTCAGTATATTCAAACCATGACAGAGGTACTGTTGGGGGCACAGCATTCCAATAGACTGATTAATATTGGTTTCACTTATAAGACTTATTCTCGCCCTGTTCTTAAAGAGTAAGAGAAATGTAATGAAAATTGAAAAAGCAGATTAAAAGCATGCAGTCCTACACAATCCCTAGTAAATGATTTTATGGCCATATAAACATAGTTTCTGTTTTGACTCCTTTATTATATTAAAATGTCCTCCAGACAGCGACTCACATTTTGATAATTCATGTTTAAGGACTTAAAGTAACGGCAATGAAACTAAGGCCCATTCCCGTGGGCATTACAGCACGCTGGCTGAGCACATACTAGGGTTAGAAAGGAGCGTCCTTCCGGATTGCCCCTAACCCTAGTACGCGGCTCGGAATGTACAAAATGGCGGCGCCCATTCTACACAGGTGCTTGCATCTTGACGTTCGTGGGCCACTCGCAGTCGCAAGGTTGCAAATGACGTCACGAGTGCGCATTGGGAGCCTTGTGACGTTCTTAGCGCCACGTAAAAAAAGCCCTTTGTGGGTTCTTTTGTGTGGCACAGAGGAGTAACATGGTTTGGCTGTTGGGGCTACTCTGTGCCGCACATGAAGGCACGGCCCCCAGAGCGCCGTTTTTGGGGAGCTCTTTAACGCTGACAACGATAAGTTATACGTGTTGGTTTTCATTTTTAGATTTTTCCTATGTTCCTTCTTTCTTTAAAACTGTATCCAGAAAATTCACTACATGTAGCTGGAAAAAAGATCTGCAGCAAAAAAGCTTGAGTAAAGGCGGTTAAGGAAAAAACCAATTTAATAACATCCTAAACATAACATAGTGCTACATTTATTAGACAAACCAAAATACAGGAATTACATAGTAAAAAAGATATTCAACGCTCCATGGGGTTGGGGTTTTTTACCATCGTGCAAAGGTGTTTGTTTTAGAAATCACACAGGAAGAAAGAAAGAAAATGCTGATCTTGGACTCCTTGCATACATTTTGACAAGTATTATATTAAAAAAGTGTCCACCATTTGAAAATGTTGTCCTACATTTGTCCCAGTTTATTTATTGATTTAAATTTTTTAAAAATTATTTAATTATTTATTTTTTGGCTTTGGCCCCCCAGTTGTCTGAGGGACAGCAACCCGGCCCCCGGCTCAAAAAGGTTGCCTACCCCTGCTATAGTAACATTGAAGGGCAAGTGTCACCATATTCTGTGGTTTCCCACTGCAGATGGTATGGGGCACCATTTTAGGGTATGGAACTGGAGTTTATAAGTGACTGTTTCTCCACACAGTAGAATTATCACACAAGTGTTTAACACATGGCATTAGTTACTGTCTGTCTCCTTCCTCCCAACTGTTTACTTGTGGTCTCAGCAAGACCTATGGAATTGCTGAAAGTAGGAAGGGAGTGAATGAATTGTTAGTGTGTGGAAATAAATTTATAATGCAATCCCAATTTATAACCAGTGTTCATTGTTTTTGAAGGAACTCATTTGAGACAGAGATTCTAGTATTTTGTTTTATATAAAGGAAAGTCCTGCATTATATGTACACCTGTAATAGATTCTGTTAAAAGGTAGTAATCACAACAGTGAGAAATGTATTTAATTATAATTCCATCTCTAATTTGAGCCTTCTGTGTTTGACAGGAATACAAAGTCTCCAGCTTTGAACAGAGGCTGATCAGTGAGATTGAATTTCGGCTGGAGAGATCTCCTGTAGAAGAGTCTGATGATGAAGTGGAGCATGGAGAAGATATCCTTGATAACAATGTGGCTCCTTACTTTGAAATGAAGCTGAAACATTACAAAATATTTGAAGGAATGCCAGTCACCTTTACATGCAGAGTGTCTGGAAATCCAAACCCAAAGGTGAGAAAACAGAATTCCTTTTAGCATTCCATGGGTTTAAATCTGCATCAGGAGTGTGCAGCTTTGAACAATGTGAAATTGTGACCCTCGAGATATTATTGAGCTGCAGTCCCCATTACATTTCACCATTGTTTGTACTGACTAGAGCTGTTGGAAGTCCAGAAACAGCTAGCTGTGAACACTTCACTAGTTGAGGACTTGAAATATTTCAGGCTTGCCTCAATGAATCTGAAAGATGAGGTATTCTACTGAGTTCAGGCTTGTTCTGATTTTCTTTCATAACCTCACAATAGGTAGCACTCAGTTCTACATCACATAATCATAGAGTTGGGAGAGACCTCAAGGGCCATCCAGTCCAACCCTTGCCATACAGTCAAAAAGCACCCCTGACAGAGGGCCATCCAACCTCTGTTTAAAGACTTCAAAAGAAGGAGACTCCACCACTCCCCGGGGGAGAGTGTTCCACTGTCAAACAGCTCCTACAGTCAGAAACTTGTTCCTAATGTTTCAGTGGATTCTCTTTTCCCATAACTTGAATCCATTGCTCCATGTCAGGGGTCGGCAACGTACGGCCCGCGGGCCGGATCCGGCCTGCGGAGACCATGGGACCAGCCCCAGCCAAGCCCTGCCGCCAATTGCTGGCCCCCGGGGGCTGCCGGCGATCGCACCAATTGGCGCGATAGCCGGCAGCCTCCTCCTCCTCCTCTCCACCCTGTGGGGAGAGACTCTGGGGCGGCTGGCGAACGTTCGATTGGCGTGCCGATTGCCAGCAGTCTCCTCCTCCTCCCCGCCCTGTGGGGAGGCCTCGGCCTTCCCACAGGCGAGGAGGAGAGGTTCTGGGGCCGCCGGAGAACGCGCCGATTGGCGCGATCGCCAGCGGCCTCCTCCTCCCGCCCTGTGGGGAGGCTCGGCCTTCCCACAGGGCGGGGAGCTCTGGGGCCGCTGGAGAACGCCACCCTCCCAGGCCTCCCCCGCCTCCTCCGCCCTGCCCCCAGGCCTGATGATGCAGGAGGGGGGGAGGAGGAGGGGGGAACAGGAGGAGGAGGGGTGGTGTAGTGGCCAGAGGCTTCTGGCTACAAGGTGGGTTTTTTTATTTTTTTATTTTGGTGCTTTAATGCTAACAAGTCTCCCTTGTTTTGACAATGATAGGGGGGGTGGTGGTGGTGGTCGGTGGGGGTGGTGGTGATGTGATGATGATGATGATGATGATGATGATGATGCTGATGATGAGTCACAGCTTCAGAGGCATGCACGGCACTGTTTCAGAAGCAGAGAGAGTGACTTTCCAAAGTCCTTTTCTGTGTATTTTGGTTCTTTAATGGTGATATTGATATCAGCAAGCCTCTGAGGTATGGCCAGTGTAAATTGCTTTGTTTTTACAAACTCATGCACAGTGAAGAAAAACAAAGTCCCTTGACCAATACACACTTCTGAGAAGTATAGTTGGTGCAAGAAACCTGAAACAGCAAATCCACTTCTTGTGAAACCACCTGGACACTGTTCAATATATGCATAGCCATGTTAAACCATGTTCAGTGTGAAACCCAAAGAGTTTGGTTCTGCAAAGCGCTCTGAATAAATATGCAAGAGATTGCGCATGTTAAGTAAAGCCATGTGAAATGCCCAAATGTGCTTAGTGTGTGTTTGGAATGTGTGTGTGTGTGTGTGTATGGGGGGGGGGGAGGTTGGCCAGAAAGGGAAGTCCATTTCTGCCATCTGTGCCCTCATGCCTTCACAGATACAAGGGCTGGGAGGTGTGGTTGTTGTTGTGTGCCTTCAAGTCGTTTTCCTGACTTATTATGAAATGATCCTTTGCAAAGTTTTTTAGAGGTGGTGGTGGTTTGCCATTGCCTTCCCTTGAGACTGAGAGAGTGTGACTCCCCCCCCCCCGAGCAAAGTTGGGTTTGTTGCTGTGCTTGCTTCCAAGTTGTTATGGTCTGTGGGGTTTTTGTCTGGCAGTTTTCTTCAGAAGGGGTGGGGATGCCATTGCCATCCTCTGAGGCTGAGATAGTGTGACATGCCCAAGGCAAAAAAAAGGAAGAGGTAGTAGTAATTTTCCCTTTCCTTCCTAATAAAGTCTTGTGTGCAGAAGAGGCAGGAGAGGGTTTGCTTTTGCAGAACTGCAAGGCTGCAGAAAAGAGAAAAGAAAAAGAGAGAGAGAAAAGAAAAACGAGAGAGAAGTTGCATGGTTTTTACTTCAAAATATGATGTGTGCAGTGTATGTAGGAATTTTTTTTTATATTTTATTTATTTAATTTTTTTAAAAAAAATTATTTAATTATGTATTTTTTTGGCTTCAGCCCCCCAGTTGTCTGAGGGACAGCAACCCGGCCCCCGGCTCCCCAGCTCAAAAAGGTTGCCTACCCCTGCTCCATGTCCTAGAAAACAAGCTTGTTCCATCCTCAACATGACATCCCTTCAAATATTTAAGTAGGGCTATTGTCTTTCTTTGTAAGTGACCAACCCAACAGAAGAGAAAAAGTTCTCATCTCCTTCCCTTCTGCTGCATCTTTTTAAAAACTCGGACATGATACTATGCAAAATATAGTTCTTTCAGGGGTCTTGGTGAGTTTTCCACATCTGTCATTTCCATTTTATAAAGCTTTATGGTAAACAATGAATAGTGAAGCTCTTAATTTTTTTTAAAGATGTATTTTGCTATTTAAAAATGTAATTAAAAACACAGTAAATCTAATGCTAAATATAAATATTAATACCCCAGAAATCATTGTTGAGGAATAACATACAAAAATCCTCTCTGTTCCCAACAGGAAACACAAATAGTTCATACCTCAGACAAAATGGGAGGAAGTAGGCTCTGAAGAGGAGAACCATGCAATGCGGATATGTGTGGTGGTCATTTTTTCAACACACACACACACACACACACACACACACAGCATCATAATATTCAAGCATGAATTAATCCAGGAATTCATTAGTCTATTTTGAAACTTTTATTAAAAGCAAAGCCAAAAGTGAGTGTCTGCTGTAAATTTTCCAGGACTGAAATTATTGTTCTTGGAGCTTCGTACAATATAATCTATATCCAGAGATACGCACATATCCCTCCTCACACACACAGAATAAAATCTTTGCTTTGTATTCTACACCAGTATAAGGGATCTTTTATGAACTGTGTGGTCAGACATGCTAGATGTAATATAATAAAACACTTCTGACCTAATCACATACAACACACTTGGAATGTGGTTAATTCATTCAACCTCACTTCATGTGCACTCTGCAAAAGGAAATAAAATAACAGGAGAACACTTATCTATATGCCACAGACTCATAAGCCCAACCAGTCCTTAGTTTTATGTTGCTATGGAGATGGCAGCACTGCAAGGATAGGCTAGAGTTTAATAGTACTCTTACTTTGTGCAGTGTTGTTCTTCACCATCCTCCAAGGATACAAAACCAGAGGGTTTGTCTACCTGGATGGCACAACCCACCCTGGGGCTTTTCTTTTTAAAAAAATATTTTTATTTTAAATCACTCAAATACAACAATATATGCTCATATGTACATAAACCATTGATATAAGTATAATCCTCCTAGCTTTACATTAGATTACTGGTTTTCGTTATACAAAGAATAATTCGTACAGGTCTATGACTAACAATACGTCAAACAGACAGGCAGACCAGCCACTACTAAACAAAAAAGAAAAACATACCTCATTATCACTCACAAAAAAGAACCGAGTGTATTGCTTAGTGACATTTCTCTTTTATATTTATATCATTATATCCTTTTGGATTCCAAACCTATCTTCCCAATATTGTAATACTGGCAGCCATTCCTCTGCCAGTTTGTCTTTAGATTTATTTCTAATCATAAACATTAATCTGTCAATTTCTTTTACTTCTTGTAGTTTCAAAATCCACTCTTCCCAATTTGGAGGCTCTTTATTTTTCCAGTTTCTCGCTGTCACTAGCCTTGCTGCCGTTGCAAGATAAAGCAGTACCCTCCAGTACTTCCTTTCTATTTCACTTTGGAAAACAGATGTCATATTTAGCAAATAGAATTCTGATGACATAGTAATCTGCACCCATCCTGGGGCTTTTCACACTATACATATTGAGTGCTATGATTCTAAGCTGCTCTGAGAGCCTTTAGGGCTGAAGGGTGGGGTATAAATACCACAAACAAACAAACAAACAAACAAATATTTTAACTGCTATGGCTGCATTCTGTGAGAACTTGGGATTTGATGAGACATTGGAGCTGTCTGGGTCAGAATTCTAAATACTCTCCCAAAAATGCAAATTCCTTAATTCCATAGCATGTTGCATGGCAATTAAAGTGAAATATAAAACTATAATTGCATGGTATGAAAGGACAGGAAAGGAAACCAGTGAGTGTTGTTTCTTGTTTGACCAGTAGTTGGAGCACTAGTGGGGGACAGGTTATGATGTAGTTGAAGACCTTATTGTACCTTGCCTCTCCAATTGCTGAACTGCAGTTCCCAGCATCTCTGACCATTGTCCATGCTGGATAGTATTGGTGGAAGTAGAGGTCCAACAACAGCTGGAAGGCCCATCCTGCCGTAATGTGCTATAGACATCATCATGTATAATTAAAGATTAGTGTTTTTAGAATTTTATTTAAATGCTAAGAAAATGACATCACCATATTTATATTAACTTCCTTGTTCTCTTGTAATCACATGATTTTACCTTAGCCTGAGGGGAAGGGCAAGATAATGTTTTGGCACAATGTTCCTCCTAAGGGATCAATGAAGAACATCCCTGGTTCTTGTCAGGTCTTGCTCAGAGATTGAGTTGTGGATAACATGTGAATAAACACTTCTGACACAAGATTTTTCCACAAGTATACATTCATGAAATCATTTCAGGAAATGAACATGTGTGTACAAATGTTATACAGCAGAGTTTATAAAAGTTCCAAAATCTCCCAGTCAACATGACCACTGGAAGGGGTAGTCCAAAAAAGCTGCGCGTTTCTCCTTTTTGAGAGCTTCAAAATTAGCTTTTCTGCAAGATCCTTTGGGTGTAGAATGAATGGAAAACACAAAGTGGCCACCACAGAAAGAAAAGATGGTTGTTGTTAAACAATAAAAGCTTTACCTAAGGGAATGTCTATAATTATTATTAAATTTCTGATTACAAGAGTGAGGTGTAATTGTATACATATTGGCTTGGATCCCAACTAGACATCTGTGAATAAATAAATAAATATAATAAATAAAGTTTTTATTTTTATCCCGCTCCTTCCCAAGATCAGGGCGGCTCACAACATATATTAAAACAATGTGGATACAATACAGTAAAAAACAATCAAACAGGTAAATACAGTAAAATAACAAGCTAAAAGCCCCATTAGCCCAACCTCTTGGCCACGGAAGAGGAGGGAGGCCCACAGGATTTTACTCGGGGAATGCTTGTTGGAACAGAAAGGTTTTTAAATCCTTTCTGAATTGGGCCAGGGAGGTTGATGAGCGGAGCTCAATGGGCAGCGTATTCCAAAGGGCCGGGGCGGCGATGGAGAATGTCCTCTTCATGGTGGAGGAAAGCCTGGCCCCAGGCACCTTCAGTAATTGCTGCCCAGATGTTCTGAGGGTGCACGACGGAATATACGGGGAGAGGCGGTCCATCAGGAATCCTGGGCCCGAGCCATTTAGGGCTTTATAGGTAATCACCAATGCCTTATATTCAAGGATAGGATCAAAATCTAGCAGAGGATCTCCTGGTGGAATCAATATTTTCCCCCATTCCTTGCTCCATAAACACACACACATACACAGGGACACACTATTCGATAGCATCTCCCACCCTCTCTGGAATGGGCTGGGTAGGGAACCACAAGAGATTGTCAAGGGAAGAGGGAATTGGGGGGGGGACTCTTAACAGATACTCCTGCCAGCTGGTGCTAACTCAGAATCCTAGCTATTGACAATGTGTCCAGTTTTTATAAGTCTGTGATTTCATTTCAGTGTCTTGATTTTACAAACAAACAAAAAAGGGGGGGTTATACTGAATTTCAGGTACAGTTTTACAAGGTTATCACCCAAGTCTTGTTATCAGAATATTTGCCTACAACTGTATGCAGTTTTGAGTTTCAGAGTTAGTATTTGAGATTTCAAGATAGAGAACTCATATTTTGCGCACAAATTTCAAGTTAGCTAAGTAAAGTTACATGTAGTTAATAAAAGTACCTGAAAGTTTTGAAATTATTTAAATTAGGCAATGCCGTCATGCAGTGTGATGAGATAATGATGACCTCATACAAGGAAAAAATCCACCAGACTATGAATATTAAGCATTAATTATTACACAACAATATTAATAACAGAAAGCCATACTTGGAAGCAGTTTGTTACTTTATAGATCTGTTAATCTAGAATATCAAGCATATATCGCTTAGTGCATCCCTTGGTTACTTAATTTTTGGCAAACTATCTGCTTCTGTAATGAAAGAAATGTGTTATAAAATAATTACTAGCTTTTACAAGGCCAATATCCGTCAGGTAAAAGTTATGAAATCTGAAATGTGCAGGTTCAAACTCATTTTTGCAGCCATGCCGTTTCTAAGACATAGAGGTTTATAAAGGATAATGTAATTTTTATTTGAAACATTAAAACTGTGTCAGCATATGTGAACACATTAACAAGCCTTTTGTTGACAACACAGACATTTTGCAATCCTGTACATGCATGCATCAGGAAGAAATATAAAACTAACTTCCAGGCAGGTTGAATGGTTTTCAGTACAGTTAGCCCTCGATATCCATGGGAGATCCATTCTGGACACCCCCCTACAGAAACAAAAATCTATGGATGCTCAAGCCTACATTGTCCCCAATGGTGGCATACGTCCGTGGCTGCACCGCCATTAGGGACAGCCCCTGTTGTCCCATAGTGGTATGTATATACAGCCTCACCACCACTGGGGACAATGGAACTTAATGGCGGTGCACATGCTGCCATAGGACAGTGGGGGCTGTCCCTAATGACTGCACAACCACAGGTATGCGCCACCATTGGGGACAACACAGATACTGAGGGCTCACTGTATGGACCTGTAGCCCTCAGCAGTATCTCAGAATCTTACTTAGAAATGTGAGCCCCAAATAAATATTCCAGAGTTTGGAAATATTGACCATAATTCTGTATAAGCTAGTTAATTAAGTATGCTTACATTAACTAAAGTGACCAAACCTAGTCCAACCCCATCCCTCAAACCTGATAGAAACATCATTTACCCATGTTCTAATCACTGGCACAATGGGTCTCCTTCTCCCCAGTGCAGCTGATATCCAGTAAAGTTGGTTGGAGAGGCAATAGTATTACATTTGTTTCATATTCATAATCACTACATAGTCATGATTATGACAGCATTGCCAGGATTATAAATTATATTTAAGTAGCTAATAGAGGATCCTAGCTGTTACTCTAAGAGTCCTTCACCCAATATAACACCTAGCTGTTCTCACTGGAGAATTCCTGGGAGCTGCAGTCCATAATAGTAGCTTTTCCAAGCTGTGAAAAATTCCTAGTTGACTGAAGATTACCAGGCTTTAAAGGCAAACCCTTATTTTGTGTATCTAAATAAGAAACAAAGAAGTGGTTAGATTCCAAGAGAGACAAAGAACTTTGAAGGATTTACTGTTGCAATTTGTAATAGCTTTAGCTACCTTATATTTTGGGGGGAAATGTAAGGATGAGATTAATGGATTGTCTTAAACTCATTTTGGTTGAAGGCCTGGAAAAATCAGCAAGTTCTCTTAATCATTTCTGATGTCCCAGTTTCTCAAAAGACCTTTCACTAGGATCTTTCACATAAGCTTCCACCCAAACTGAAGAATCTTACTTTTCCTAGCATAGTCTTGTCATTCATAAATATTTGACACAACTAGTTAAGAGCATACTCTTGTAACCTCATGCACACTCAAGCAAGCAACTAGTGTTGTGAGAGATTGCTTGAAGTGTCCAGTCAGTTTGTACAACTGGCCTACATATATCTGATACTATGGAAAATCCCACCTTACTTTCTACTCCCAATGATTACCAGCCAAATTTTATACACACACCCCCAACACTGTAGTGTAAGCATAATCCACATCCCTCTTCAAGTATTTATACTGGACAAGGCTGCAAGTCTTAATACTGGTCCAAAAGTCAAACAAATGCAGTTTTGTATACATATAGGGGAAATGTTGTTTTCAGGGCCTGCTCAATGCTTTGTAAATTAAAGCAGCAGTTTCTTTCTTCATTTTTTTTGTTACTGATAACATTTGAAAGCACTTATAAGCAGTAAGTGTGCAGATGTTAATCTCAGTTAAAACAAACCATGGGTGGCAATATCTAGTGAGAAAGCTATGACAGAGAATATAAGTAAGCAATATTCATCAGTGGTTCAAGTATGAATGCACATCATCTTTTTGTATACAGAACTTTCTAGCTTAGCCCAGCCGGATGGTAGCTTGGCATGAGCAGCAGCAGAGTTTTATGAGTAACAAAAAATATTCATAGAAAAATATGGCAGTGTTTCTATTGTAAGGCTTTAGTCACCACTATATGATTCGGTCAGCACTATATGAGCCCTGTTAGTGTGACCAGTTTGTTTACCGAACATGAATGAGACAGATATAGGATTGTGATAGCATGTCCTGTCTCAAACCTATGTGCATTTTGCAGATTGACCAGTCTTTAACATATAAAAGAGTAGACAGCAGGGATGAAGATCATGTAGCTCTCAGAGGTTACTGGACTACAAGTTCATCAGCTTTAGCCAACACAGACAATATTAAAGGCTGAAGAGAGATGCAGCCCATGAACCTCTGGAGAGCTACTAATTCACTACTCTGTTGTAGAAGTAGTTTCTAACTCTGAAGAAAGTATGGTCTGATAACACAGAGAAGCCTATATATGTACGTTCTATTCCAGTAGTCTATTGCCTATTGCCAGTTTGTAGACTGAGTGCATGATTTACCAGCTTGATTCCTTCCCCACTTTTCAAAATATGCTATATGAATAGCAATTTAATTTCTTCAGATATAGTTGCTGAAGTAAAAGAGTTTGGATGCTCATAATATGTGACAGGTAGGAACTAAAGAAACTACAATTTATTCTGGTACCTGAGATAAAGGCTAAGCCATAGAGCCTCAGGCATAGGAGCCAGCATTGTGCAGTGGTTCAAGCATTGGACAACGACACTGGGGAACAGGATTTGAATCCCTGTTCAGCCATGGAAGCCTACTGGGTGATCTTGCACAACTCACACACTCTCAGCCTCAGAGGAAGCCAAAGGCAAAACCCTCTGAACAAAACTTGCCAAGAAAACGCCATGATATATTCACCTCAGGGTCATCATAAGCTGGAAACAACAAGGCACATAATATTTTAGAAGTGGTATTACTTACCGTTTGCACAGGATGTGGTAGGAATTCAGGGTTTCATACAGAAAAAAGTTATGGTTTATAATTATACTTTTTTAAAAATGGAGGAAGAGGGGAAATGGAATTCACAAATTTGTTCAGAATAGTTGGAGTTCAGTTCCATGTAGTAACAGTTAAATCCAGTTTTTGCAGTGATGAGTGTTGGTCCTTCTAATTTTAATGCCAGTGTTCACCCATCTGCTGCCTCATACTGAGTAGAATCACTGGCCCATCTAGCTCAATGCTGTCTATGCTAATTGGTGGTGTCTTTTCTCAGACATACTTGGACTGGACGTTCCAGAGCCTGAGACTTTCTGTATGTAAACTGTGTGCTTTACCACTGAGCTACAATAACTTGAAAGTTACTCAGTACAAGTAACATTATCTTTAATATGAATTTGAATGAATTATGTGAATTTTCAGAGTAACAAGAGCATAGCAATTCTCCTGTTCATGAAACAGGATAAGCTTTCTATTTTGAAAGATTATTTCCATTTAAAAAATGCAAAAGTAACATGTTAGTAATGTCTTACAAATTAATGAGTAGTTACTTGTGTGTTATACATTGTTTTCAAATTGACCCTAACACAAGTGTTTGCCTTTAAAAATATTTTTCCAAGCTCTGGCTGCAGCTCCTTCCCTACAATTCTTGATTACTTTTCAGTCCAGTCTGGTCACTTCTTGTGTGCCTTCAAGTCGTTTCCAACTTATGTTGACCTATCATGGGGGTTTCTTGGTAAATTTGTTCAGTATATTGCTAAAACCAGACAGAGGCTACTGTTGGGGGCACATGCATTCCAATAGCCTGATTAATCTTGGTTTCACTTATAAGACTTAATTCTCGCCATGTTCTTAAAGAGTAAGAGAAATGTAATGAAAATTGAAAAGCAGATTAACAGCATGCAGTCCTACACCAATCATAGTAATGATTTTATGCAATATAAACATAGTTTCTGTGGTACTCCTTTATGATATAAAATGTCCTCCAGAGACCACATTTTGAGAAGTACTGTTTTCAGACTTCAAGTAACGGCAATGAAACTAAGGCCCATTCCCCGTGGGCATAAAGTACGTGCTGAGCACGTACTAGGGTTAGAAAGGAGCGTCCTTTCCGGATGCCCCTAACCCTAGTACGCGCTCGGCATGTACAAAATGGCGGCGCCCATTCTACACAGGTGCTGCCATCTTGACGTAGTGGGCCCCTAGCAGTCGCAAGGTGCAAATGACGTCACGAGTGCGCCATTGGAGCCTTGTGACGTCATTAGCGCACTGTAAAAAAAGCCCCTTTGGGGGCTTCTTTTTGTGGCACAGAGGAGTCACATGGTTTGGCTGCTGGGGCTCCTCTGTGCCGCAAATGAAGGCACCGGCAGAGCGCCGTTTTTGGGAGCTCTGTAACGCGCCAACGATAAGTTATAAGTGTTGGTTTTCATTTTTAGCCTTTTTCCTCATGTTTCCTTCTTTCTTTAAACTGTATCCAGAAATTCACTACATGTAGCTGGAAAAGATGCAGCAAAACAAGCTTGAGTAAAGGCGGTCTAAGAAACCAATTTAAATAACATCCTAAATCCATAAAATAGTGATACATTTATTAGACCAACCAAAATACAGGAAATACATAGTAAAAAAGATATTCAACGCTCCATGGGGTTTTTTTCCCATCGTGCAAAGGTGTTAGAAATCAAACAGGAGAAAGAAAGAAAATGATGATCTTGGAATCCTAGGCCTACATTTTGACAAGTTATTATACTTGTTCTCAGTTAAGATGGTATGTAGGGATATACATGTAGGCAGAGGTCATTTCTCCTCTTTTGCCACGGGGATGTGGGAGACTGTGTCATAAAGTCCAGGAAATAAAATTTGAACTCCATTAGCAACACAAAAAAAAAACCCTTCCTTTGAGATTCAGGAGTTTAAATTTTATTTCTAGGACTTTATGACTCTTTGTTGCTGTTTTGTGGATTTTGGGTGTTATTGTACTTGGTTGTATGGCCAGCATAGCTGTTCCTGGATATATTTTCTAAGAAATCAAAATATAGAATTTAGGGTGTATTTGGGCATATTTAAAGAACATATTTATTACTCTTATCATGCCACCCCTACTGCCCTGGGGTGATATGATAGACTATAAGACCTGACACCAGTTTAAAAGCTGTTAAAACTGTCAATGTCAGTTTTATAGAAAAATAGTGCCTATTTGTATATGTAACTGACTAATCTAATTAGATATGAAATACTGGTCAGATTGTGTTCACCAGTGCTATACTTCTTGACTGCATAAAGTTCCTCCAGTTTATAGAAGGAATATTTTATTCCTGGACTGCTGTGTGAGAAAATGGCTTGTATTCCAGTTATGTTCCTCCAATTTAATGTGAGCAGATGTGTAAGAGCTGCTGTGTAACATGTGTAGTCTCTTGGCATTCTGCAAGTGTTTGCATAGCAGCAGTAACAACTATTCTTCTTCCATTCACAGTTCTTTGGACACAGTCATACAATGGAACAGCACTGTAGTTCATTCCCTTGTAGCAAGAAAGGACCACTCTCTAACTGACCTCCTCATTATCCAGATTGCACAAATGAATGGATGCAGCACTTATTGTAAAGTGCATGAAGAACAATAGCTGCAGATATTTTAAGAATTTGGTACAAGAAGGAAAAGAGATTTCTACTGGATTATTTTATCTAAAGATCAGAATTTAAGCCATTAACTCATGGCCAGGCCCCTTTTTATACAATAGTTTGTCTTGCATTTTTGTTCCTAGCATTATTATCAATAGTTGAGACTTGTTAACCCTTTAGTTTGCATAATTACTGTATTCATCTCTCCTTTATTCCTTGTGATTTGTTTTCGGATACAGATTTATTGGTTCAAAGATGGGAAGCAAATCTCTAAAAGGAGTGAACACTATAGGATGCAAAGAGAACCTGATGGGACCTGCTCTCTCCACACTACAGCCTCCACCCTGGATGATGATGGGAATTATACTATCATGGCTGCCAACCCACAGGTAAACCAAGTCTTGGCTCCAGCATAAACATGCTTTTGGGCACAGATCTTTGTAAACAAATCTGACTCTGGGGCAACATAATGGATGAATGATGTCATTTTGGAGCAAATAATGCTTAAGGCTTCTGTATTGGTTTCACATCAGTTGGGTGGGACCACTACATGTTGCCAAGCTGGGAATTAATTGCCATTGGGGAATAATTTTTTTTAACAAGATTTCACTGTGATCTATTTTTGAGCAACTGCTGTTATACTGTCTTCTTAGGCTGATGATTGCATACTGAATAAAAAACAACAGTCACAGACAGATAGCCACAAAGGTATTCTTGCTTCTTCAGGGGTAAAAGCCAAATCCACAGTTGTGCAATACCATTACTAAGACCAACCAAATGCTACAAATTATGCAAGCTTTCAATTTCTCTGGAAATCATAATGATACTAAATGGTACGCAAGAAAATGAAGGGTTCAGAAAAGAACAGAAAATTCCAAAAGTTAGGCCAGATTTTATGGCTGTGACATCTACAATTGGACTCAGTAATACTGAAATACATCCTGGTTTGAGTGGACACTGCTTTCTTGTACAAATATTACTGCTGAATGTCTTTGAGTTGTAATGTGGGTTCTCACAAGAAGTGGAGGAACTATGTTGATTTTGCACTCTCCCCAGCTGTGGCATGGGGAGTATTCACATCCAGTGTGGTGATGATGAGAAATGATACATGTTTTACTACTTAGTGTGGAGTGGGGAATGAAGAACTCCACAGAGGTAACAGAAGAAGCCTTTCTGCTTTGTCACACATTGGCCTGTATCCTTTTTTTTAGTCCTGGTAAGAGAAGAGCCACTTAATCAGTTAGATTTACTTACCAATTCAACAATTGGTTCAATGTGTGCACTCTGGTTGAAAATAACCAACAGGATTCCTGCCATAGTATTCTACATCACTATGCCTTGTACGGTGGTTAAAGTCAATACTGCAGTTTATTTTTGGTTACCATTCTTAACATAGGTCATCCTGATTAAACCTCAAATCAGCCTATGTGTAATGAAGTGACGAATAGATATTGGATTAATATTTAAAGCCATCTACATGCAATTTCTTCAGAACTCTAGCAACAGAGATCTGTCCTTCCCCTAACAGCATTTAGCTTAGGAGGTGAAAAGAGAGTTCTGAGAATTGAAAGGGGCTGGAAGATAGAGAGAAAGAGGGATGGCAGAATGAGAGAGAGGAGGTAATCTCCCCCATTGCTGACATGGAGCTTTGAACTGGAATCTTCTTAAGAAATGCATCCCTCAGCCCCCAAAAGTTCCCCAACACAGAGCTTAGAAAAGTTACTTTTTTAGATTACAACTTTCAGAATCCCCCAGTCAGCATGGCCATTTTAACATTTCTGAGAATTGTTCCAACTCTTTACTAGAAACAGGCTGAGGTTGTCTTTTTATTGGTACATTACATTGAGTTGGAAGGGGCTTCATAGGCCATCCTGTCCAAACCCCTGCTCAGTTCAGGATCTCCACCTAGACCATCCCCAGTAGATAGTGATTCAGCCTCTTACTGAAGGTGTCCAGGAGGAGACCCAACCACCTCTCCTGACAGTTGGTTCCATTTCTGAACCCCTCTCACTATCAATAAGTTCCTTCTAATGTTCAATTGAAATATACCCTCTTTTAATTTAAAACCATAAAGCCTAGTTCTGATCTCTGAGGTAGTAGAGAACAAGCCAGCAGAGAACTCCCTGTAAAGTATTTAAAAAGTATGATGATGTCATCCATCAGTTTTCTCTTCTCCAAGCTGCACATGCCCAACTCCTTCAACCACTCCTCATATGTTTTCTTCTTCATGTCTCTTATCCTTGTTGCTGTTCTCTGAACCTGCTCCAATGTGTCTGTATCCTGCATAAAGTGAGGCATCCAAAACTGAAGACAATACTCCAGATGAGGCCTGACCAGTGCAGAATATGATGGGACTACTACTTCCCTTGACTTGGAAACTAGTTCAGGCTAAGATAGCACTTACCTTCTTTGCTGCAGCATCACGCTGCTAGCTCATGTTCAATTTATGAGCAACAATAATCCCAAGGCCCCTTTTACATGGAGCACTTCTGAACCAAGAATACTCAGTCCTATAACTGTTTATTTGGTTTTTGTGGCCTAAATGTAGATTTTTTTCATTTGTCTTTGCTGAATTTCATTCTAATAATTTTATAATTTTAAAATTAATTTCAGCCCAGTTTATCAAGTTTCTCTTCTTATCTTCCAGTGTCTTAACTTCTCTTCCCAGTTTTTTATCATTTCCAAATTTGATAGGAATTCCCTCTACCCCACCGCCTAAAATAAATACTTGATACAAATATTGGAGAGTGTCAGCCCCAGGACTGACCTCTACAGCACTCCACTTGAGACCTTCTTCCAATATGAAGCACAGCACTTTATTACAACTATTAAGAATGAATATAATTTAAACCAAGGGTAATCTGGTCCTATCCATGCTTACCTAGAAATCTGAATGCAAATTGCTAAGTACAAGAGACTAAGGGATTGCAGCCCAAGTATCTTTTACCAGCCCATCACTTTTCACTCATCCATTCCTGCAGCCTAGGAGGATAAACACACACACACACACACACACACTCTCTCTCTCTCTCTCTCTAATCTGATGAATGAAAGATGGTGGTGTGTAGCACCAAAGATCTTGCCAAACCCAAAACTGCAAATAAGGTTATGTTTAGAAATAATGAGCTCTATTGCTAAGGCACGGCTTATCCTCCCTAAGAGTGTTGTGGTCTGTTATGAATGTTGCTAGGCTACTCAACCATAATGGTTCAATTTCTGCAAAGCTCTAGAGCTCTTAGTGCCTTTTACTGAAAGATGCAGAAAACATAGAGAGTCTGAATTGAAATCAGAAATAATAGTGAAGCGATGAGATATAAATGTTGTTTCTGCATAAAATTAATCACACAGACACAGAAAATTGCCCATATAGATTGCATAGTAGTATTTCCTAAACTGTGTCAGGGCACTCCTCTGCTGCAAGAAACAGTGTCAGTATTCAGCTGTGTTTCTCCATTTTATGAGCAACTTGTGTGTAACCACTACCATCTTCTTCTTTGCCCTCATTACAAGGAGGTTCAGAAACTTTTGTTTTTAGTTTTAAACTAGCCAGAGTATCTTGTTTCAGAAAAACTTTGATTGCTTTAATTTACAGTTGGTGAACATGCCAGGATATTAAACTGTGTTTTGATGCTGCTGCTTCTATAATTAAATTACACATGATGAGTTCAAATAAGTCCAGATCAAGTAATGGTTTGTGATCTTGGCTTATTTCCTAACAAGGATCGGCAACTTTTTCTAGGCTAAGGACTTAATTTGATTTAAGATACAAAGGAGCCACAGTCCACTGGTGGACAGGAACAAAGACAAAAGGGCAGGGCAAAAACGCTAGCATATCCTGCTAAGTCTATGTAGGATTGCAGGGCTTGGAGCAAAGGAAGCTTCCATATACAGAGTCAGATGGTTGGTCCATATTTCGGGCAATATTTTTTTCCAGCCTTATCTGGAGATATTTGAGGAGAGATAGAAGATGGGACCTTCTACGTGCACGGCATGTGCTCTATGAGCCTTAATCACCAATCATTCCTTTAAGCAGTGACTGAAAGTAATGCTCTTTTAAAATTAAAATTAAAAACATTCTGCTTTAATTCTTCTTTGGCTATGGGACAAATGATGCATGATTTATGTATTTCTTTTGGAAAACAACCAAAGAACCCTCTGGATGTGAATCTAGGAGTTTATTTTATTATGCAACAAAGAAGAGCATATATGTGGTTCAGCCAGTCATTTATATTCTCTCGTCACTGTATCAATTCCAAATAAACACAATTACTGTATGTCTCCTGGCATTAACGTTCCACTGTGCATTTAACAGTATATTAGACACTAACGACCACATTGGATTAATGCATAAGCTATTCACACTGGAAGATGTAGATTCCAACTGTGTTATATCATCATCAAATGGAAATACGGATGCTTTTTAATTTTAACACTAATCGAAGTATGTCGATAGCCCTCAGAGCTAATACAGATGTGCACTGCCTTGACCTATGACTACAAGACCTATGACTTTCAGTGAAGATTTAAGTAAACTGATAATGAGCTGACCAAATTAGTATTTTAGAAACAAGTCATAGAAGGGAAACTTTCAAAGTGTATATAGATGCATATTTTTAAACTTTGCTAATTGTGTACATTTTCTTATTAATTCCGCTGTGAATTGCATGAAAATCCTGTTTTGGAGGTGGATACATTACCCAAAGTGGGCATGGGAAACTATGTTTCAGTCAATGTTGTACATAATATTAACTGCAGTTCCACCATCTTGGCATGGTACTGTTTCTACATCTGACTGATGTAATACCTATACCCATGTACCTGTGTTTGACTCCAAGCTTCAGTCCAGACTGTGATGTATCCCCTCTTGTGGTGGAGAGGTGCTGTGGTCTCTACAGTTGATAACATGGGTTTACGCTATTGGGGCACTTGCTAAGTTCATGCCCAGGCAGGATGGTCTCAGACTGCCAGTAACTCTTCCATGCTTTCAGTGTCTACTTACCTTCCCTCAGCTTCAGCAAGCAATAGTGGCAGCAAGGGGAAGGAGCATAAACAGCTGACCAGCATGTATTTACCCTGTAGATAATGGAGCTTAGATTCAGGAATGTGTGTCAGTATATGAAGGAGGGATCCCATTCTGACCTTCTTGCCCAAGGATCTTTTTTATTTCTTTCATTTAATTTCATTACCATCTTGCTTAACTTTGGAAATGTCCTTTGTGGCTGCTGTACACCAAGGAAGGGCATATAATGGACTTCTGGTTCTGTTGCCTCTTCCAATGTGGACCATTTGTGCAACCCCTCCAGGGTTCCAGGAGGGAAAATTGATCCCCAAAATAACTACTGTTGTAAACCCTTGTTATCTAACCTATGTTCTGTTTGCATACTCATTGAATAGGCATCCCACTGCCTTTCTGTTGAGTCTCTCTGTTCTTTGGGATCTCTTCTGGCCATCTCTCCCCACCCCCACCCCACCCCCAGTCAAACTGTGGGTCTTGTAGAAAATGTAGTTAAAATGTTATGGATATGGGTGTAATTGTAATAAGCACTGTTTGTGGCTATTTTGTTTTTACAGACATGTAACTGCCAAACATTAACCACGGAGAGTCTGTTTTGTGTGGCAGCTTTTTAAAATATATAATTTCTCAATTTGTGTCTCTCCTCTTGATTCATAGGGCCGAGTAAGCTGTACAGGAAGGCTGATGGTTCAGGCTGTCAACCAGAGAGGACGCAGTCCACGAACACCGCCTAGCCAGCCTCATGTCAGAAGGTACCCTCTTCACAAGCAACTGCATTATTTCTCAAGATGTCAAGATATGTTTGTGGCTTCATTACTGGCAGAAAAAAAAACTTTCCACTTATTTACCCATAATCCTTGTTTCGATTGCCAAAGTTATTAACAAAGCAAGTAGTTCTTCATGGAAGGTTTTGTGTTTATCTTAATCCTTCTTGCATATTTATGTAGGGCCTACAAGTTGATCTCATTGAAGACTGTGAGGGAAATTCAATGCTCGAAGAGTATTGCCTAAAAACTCATGTTGAAACTGAGAGTATCTATTTACTTCTACAAATAAGTGTATTTTTTCAGCTTTTACAATATTTATGGTCCTTGTTTGTTTGTTTGATTCCTGTTGTACTCAATGGCCTTCAGGTAGCTTACAATAACAAGCTTAAAACAGAAAAAGTAGAATAAAGTGGGGTTGTGGAAGAACATAAAAACAGAAAATAATAAATTGATAAGCTTTTCAAAATTAAAACCTAAGGACAAAAAATAACTAAAAGAATATCTAACATTATTAGAAGCTATTTAAGATATGAGAGGACAGGTTGCTATGACATTTTGGGTCCCCCTCTGTATAGTCACAAAAACTGAGGACACTCACAGAAGTGCATTGAAAATACAGTATATTTCAGTTGACAGGAAATATTGTGTGGAATAGAGCAGTCTTTAGATAATGAGGTCCACCAGCATTTTTGTAAAGATTAAAAGTCCTATAAAATTAGCTAAAAATTGTTGGGTCTGTTTTTTGAGTGCATCTACACTGTAGAAATAATGCAGTTTGACACAAGTTTAACTGCTATGGCTCCATCCTACAGAATCCTAGGATCTGTAGTTTTGTGAGGCACCAGCACTCTTTGGCAGAGAAGGCTAAAGAGTTTGTAGAACTACAAATCTTGGGATTCTATAGGATGGAGCCATAGCATTTAAAGTGTTGTCATAACATTATTTAGGCAGTGTAGATGCACAAACAATGAATTGTAGGAGTTGCTTCAGGCTTTATTCAGCTGTACAGATTGGAAGAGTTGTTTTTGGAAATACTGCTTCCTGAAACACCAGCCAGCAGACCATTGTCCATGCTGCCTGGAGTATTCCATTGGCTGTCATTCTTCAAAAGAACATAGCCAAGCACTGTACAACAGATGTAAGCGTTTTGCATATGCTCACTGTACTAAATATAGAAACTATGCATGGGGAGTGGGGGTTGCACATCCCTAGACACTTTGCATAGTTAACATGGCAAATATTAATAAAATTCAGTTGCTGCATAAAGTACAAAATATCCTTAAGTAATCTTGTCCTGCAGTTAGTGAATACATTTTGGTGTATCTGTCTTCCCACCTACATGTGGTCAGAGTAAAGGAAATTCAACTCAATGTGAGGAAAAAACATGGGTAGATCTGCCTTTTGTGGACAGCAGAACTACTTTCACGGAATGCATTTCTTCTCACACCACAGCTCACTCCATGTATTAGGGTCCCTAATCCAGCATGTTCAGCAAGGTAAAATTTTTGCTGTTGTGTAAAGATAGGACAAGAAAGCCTGCATCCACCACCTTAATTGCACATGCTTCAGTCTGAATCCAACCCATGTTCTGGGAATTCATTATAGGGCTTTTTTATGGTTTCCATTAAAAGCTTTTCCACAGTCTCTCTGCTGTAGAAAGAAAAGAACAAAAAAAGCAATGTAAGAACATAAAAGTGGCATGTCAGTGTATGAGTACATGCTGACATGTTTTCAGACATCACAAAAATGAAAAATGGAAGTGGTTGTGATAGACAAAGGGAAAGTGGGAAAATGGAGAAGGATGACCTGACCATGATCCATCCCAAGCGAAGCATTTTTGAGTTCCATCCATTTTCATTGAAAGCACTCAGGATTTGCTTACCGTATATACTCGACTATAAGTCGAGAAATTTATGCCCCAAAATGGACTCCAAAATCAAGGATCGACTTATGGAAGGGTCAATAGGTTTCTACTGCTGATTAGGTTAATTAAAAAAAGTGCCCATAAACAGCTCCCCGTTTGAATCCCGGTGCCGGCAGCCTGTCCTCTCTCCGAGAGAGAGAGAGAGAGAGAGAGAGTGTGTGTGTGTGTGTGAGAGAGAGAGAGAGAGAGAACTCCTTCAGCCTTCCCTCACAGCTGGAGCTAAAAGGAGCTACTGAGGGAAGGGAGAGGGATGCAGAGACAGGGAGCATGCCCAGGCTTGGACCCCGTTATGCAAGCCATGGGTCTGGAAATGCTGGGCTTAAAAGCAGGGAGAAAGCAAGGCTGGTTGATGTCTTCCTTTTTTTTTATTTTGCTAGGCATGGGTCTGGAAAGACTGGGTTTAAAAGCAAGGCTGGTTGATGTCCTCCTTTTTTTATTTTGCTAGGCATGGGTCTGGAAAGACTGGGTTTAAAAGCAAGGCTGGTTGATGTCCTCCCTTTTTTTATTTTGCTAGACAAGGTCTGGAAATGTTGGGCTTAAAGGCAGGGAGAAATCAAGACTGGTGTCCTTTTTTTTTGCAAGCCATGAGTCTGGAAATGCTGGGCTTAAAGGCAGAGAGAAAACAAGGCTGGTGCCCCCTTTTTGTTTTGCAAGCTGTGAGCCTGGAAATGCTGATGCAAAGAGGTGTGTGTGTGTGTGTGTGTGTGTGTGCACCCAGATTTGTTTCCCCATGCTGATACTGTGACCCTTATGAGAGGTTCAATGAGGGAGATGTAGAGAGGGAAGTGGTGCTTTGTTTCCCCCTTTAGATCTTTTGTAACATGGCCTCGACTTATGCACGGGTCATATCAAAATCCATGATTTTGGCCTCAAAAACTGCCCTCGACTTATACATGAGTATATATGGTAAATCTTTCCCGCTGAAACCAACTGGACTTGATAAATTTGGCTGGGTGGTGCCCAGTGTATGGGGGTGAGGTTTACAGCTGTGTGACACATTTTTGGGCTAGAGAAAGATTCATTTAGGTAGACCATTCCACTGCCTTTCTGATTTTCTTCTAGGGTACATGTGTGCTTGTACATGTGAGAAACATATTCGAAATTAATTGGAACATGATGGTGTTGCTAACATCTGGCACTTCGTATATTTTCAAGTTTCTGTCAGCACTCATTTTGAATGTGTGTATAATAGAGCAAATCTTATGTGGCTCATAAACAAAGAGCTTCAATTTAAATTTATGTTCTTCTAGCTGTGTAGAAATTGCCTTATGCTTCCTCACATCTTACTTATTTTATACAGCAGTATTGTAATTGAGCCCTTGTCCCCCATACCATATTCTCCTTAACGCCAAGATTTTGCTTAGAGTATATGAATACATCTCATCATTTTAGGCCAATTTAAATTCTAGTTTGAAATTAATAAACATTCAGGAGATGTAGGTGTTTGGAGGTGTAGAAGAAAAACATTGTGCAGGATCCATTCTTGTGCAGAATGATCTTGGTTATAGTACAGTGCGCCCTTACCTACGGATCCGTTCCAGACTCCCACACCTAAAGCAAATTCCACCTATGCTCAAGCCCTATTTAAATGAATGGGGCTCATGCATGTGGTGGCGCAGCGGTGCACATGCGCCATGGGCGCACACCCCATTGTTCCATAGGGATGCGCCACCCCTTGTCCCCGCACGGCTTTCAGTATATGCTGAAAGACACGTAAAGCACTCCCATGTATGACACGGGCGCACTGTAAAATTGGTTGATTGCAGACCTTGGAATTCTGATTCAAAATGGAGACTTTGGCTATTACGTCAGTAATGAAGTTGATAATATTTCCCATCTTGCTGTCTAGCACTACTGCTCATGCTTTTTATTTAGATAGGGTTGGACAACTGTGGAAGGCTAGGAGGCCACACTAGCCATCCCCACAAGACCTTGGAGGATTATACCTCTGCCAAAAATATACACATATTGCCCCCAGATGCCTCTTGAACTTTCTCTGAGCGTGTGAGGGCCGTTTCACCATGTTTTAATAATAATAATATAGTTTATTTATACCTCCCGCCTCTCCCACGGATCGACCTACAAAAGGCCTTCCTGGGCCATTTTAAGTGCAGAAAAGTCCTTTTTTAACGACAGGAAGCAAGCAGAAGTCACCAAGGAGCCCTGGTGGCACAGTGGTTAAATGCCAGTACTACAACCACAAAGTTGTGAGTTCAATCCCAGGGGCTCCAAGATTGACTCAGCCTTCCATCCTTTCGTAGGTCAGTAACATGAGTACACAGCTTGTTTGGGGCAATTAACTTACAGATTGTAAACCTCTTAGAGAGTGCTGAGTTAACTGATAAGCAGTATAGAAATATACATGCTATTGCTACTGCTATTCCTATTCATTTCCCATTTCAAAAAAAGACTTCTCTGAGCTGAAATTGGCCCTGAAAGCCCAAAATCATGGCAAAAATGCTTCCACACACATAGGGAGCATTTGAAATTTTTTTAAAAAAAGCTTGATTTAGATTTTGAATATGGAAGTAACCAGGTTTTTGAAGACTAAGGGTCAACTCCAAAATTTGGTTGGTGCTGTCCCTTTAGGTCCTCCTTTCCTATTGGGTAGTTAGATGTCCTGTTTCACCAAGAAAGTGCTTTTCAAATGGTGCTAGCATTGTTGACTTGCCTAAAAGGGCAATACTTTGTAGGAACTGTGTTAGCACATTACAAGAAAGAGGTTTTGTTTGGAAACCGAACTTCCATGAGCAGAATGGAATTTTCATTTAGAAGCTTCTATTGGTTCCAGGCATACTCATGGGAAACCAGGGTTCAAGACTCTGCTCAGTCATGGAGATTCACTGGGTGACCTTAGGCAAGTCATTTTCCCATAGCCTCAGAGGGAGGCAAAGGCAAACCCCCCGAACAGATCTTGCCAAGAAACTCCAGTGATATGGTTGTCTTAGGGTTACCATAAGTCAGAAACAACATGAAGGCACACAGCGACAACAAATTCTCATGGAAGTTTTCCCTCCACCACTGCCACCAATACTGTTGTTTTTTTTAATTGTTTGGAAGAAAAAGAGACAATTTTTTTTTTACTCTTACTAGTCTTCTAATTTACTAATTCAAGTGCTGGCTACACCTTGGTCGAGATTGTACATTGGGGCTGTATAATGTAAATCACCATATGTGGAATTACATGCTCCTTGTGTTGTGCAACCCTTGTGCTGAAAGACAGTGTTGCACAGCCAGCTGCACAACCAAAGGAGTAATAGCACTGATATCAGCAGGTTCAAGCAAATATGCATCAGATGAGGATGCATATTCACATGCTTCAAGGTACTTCATGAGCAACTCCTCTTCTTTGACCTTGAGCAGAATAGAATACACACAGGGCTCAGTGGATAAAAATGTCCTACTGCTTCCCTAATAGAAATGTTTGTTGTTGTACACTCTAACTTACAGAAATCCTATCTTAGGTATTTCTTGGTAAGATTTATTCAGAGGCATACACTATTACCTTACTCTGAGAGAGTGTCCCAAGATTACCTAGAATCATAGAATCATAGAGTTGGAAGAGACCGCAAGGGCCATCCAGTCCAACCCCCTGCCATGCAGGAAATCCAAATCAAAGCATTCCCAACAGATGGCCATCCAGCCTCTGTTTAAAGACCTCCAATGAAGGAGACTCCACTACACTCCGAGGGAGTTTGTTCCGCTGTCGAACAGCCCTTACTGTCAGGAAGTTCTTCCTAATGTTGAGGTGGAATCTCTTTTGCTGTAGCTTGCATCCATTGTTCCGAGTCCTGTTCTCTGGAGCAGCAGAAAACAAGCTTGCTCCCTCCTCAATATGACATCCTTTCACATATTTAAACAGGGCTATCATATCACCTCTTAACCTTCTCTTCTCCAGGCTAAACATCCCCAGCTCCCTGAGTCGTTCCTCATAGGGCAAGGTTTCCAGACCTTTCACCATTTTAGTCGCCTTCCTTTGGACACGCTCCAGTTTCTCAATGTCCTTTTTGAATTGTGGTGCCCAGAACTGGACACAATATTCCAGGTGGGGCCTGACCAGAGCAGAATACAATGACACAATTACTTCTCTTGATCTAGACACTATACTTTTATTGATACAGCCTAAAGTTGCATTGGCCTTTTTAGCTGCCGCATCACACTGTTGACTCATGTTCAACTTATCGTCTACTTGGACTCCTAGATCCCTTTCACATGTACTTTCATTCAGCCATGTGTCTCCCATCCTATATCTGTGCATTTCATTTTTCTGCCCTAAGTGCAGTACCTGTTGGGTTTCCATGGCTGAGCAGGAATTTGAACCCCGATGTTCCAAAGTCCAATGCTCAAACCATTATACTATGCTGGCTCATGTAGACAAATGTATGCATGCATTAAGTACACCAACAAGATCACTTGCTTCTAGAAGTCATAAGGCTACATTCTTACTCTTAAGTCAAGTGTGACTCCAACCTCTTTTTTTCTGATCCCCCAAATAATGTGGACCCTCACCTCAACATTCCCTCGCCCCCAATGCACATGGAATGGCATGGAAATAAGCCCCTCTTCTCCTGACCCCTCTCCCTTTATCCCAGAAAAAGAAGGAATGCCTCCACTTCTAGGAACTGACTGTCCTGTAAAGATCTGTCCACTTCCTACTGCCAGGCTCTGTGGATCTTCAGAGCCCATTATGTTACAGAAGCACAGTTGCCTAGTCAAATCACCTATATTGCTGCAACACAGTTGATTTCAGTAGTTGGCCCTGCCCTGGCAACAGTGCCTGCTTGGAAAAGCCCTCAAAGGCAGGACTTTCAGTAAGCAGCCCGATCTTTACTAACAGTGGAAGCTTTTTTTGACAGGCAAAGGAGGGCATGGTGTTGGGGAATTGTACTGTGGGAGCATAGACGCCCAAGGTCTTCTAGGGGTTATTAGTTTCCTAACCCATTAAATGCCTACTCCTGTCTAGGCCAGTCATATAAGCGTTGGCAAGTACTGTAAGCCAGATAGACTGAAGGAGGGTTGAATAGCTGCAGAGTCTCAGTCTGTGATGTTGTGCTGACTTTATGAGCTTATCCTAGATAACACTGGTATGCAACGATAGATCTACACAATTAAGTTGGGAATAGTCTGCCAGATTTATTATATACTGTCTGGCAATTTTGTGTAGAGCTGTGGCATGGCAGAACTTTTAACATTGTTTTCAGAGCAATCCTCAAAATAGCTACAGTGGTGCCTCGGGTTACGAATTTAATTCATTCCGCGGCCGCTTTCGTAACCCGAAAAGCCTTCGTAAGCCGAAATGCCATAGGCGCTAATGGGGAAAAAGCCGCGGCTCCATTTAAAATAGCGCCGGAGTTTTTTCGTAACCCGAAAAAACTTTCGTAACCCGAAACAATAATTCCCTATGGGATTTTTTCGTATCCCGAAAAATTCGTAACCTGGGTATTTCGTATCCCGAGGTACCACTGTACTCAAAAGTTTCATTGCATTTAAACAGGGCTTATTTACTTGGTATGTTTTCTACAGACCTCGCTCACGATCAAGGGATAGTGGAGAGGAAAATGAACCAATCCAGGAACGCTTCTTCCGACCTCATTTCCTGCAGGCCCCAGGGGACCTGATAGTACAAGAAGGAAAACTTTGCCGAATGGACTGCAAGGTACATGTTTTATCTTTTAAAATTATTAATTCAATTTTGATAGCCAAGTGAATGTTATAATTGTGTTATACTTTCCTTTTTGTTATATGGGGAAGATGTTGGATAGTAGGGGATTTGGTCTAACAGCAAACTAATTCACATTTCACTGTTCTGCTTTAAATTTGTCACACAATTGCTTATGGCAAATTGAATTCTTTAAAACCTGTGTTGCAAATTGATTATTGAATTAATTGCTGATCAAATTATGTATAGGCTGAGTTTCAGTGTACTATTTTAAAGCCAACTGTTGAACCATGATTAATATATAGATGCATGTTATTTCATTAGAAGTTAGCAATGAGTGCAGTTCTGGAAATACTGTTCATTGACAAAACACATGCTCCCTCTAGTGGTTTTAAAGTAATTAATTTCCTGAAACAATGCCCAAGATGTCAAAGCACTTTTTAAGGTTCTGTCACTATTTTTTACAAATGGAACTGGATACGTGGCAGTGTCCACAAAGAATAAGCCAATGGACAAAACTGAATTTGCTCCACATTCTTAAGTTAATTGCAGTCCTAGAAAAGGAATGGAACAGACTTACTTGCATCAACTTCAGGCCTGACCACTTGTCTCTCCTATCTGCTCTTTGCACAAAGTCTGGAGAGGAATAAACCATTATTCGGCTTCACTTTTGATAGTTTCTGGTATAAACTAATGAACTTTAGTTTTTAAAACAAGACAGATTTAGACAGTTGTTTAGCAGCTGACTAGAGTTTGTTTTGAACTTGTATTCAACAGTGTGATTGTATTGGCACAAGGTTCATTGAACTAGGATATGCATTTATAGAAACCGTGCATTTGCCATTGAGGAACTGGTTATTCAAGAGATTGCTTGTACACATTACCTGTTAGTACCACTTGTGCAATAGAGAAGCACAACACTGCTACACTAGTGATACACTGGATATGGGTTCATGTGTCCTGGTTCAAACATTGTAGGTATCAAGAAAAATGAGGCTGAATTACAGTTTATTCTTCTTTCCAACTACATAGGAGAAGAGTGGAAAGAACACTTGAGTTTGAGATTTTTGCTTAGGCTCACAAGGTTTTGAATATATACTTATAAATCATGGTTTAATGAACCAGACCAATATGTTAGAAATTTGTTATTGGACAATATTTATTCTGTTTGTTTTCTTTTGTTCTACATTCAGCTTGATTTCAAACCATCTATAAGTCTTTGCAAACACTATATACCTGTACAATATCACATCACTCTTTCAATTCTTAAAAAATCATTTTTGTCTTGTTCTGCTACATTTGACTAAACATATTTTTCCCTTGGGTGGTTGATGTCATTGAATGGTTGATGTCATCTTTTATATTACTCAACATGTCAAGTAAAACAGTCATTTTATGTCTATGAATTTAGCCTATTTACACTGCATTTAGGATAGATGAGCTCAAAACCAAAGGTAAATACATGGTATGACAGCTTCTTCTGATTTTTCATTGTAAAATGCACGAGTTCTCCCCTTGCAAAGCTGACTTAGTGCAATGTTTGATGGTATTGTGTTGACAAAAGTATTAGATCATCCCACTTGAGCTATACGTATAGATGGAAACTACTTAACTGACATAGATAGTATGATATATTTGCACAAGGAGGGAGGAAAAATAAATTATGGTATCAGTCTTTCATGATATTTACAATACAGTTGTATAGTGCTATATGTCAATGCTATTCAAAGTGGTGATGACAGTCTACAAGCCATCAATTGCTCTTTGGTGAAATTTTTTCAGGAAAGAAAGGAACAGTTGTGGCCAAAGGGCACAAATATGGCATTGCTCCCTAGCACACAGAAAAAGAAATTTCCATTCCCTTAGATCAGATAGCTTAAAAAGCATTGGTCTAAGATATAGTAGATACACACCTTTGTAAGAAAAAAATTCAAGATCACATCTTTCCAGATCTTTTCATCCCACTAGGGAAACATATACTATAGACCGTTCCCACTTACTGAGAACTGCAGCATTGTGGGAAGGAGGCATTCTATGGGGATGTTGGAGGTGGTCTGAAGGAGACTTGGATGCAGAAGTTCTACAGCTTTTGAGAGCCCTGAACAGATTCATTCCCATGGGTTCAGTGGGAGAAAGAAACAAAAATCCAGCAAGGGGGGGGGGGACAATTAATGAAAACTGCCCAGCTAGTAGGAAACTTTACTTCTGACCTGAAAATATGAACCCAGCAGTCCTTTGGATATTTTGGACTCTCCAAAGTCAAGGGTTTCTGAAATAAGGATTAGGGTAACTCTGACCATCTTGATTCCTTTTAACGTCTTTGACCTTCCATAGGTCGTAACTGAAATCAATTAAATTTAAAGACTGAGCTCTTGCATCAGATGTATGTGTGTCATGTAGCTACATCTCCTAATTATAATCCCCCAAAACACCTTATGAGTAGCACAGCCCATACCCATTGCCATTTCCATGTTTTTAGAGAGAGGAGTGATTAGCAGGGATGCATCCAGCTATTTCCCTGTAACTGCAAGAGCTGCAACAGGCATCTGAAGGCATCTCCAAGCTTCCTTGCAATGGCTCTGCCGATGATGTATTTGCAGCATGTTCAGCTATAGGAGAATACTTGGATACTTACTTCATCACCCCCTTGCTCTCTTACAGCTACACTGCTTACAAGGTAAGTTTGGAAAGGAAGTTGGTTGTTGAATGGTCAGAACAGAATCCCAATCTCTGCAGCTACCACAAAAGTACGTTGCAATCATATAAGTCCAACATACCATTGTAATTCACTAACTAACAAGATGCCAGCTGAAGAGTGTTCAAACTCTTCATATAACAGAATTTTCAACTTTTGCAACTTTCCTGAGTGGTTAGTTAATGCTGCTAAAAGGACTCCCCGCCCATTGCCCCAAGCAGCAACTCTTACTAATAATGATACAATCTTTCAGCAAGCTGAGGTTGGTTCAAAGCATTCTGGATGCAAGTGATGAACTGTGCATAGCTAGAATGGAATTTGAACTTTACTGAACAATTTTTATTACATCCCTCCTTTAAAAGGAGGAATCCTTTTATCATGTTTGGCTTTATGCAGTTGCTGAGTGGAAAAAAGTAGTGAAAGTTAGTAATCAAGTACAAAACAATAAGGAGATGGCAGAAGGCCCAGGAGATCTTTTTGGTTTGTGTGCTGTGAAAATTATTGCTATGATGGGAATCAAAATAAAAAGTATGCCTCACCATTTTGAACCAAAGCTTGGGAAACTAAACATTTTTGGACTACAACTCTCAGAGTGTTCCAAAAAAGTAATTTTTCCAAACTCTGTTGTGACATTTTCTCAAACATATCTGAAATAAATCAGTGAGGGACTTCTTGGATGCCTTTATGGAATTTTGATACAATGCCTGCATATTTTCTAGAATCTCTGTATGTCTAACTCACTGGCCTCTCTGCTGTGTCCTTTTTAAGGTCAGTGGCTTGCCAACCCCAGATATCAGCTGGCAACTCAATGGAAGAGTAATACGTTCAGATTCCTCCCACAAAATGCTTGTGCGTGAAAATGGTGTACACTCTCTGATAATAGAGCCAGTCACAGCAAGGGATGCTGGCATCTATACATGTGTGGCAACCAATCGAGCTGGTCAGAACACATTCAGCCTGGAACTGATTGTTGCAGGTAACTCCTCCATGGACGGCCCATGGTCACACAAGGGAGGATGTTTCAGATATTGCTGTTATTATTTTTACCTCCTTGCATTGGATTATGATCACATGGTTTCTTTTCTGCACTCAGGTTTTTAGTTGCCTTTGGATCTTTGACCGTTTATCCAATCCTCCTATTGACTTTTCAGAGTGAGGACATAATCCATGACACTCTTTGGTTTTTATGAATACCAGGCAATGGATCAGTTTTCAGTTTCAGGAATTTTATGGCACTTTTTTCTAATTGTTAAGTGCACATCCATTCTCCTGACACCTTAGTATGATTAACTGGGTAGACTACTGTGATTAAATCTGTATTATAAGAGATATTGACTAAGTGAAAGTGTGACTTTGGAGTTTATCAGACAAGGGAAATTGGAAGTATAATCCAGTGGCAATCTGAACGCAATCATGGGATTTAACGTTATTGCGTGATAACCCACTACACACAAATTTGGGCAATGGGAAGTCAGTCCGAGTGCAATCATGGGGTTTCATGTTATTGCGTGATAGACTGCCACACGCAAATTCGGGCAATGACATGCTATTTTGGGGCAATGGGGAGCCAGTTCGAAAGCAATGAGCATTCACATAATTTCATTAAACTAGTGACTTTGAATGTGTTCTGGCCCCACTTTCTTTTCATTCAAAATTTAGAGAAATTCCTCACATGTGATAAACTCCTTTGAGAGACTGCCAGGGGTTTGGCCCATAGGCTTCCCATTGATACATCCTGAATAAAAGTAGTATGTTATGCCAACTGTCAAATGAAGAAAAATACAAGTGAATAATTCAAGAAGCAGCAGAATGGATGATCAGCCTTTGCACCCCTCCTTCAGCTATAAAATGCATGAGATGCATGTGAGAAATGTTTGGTGAACTTGGAACAGTGGAGCCACTCTACAGTAGTTTATGCTGTAGAAAAGAGAGCACTCAGAGCCAAGGTATAACTGTACAAATAGACTATGTTTAGTCCTGAGCATCTTTAAATGTTGCTCACTCATTTATTTACATGAGGAGTCTCCATGTTCCTGGGGTGATATGGAATTGATCCAGGCATGGTCATGTGTGCATTAACCATGAGGTTGGCAACCACCCTTCCAAGCAAAAGGTCCTTCATGTTCACTGCTCTGATCCATGGAATTAAATGCTACCCTGTCCTTTGGGAGCTATTCATGGAAAAACAGCTCCTATACAGATAAGATAATGTGCAAAAAGCCCACAGAGTGATAAGAAAATAAAATAGCAAGTCACTTGTCCTCAGTTGCACTGAGGATATAAAGGACTTCTGTTTGTGTTTGTTTTTGTGTACATTTTGTTTTAATGAAGCAAAGGCTGGAATACAGTTTATGACTTACACTGGTAAAAATACTTTTGTACAAGTGGTTTCACTTTCTAGGAGATTGCACAGGGGTGACATCCCACTCTGCTTTGCATTGCATATTGCACACACCAGGGTCCTTGAACAAGTAGCTGCACTTTTCCTAGGAGATTCGTCCTGAAATGGATTCAGAGTAACTCACCAACCTTGGTGGTTGCAGAATGTGTGTACATTCATAACATCATGAGGTATCGCTGCCCATTGTGTGATCGGTTGTGCAGTAGTGCAGTTCAAATAACTTCAGAGTAGTGTTATGTCTGATGTGGCTATACTGGCATAATTTTATGCCATGGAACAGCTGAACCGCTGAGCCAAAAACTCCCCTTGGCATTCAGACCAAGGACTCCAGATCCATCACTCTTCCAACAAACAAGATCATGAGTCTAGAGTTTGAAGTTCTTTCCCTGTTCCTTGTTTCTCAGGATAACGGCAAGCCAAGAGTCCTCCCAGTTTGTGTACAGCAAGAAGATTTTGTTTCCATGTACATTTCTGGATACAATGTCATGTGCTTAATGAACGATAAGCCAAAAATCCTCAGTCGTTTTGGCATATTGTCATACCTGTGGTGATTGTGAGGTTGGCTAGAACAAAGCTAGACAAAATGTGGCCTGCAGACAGCAGGTACCTCTTCCAGGCTATTTTTTTGAGGTGTCCAGGAAGATAGCTGGATTTTGTATGTGAATAAAAACAAATGTTATCTTCTGATCTTTAAAATCTCTAGAAGTGGAGTTTGTTATTGATGTATATAAAATGTGCATGGGAGGGGCCAATCCCTCAAAAAAAGGTAGAATTCTGAAACTGGAAATTACTTTTTTCATCTTCACATTTTGGGAGCTGAGGGCAGAAAATTAGCTGTCACTTCCTGTAAAGCTGTCTGTCCATGGACTAGATTCTGCCCTTTCTGAATTAGAAACTTCACTTTCCCAGAGGCAGAAGCTTCCCAGGTAATGCTGTAAAATAAATACGAGAGATTTCATTAGTACAAAAAGGAAACAGAGGTTTTTTTTCCCCCTGTTGTACAGCTAAGGAAGCACACAAGCCCCCTGTATTTATAGAGAAACTGCAAAACACCGGGGTAGCTGAGGGGTATCCTGTGCGACTGGAATGCCGCGTTTCAGGTGTGCCACACCCTCAGATCTTCTGGAAGAAGGAAAATGAGTCACTCACCCACAATACAGACAGAATGAGGTTAGTCTTATTTTCCCTTAATTAATGCTTGGAAATCTTTTATGAATAGTGTGGTATACTAGTTATTGTGTCTAGGGTGACCACCTCTTTGGTTTCCAAAATAGATACTTATATGAAAATTATAACACCAGTGATACCTTTATTGGATAATAACCTCAGGTTATTAAACCTTGGACAAAAAACATAAGCATGCTTTTTTTAACTACAATTATTATATAATTCTGAATCAAGAAAATGAACCATTAGCCTTAATTCTGTCTTTCAGAACTGGAATTTTAAAAAGTGTGTGTGTGCGCGCAGATATCTCACTATCGGTATTTTATCCCACTTTCAGCATGCACCAGGATAATCATGGTTACATATGCCTGCTTGTTCAGGGAGCAACAAAAGAAGATGCTGGTTGGTACACGGTATCAGCGAAGAACGAGGCTGGAATTGTTTCCTGCACAGCAAGGCTTGATGTCTATAGTAAGATATTCTTTGGATTGCTATTGGTGTTTGGGGAATTGGACTGAACTTAAAGCTGCTTCTGTGGAATATCAGTATTTGGCTCAGGTTTGCTGCATTTCTTATCGGCCCTTCCTGTGGAACATGAGACTACATACAGCTCTCTACTGATATTGGAGAGACAGGTACCTCCAAATGGATGGCATCCTGTTGGATAATCCTAACTATAATAGGTCTGTTCAAGCAATTGTTGTACACTGATTCAACACATAGGTAAATTGCACTGTACACGGTACACTGATTCAACACATGGGTAAATTGCATTGATTGAATGGGTCTGCTCCAGTTAGAACTAAAAGGATTTATGGCAATGCCGCTTGCAGTCTGTACAAGTCATTTTGTATCTCTTTTCCATGTGCTCTTCTAATCCAGTTGAGTGGAATTGGCCTATGTCTTACAAGTTAATGGTGTTTAGGAGTAGCATTACTCTTTGTTTCTTATTCTTTAATTTCATTCAATTTTTATTTCTTGGGGCTCCACCATAGAAATTGATTCTAAAAATGGCTCTGCGAGTGAAAAAGGTTGGGAATCCCTGTCTTAGAGTATCAACTGTTGGCAGTGAATGTCAAGTTCATTGATGAGGAACAGTTTCAAAAGAGGTAGGCAGAAATAGATACAAAAGGAGATGTGAGAGTGGGGAGAGATAAGAGGTGGAGATGCAGAGGAGGAGCTGTAGAGGAAGGTAATAGAGAGTGAACAATATAAGGTACCTATCATGGTACAAAGCACTGCAAAGCAGAAGGGAATGGAAGGATGGGAGCAAGAGAAAATAGGAATGCAAATAGTATACAGAGAGTGCACCCAGAGGGTTATTAGAAAATGAATGAAAACTAACTGCTACCTTTTTTGTTGAATGTATAAGACCAGTTTTGCCTACTGGAACCAGTGACTATAGCTTAAATTCAATGTTGATCCCATCTAAACTAAACCCATTAAAATAAGTGGGACTTGTTAGTGAAATCCATTGATTTCAGCAGCCTACTCAAAACTAACCCTGGATTTATTCTCTAAAAGTGGATTTAATAAACACAGATCTCCATGAATTTCAGTGCATTACAGATAAGTATTGTAATGTAGGCGCACAGTTAGATATGTGAGCTGAGATCCTACATGTGTGCATAGCTCCACACTCACAGTTCCATGTCCTCCCACCACCCAGATGCAGTTAAGTCCCAGGAAGGGACCTTCCTGCTGTCACATACTGGTGGAGGAGGGTGAATCAGGCCAGAATCAGCTGGTTTGCAAGGAGGGGAGATGAATGTGCATTCTTTAATGAATACCCCCACGTTTTCCTTCCCCCAGTAGTACAAAACGGCTGGATTTCCACAATTTGAATTGCCACCGTTTCCGTTTCCTCCTTGCCTATACATAACATCATTGAGGTCCCTACTGGGGCTTCAGAACTACCAGGCAATGGGAGGTTTTTGGATGGAGCACAAGGGCAAATCAATAACCCTTTGTGCTGCCCCATCCAAAACAGGACTTACACACATGGGAACCACTAACCAGATGTTGGCCATATTGTGCCTGCATCATCTTCAGGTAAAGGTTTCCCTTGCTAGATCAGGGTGAATGTATTTTCTTAAAGGGATTTAGGGTTAAATGCATAAGCCACTTTATATGTGGAGAAATAATGTATTATTTTTGGTATCGTCAACCAACTATTTCCTCTTTCTCTTTTTTCAGCTCAGTGGCAACAACAACCCCAGACCACGAAGCCAAAGAAGGTCCGTCCCTCAGCTAGTCGCTATGCAGCACTTTCTGACCAAGGTCTAGACATCAAAGCTGCGTTTCAGCCAGAAGCAAATCCAGGACACCTGACGCTGCAATCTGGATTGGTAGAAAGTGATGATCTGTGAATCTTAGTTATCAGATCAATCATTTTCTTTCAAAGTGAAAACACTGAAAGCCATAATCTTGACCAATGATAATTTATGCCACTTTATGTAAAAGGCAAACACCTTTGTGTGCAAAACATAAGGAATACCGTACTCACATATTCTTGCTCAGTGTAACAAATTAAGAGTAGGTAGTGATTATCCAACAGAAATGTAAAGCCTGCACACACAAACACTCAAACACCATAAGTTTCTTATTAGTTTGTGGGTTGTACTATGTTTGAACAATCCTATTCACAAATGCCAAATGCTGAAGTGAATGTGATTTTTCAGAAGCAAAAACACTGCTGAACTTATCACCAAGTGCCTTTGCAAGTTGTAGGTGCTGTTATTAATGCTAGCCATTTTATTGGGCCACAACACAATTCCCAAGTGTATCAGCAAATGCATTCTGATAATGACAGTGAAAATGTGCAATAGTAAAGGAATAAAACAAGACAGAGAAAGAAAGTAAGAACTAAGTAACATGTAAATGGCTTTCTGTTTTCCAAAGAGAAAGCAGCTACTTGCCTTAAATTGTGCTTTTTATAGGGAAGGGAGCTTCACATGTGAAGGCTTCATTTGACTTTTGCCAATTGAGAAGTGAACCTTCTCATTCACATAATTTAGAATATGGACAAAATGATGGGATTGTCTTGCAGTTTTACAGTGTTAGATTTGTAACAGTGGGATGGAATAAAGCAAAAGGCCAGACCTTCTTCAGAGGATGAAACTATTGCGGGTGAAAACATTGCAGTTTATCTCTCTGAAATTCCATGGTTACCTAAATGTTTTTTAAAGAAATACTGGACATTTGCTTGACCAGAACCTACATGACAAAAGAGTGGATATTTAGGTGCTATAGAGTAAGTAAGTGGGGAAAGGAGTGAATCTGTAATAAAGTTAAATAATAAGCACATACTATAATAGATTGGTAGATATGGGGGGATGCAGAATGATAAGTAAATGGTGTTACATTTTAAAACACTGTAGGCATGTTTATTAGAAGTTACCTTTTTGTGTTCTTGCCTACCACAGCATGAACATTAACCCTGTCTATGGCTAGGACCTTGCGAAGAAATTTAAAATGGTTGATGTTCCAGAAAGTAGACTCTGTATCTAATTAGGCTTTCTGTAGACAGAATTAAGCAATTTGGATTCAAAATTAATTAATTTTAATTGGGAGAGAGTAGTAAGCCACTCCATTTGGTTCTGGCAGAAAAAATGTGGTTATGATGGTACAAGAATACTTTGCTACAAAAGGAAAACACTGTATTCCTTATATGAAGCACATTGATAGTACTTTATTTATAATAAAAATGATGAATCTTTTATCTCAATTCAATTATTCAAGTGCAGTACTTTTTTTAAAACAATTTTTTATGTACTACACCATATATTTTGCATTACTGCTATAAATGTATTGCTTTGCACCTCATTGTTAAGTACACAAATTTTACCACAGAAGATAGTTACTGTTCTATGTAAACCGCTGCAGATGCTTACAATCTCAGTTACAGGAATTTCTTAATATTTTTACTGTCATACATAATCTGTCATATTAAAATGTCATATTCTGTCATCTTCTAACCAAGTATGTCATACTCATTCACTTACCAAAATCTTCTCAAATGTGATTTGCTAATCTACTATTTGTTTAGCTTCACTAGTAGCATTTTGCTTCTTTTTATTTGTATTTATAAAACATGTACAATCATAATACTTTGGATTGTTGTGCTAGTATCATGTGGGTTTAACATCAATAAATATTACACAAGTCAATATTTAAGTGTTTTTCTGGATAAAACTAGTACAACCTAGTAAACCATCAGTAAAATTGCATTTCTGATTAATGCTACTAGAGATTTAGCCTTATAGAACTTGATAATATTTACTTCTGAGCTACATGCTTAGGTTCCACTGTGTGATACAGCCCAGCCAT
>NC_056526.1:137028049-137037380 GCF_019175285.1 Sceloporus undulatus | reverse complement strand
ATGTGTACAATTTATGGCTTTCACAATTATGGCCCATGGAGATCGTATTTTTCGGGCGTATAACGACTTTTTTAACCAGAAAATCTTCTCAAAAGTTGGGGAACGTCTTATACGCCGGGTTCATCTTATAGGGCAGGTGCTGAAACCTCGAGCTGGACTGGAGAATCTGTGGTCGCCGCATATGGTGGGAGGAGCTCAAAAATGGCCACGGCTACATCCCACACGTATGCAACAATCGTATGTATACATAATATTTTACCAATCATTATTGGTTTATAAAAAAAGAGAAATCTCTTTTTTTCATCTTCTTAATAGCCTACGTCCTTCAACTCCAAAGTACAACTGAAATAATCACCACAACCCACTGTCAAGTAAAAAATGATACAATGTCCCAAATCCATGTGATTTCCTCTGGCACCAGTGCATCAAATACTTTTTCTTCAAAAGCTGAGAATTTTTGTGTTTCTCCATATGACCTCCAGACCTTGTGAAGCAAATATCTCTGTGCCGGATAAAATTTGTTGCCATGATAATCTTCTAAGCCTTGCCCAAAACTCTTCACAATACTCTGTGGGGCCTTCACACAAATAATACCTGGTTTCCCAGGCATGCTGAATCCAGAGAGTTCCTAGACCAGTCAATTATATCTTTCTTTTTTGCTGTTATAAATGTGATGACTATAAATCCAGAGTCTAGTGAAAATATCTTCAGGCTTCTGAACGTCTGATTTCTGTACAGTGGAAGACAATTGTTCTTGCTGATGCAAGCAGCAGCATGATCTTTAATCCATTTTCTGCCACTTAAAATGCACACTTCACCAGTACTGTACAGTTTTTGCAAGTATGTCATGAGATCTGTGTTTAACTGAGCTGTTGCGATCGGCTTATGAATGGAGATCTGATAGCGATTCTGGAAGTACAGTTGGATATTTCAGTGGGAAAACACAAAACAAAGAAACGGGAACCTATTTCCACTGGGAAATCTATTTCTAAATTAAGTATAGACTGTATTTTGAAGATGGTTCTTCCAAAGTAGTTTTTCAACATGTTCTTTCAGTTCTGCTAAAGCCAGCTGGTCAATCACCTTAAATTCATCTTCATTAGGAAACATACTGGAAAGCAAATCTAATTCAGAAAGCGTTTGTTCAGCTCTTCCAAATGTTCATTTGGATATTTTTTAGATTCCTAAAGAAATTGAATAGAGTTGATATTTGATTGAACAGAAATAGAGTTAATATTTACATGTTTTATTAGTTTCTAGTTCTGTATAAGATTAGATTTTAATTCTGAATTCTGAGGGAGAGGAGAGCCACAGGAGAGAGAGTGAGGACCACAGAGACCATCAAGGGAATGTTGCAACGATCGTATGAAAGCAGATACTGCTCTGATAGTCTTGGAGACAGGGAGGGCTGGGCAGGCAGGGAGAGAGACCAATCCAAGCAGGCTTTGTATACAACATGGTTTCCTGCTAAGTACCTACATGTCATTTGAATTAAAATACCATATTGAAATCAAATCTGATGTTTTTTTAATTTTTATTTTGTGGGCATTGGAGAGGGGTAGTCTTATACGGGGAGTATATCCCAAACACATATTTTTAACTGGAAAGATTGGGATCGTCTTATCCGCTGGAAATACGGTATATGTAATAGTCCCACATAACTATTAATGAGAGAAAGAGTAAAGAGCTAGATTCCCCCCCCTTCCCCATATTACCTTATCAAAACTGTAACCAATAAGGTAAATTATTGTCCTAGATTCTAGGTGACAAGCAACAAGAATGGGTGTGCAGCAATTTATTGATACTTTGGGACTAGGACTTTTTTCCTCTAAGTGTAGAGTAATATGAAATAGACCAAATATAGGGTATTTCTTGCCCTTCAAATGCTGTTAGACATTTAGCTGACCATCCCTAGCCATGGTGAGTCCCAACAGCTTAAGAAATCCCTTTACTGGATTAGGCCCAGTTTACAGCAAAGGCTTTGGGTGCATGAAGCTAAACTGCCAGGCTGGAACCTACTGAACATTTGGAACTATTTCATATTATGATGCCATGTTTGAGGGGATACATAGGAAGGGCGAAAGTCTCAGTCCGCGCTTACTATTCAGCAGCCCCCTGTTCTTCAAGAAGCGGTAACTACCACCTCCTTTGCAAGCAATATCGACGAAATGGGGATGTGTAACAGGACTTGCTACAGGGGACTTGATTTGGACTTCCTGCATGGCAGGGGGTTGGACTGGATGGCCCTTGTGGTCTCTTCCAACTATGATTCTAGGGGCCTGATTTTGCCTATGCAATGGAAGAGACTGCTCACACAAGGAGTGGGAATATTAGTCTGCTACTTCTCAAGCAGCAGAAGATAAGACACATACACGCACACCCCATCAATCACAGTGGCGGCTCACCCAGTAAATGGGGATTGGGAGATTGTACCAGGATGCTTATGTAGCCATGTAACTATGTGGTTATGTAGCAACATAGTGCAAGACAATTCCAGCCTTGGAGCACTGAAACACACACACACAACTCTGTATTTGCTCTTAAATTCAGAATTATTAAAGTTTCCACATTTCTCTGCATTTCTATGTATAGAACAGCAAGCCTAAGAAAACAATATTGAAGGTAAAAACAAGCATCTGGAAATAAACTGATCGGTGATGGACTGATTCAGCTCTTAAAAGCCCTGCAGATAAATAAAATGATTTTCATCCCACTTGGTCATATAGATGAAGTACATAAAATGAACAGTCAGGTGTGCTCCCTTTACGCCTGACTACCCTCTCATAAATAAACTCAAGATGCCTCTTAACAACAAAGTCACTGTAGAGGCAACGGAATGTTTTTTCCCCTAAAATTATTTGTCCTTGTGGTTAATTTTGTAACGGCATGCCATAAGATCTAACTAGTAATTATGGAAACAGTTTGCTTGTCAAACAGTAAAAAAAAATAGCTGCCTGCATTTCACTCAGTACATTGATGATAACACTAGAGGTGACCACAAGCCTCAAATATAAAGGAACACCCATGCTTAGTTAGTCCAACCTCTCAGATCTCAGTAGTAGATCTATAATTTTCAGTTCTTTCATAGACAGAGTACAGGTATGTACAGGGCACATACAGACTAATTTGAGTTCTTAGTTAAACTCTTCTTTATTTTGTAATTTTTTGACAGCTACTCCAGGATTTTGGTTTGAATCTTAATACCTTTGGACATCTCATCAGGCCTCTAGCAGCTTGCAGACTAGAACTAACTGAAGTTCCTGGATGTGAGTATATATATAACAACTCAGCCTCAAACAAATGCATTAGTCATGTGATGTGTCTCATTATTTATTTATTCAATTTAGATTTTATTCTAGCAAGCAACCCTCAATCATGATAAGGGGAGGGGCAGGAATTTGGCCAGGATACAGATTCCAAACAAATGAGAAAACAGCAAGAAATAAATTTACTACCTCAAAGGACTGGAAAGAAACTACGTTTAGTGGACATTTCCCCAAGGTGCTGACCTTTCCAGTCTCCAAAGATGGAGATGGGAGATGCCATCCATGACTCACCTGCCTCACTACGTGGAATAACCACACTACGTAGTGATAGGGGTGGGTGGTAATATTCTCTCAAGCCATGTGATATACCAGATATAGCCCAAAGACACCCAGGAAATGAGCCCAACAAGTGCAAGGCCATGAAGAAGTAAAACAGTCCCTGGGATTCCAGAAAGAAACAGACAACAACTGCTCCACTGAAGCTCATGGAGATGAAAAGCAAGAACAACAAAACCTGAGCAAAGATGCATGTCTCAGCCGTAGGGCTGCCAAAGGCCAACTGCTAGGCCTTCTGGAACCTTGTGGCTCATGCAGCCCAGCTAATATGACCTCAGGGATATGCAAATCTGCCATTGTTGGCTCAGCTCCATGGGTCTCCAGCCCCACTCCAAGGAGAGCCTATTGTTATTTCATTTATTTATTGCATTTATGCCCTGGCTTTTCTCCTGGGCTGGTCAGAAGCTTCAAAAGGAATGCAAGACAGCACTCTGGACATGCTCAGGAGCTCCCATGATTTAAGGATATATAACCTCATTAGTCTGTAAAATCAGTTTGACACCATTTTAACTGCCCTGTCTCAGTACTATGAAATACCGGGAATTCAATTTGTGAGACATTTAACCATCACTGTCAGCAAACTCTGGTGCGACAACAACACAAGTTCCCAGGATTCATAGCACTGGGCCATGGCAGTTAAAGCAGTGTCAAACGGCTCAATTTGGCATTGCAGATACTGCCAAAGTGGCACCAAACTGCATGATTTCTACAGCAGATGCACTCTTAGGCTGCATCCCAACTGCAGAAATAATCCAGTGTGACACCGCTTTAACAGCCATGGCTCCATGCTATGGAATCCTGGGATTTCTAGTTCTTGGTACCAGAGCTCCCTGACAAGAAGGCTAACTTCACAAAATTCCCAGGACACCTTAATCTGTGGCAGCGAAACTAACAAAATGATTTTGGCCCCTTCAAAACATTTAAAACATTTCTTTTGGCACAGAATTTGTGGGTGCTGCTTCAAAGTGCCTACAAGCTAAATATCCCATGATCCCATAGCATGGAGCCATTACAGTTAAAACATATGAAACTGGATTGTCTCTGGAATGAAGATGCAGCCCGAGTTGGGCCCAAGACACACTGCAGAAATAATCAAAGACCGCTTTAGCTGCCCTGGCTCAGTGTTAGGGAACCCTGGGAATTGTAGCTTGTGAGACATTGAGTCTTCTCATCAGAAAGTGCTCTGGTGCCACAACAAACTACAATTCCCAGGATTCCTAGCACTGGGCCAGGGCAGTTAAGAGGTTGAACTGGATTATTTCGCAGGTGTTTTGGACTTTAATTATTAAAAATGGTCAAGGTCCAATCCATACTGCAGAAATAATCCAGTTTGAGATGCTTTAACAGCCCTGGTTAGTGCTAGGGAATTCTGGGAATAGTAGTTTTGTGAAAAAGAGCTTTGATGCCACAATAAGCTACAATTACCATGCACTTTGGAATACGCTAAGTCTAGGAAAGCTCATGCGTGCCAACTTCTTTCTTGCAATGAGTCTCAAAGGTGCTACAAGACTCTCTCCTATTACAGTATTATTATTATTATTATTATTATTATTATTATTATTATTATTTATTATTCCAAATGCATCTGAGAAGTGGATGTAAGTCTAGGAAAGCTCATGCTGCCAAATCCTTTCTTGCAGTGAGTCTCCAAGTGGCCCAAGTGTCTCTCTACAATTATTATTATTATTATATTATTATTATTATTATTATTATTATTATTATATCCAAATGCACCGAGGAATGGACTTAAGTCTAGGGAAGCTCATGCTGCAAAACCTTATCTTGCAGTAAGTCTCCATGGCTCCAAGGTCCTATTATGTTGTTGTTGTGTTGTTGTTGTTGTTGTAGTTTCAAGTGACCTGAGGAAGTGGACTTAGGTCTAGGAAAGCTCATTCTGTCAGCTCCTTTCTTGCAGTGAGTCTCCAAGGGGCTACAAGAGCTCTATTATTATAGTATTAGTATTAGTATTAGTATTACCAAATGCACCTGAGGAAGTTGACTTAAGTTTAGGAAAGCATTCTGCCAACTCCTTATTGCAGGGAGTCTCAAAGTGGCGACACAATTACTCTACAAAACCCACTATTAGTATTATATATTATTTCCAAATGCATCTGAGCGAGCAGACTGAAGTAGGGCAGGATTGGATGGAAAAGCAATTTTGGCCAATCAGGAGGAGGCGGTATAGAGAAAAGATGTGTATTGGGCCATCATTATTCTAACAATGGAAGCAAACGAGGAAGCATGCCACCTATACAATCCCAAAAAAGTTCAACTTCTAGTATAACAGACTAGTCTTTACTTGCAATAAAAGGATGACCGAATGCAAACAAGGCACTGCACGCACTAGCAAGGACATAAAAGACCTAGGATTAGATAACTTCAAATGTGGCAGTTGAATTAGGACTGATCCAGGCCCTTCCTCCTGTGTACAGAAGGGCTCAGCTTACAGAAGCAGCCTCTGCTCCATTATCCGTTCTTCTTCTTCTCTCCCTAGACCACAATCCTCAATGGAGCATGTGGAGACTCAAGAGCAGCAGCCTTAGAGAGAATTGAAAGCATAATGTATTTCTGCCAGTCCACTTGCACAAAAGCGGGATGCAACTTCCAACAGAGAAATGGTACTTGTTTGAGATAAAAATACTTGTTTCTGACAAAAAGAATGTCATTTTTGACAGTTACAATTTTTGTATCATTAAAAATCCTCAGAGATTTAATATTTTGCAATAGCATGAACACTCTAGTTTGTTTACAGAAGTGATACAAAGAAACAATTTGAAAGTGTTTGCAAAGAGAACTATATATCTTTCGATTAGAGGAGATGAGGAAATGTCATTTGGAAATAACCATTTATCACTCTTCTGAGAACTTGAAATGAAACAAACCTATCAGATTATATTTATTTAAAAAAACTCACAATTATGAGCTTCAGTGTCTCTTTGTTAGAAACCACTTAACAGAAGAACCAAAAACAAATGCTCACAGCCAAACGCCTTCAGTGTAGCAGTATTCTCTTAACAAGATGCCAAAGCACTTTGTCACCAGTTTTACTTTGCCTCTCTGCATGGAACACACACAAACATAAAACTATGAAAAAGGTCACATTTTACTCATAAGAATGAACTATAAATAAACCACTTTCCAAGGAGTAGTCATGTTAGCCTTCTCAGCAAAAGGATAAAAAGAGTCTTGGGGCACTTCAAAAGTAGCAGATTTATTTTTGGACTGAAGTCCACCACATCGATGAAAGAGCTCTTTCATGAAAATTCATGCCAGAATTCCGCTGTGGGCTTCCCCAGCAGAGGCTTTGATTAGAAGAGAATATAGGAGTAATAACTGGATTAGATATTTTAAAGAAAACACAAAATAAATATATAATGATGACGCAAGAAGAATTAGGAGAAAAAGGAATAAATTGTAATTGGTTTTCATCAACAGGCAACCTGGTAGAAAGATACAAAATGGATAAAAGAACAATTGGAATGGACCTGGAAAATCAGGATTGATTCTAAATTGGGAAATGGAAGAAGAACGTGAAAGATTATATGATCAAGTGGGCTAAAGATCTGAATCAAAAACAACTGAAATGAGAAATGGAAAAAACCTTGGAAAATTAGAATCAAATATACAGTAGTATAGAAATAGAGAAATCTATACAAATCAATATAGAATGGACCTTACACACATATAGAATCTCTAAAATGTTTAAAAATGTGAATGGTAACTGTTGGAAATGTGGGGAAAAATGGGAACATGCTTGCATGTATGGTGGAACTGTGAGGTAGCAAATAAATTCTGGAGAGCAATCCATAAAGAAATACAATTCAAATACATTTATTGAGTAGCCCAAGGGCCGTTTCAAAATACTAGTAACATAATAAAAAGCAGTATCACACAAGCTATATAAAATGTAAATACAGTGCACTAGGTGCAATAAACCTCATACAATATAAATACATATAAATAACCTAAGCGTGCACCAGAACCAGAACATGCACTACTTGTCTACACGCTTATGTATATCTAAAAGATATAACAATATGTGCTAAAGGATATACTAGAAAACAGATAAAATAAAATAGTTAACAATTAAACATAGTATGTAAGATAGTTACCATAGGGATAAAACCATAAAGAAAGGAAAAAGATGTTTCATAAAAAGAATGTGTGAAGCCCAAAGAGTATTTACTAAATATTACTGAAGATGAAGATTTAAGAAAGGAGGAGAAAGTGATATTTTTTTGCAATAATAGCCGCAGAATGGTATATGCCAAAAATTGGAAAAGAAAGAGGCCCGAAATAAGAAGATTGGAAAGTTAAAATGTATGATAATTTGTTATGGAAAAATTATAATGTATTATGAAAGATCAGTCTATACAAAGATTTTATAAAGAATGGGATCTGTGGGTTTGAATATGTTTAATCAAAGGAGTCAAGAATCACTGGATATCCTCAGGAAATGATGGCAGTGCAATCATAGATGTAGTTCTTTCCAATTGGAGACAATGGAGGGATGTGGGAAAGGGGGAAATGGTTTTGCTTCCTCTTCTGGCTTAGCAAGTTTTCATAGCTTTATTGCAGCACTATTTAGGAGTGTTTTGCCTATTTTCTGTTGAGTGGAATTCGGTGTTGTACTGATGGATTCATAACTTGGGCGTGTTACAGAGCGCCCAAAAAGGGCGCTCTTCTGCCACCGTCGGTTGCTGCGTCCGGGAACCGCAGCGGCCAAATTGCGCGGTTCCCGGGTGCAGCAAAAAAGAAGCGCCAAAATGGCGCTTCTTTCTGCGCCCCAGAAGTGTGTTCATGAAGACCGTGCATTCATGATTGTGGCACTATTGCCATGATCACAAAAAGTCTCCCCAATACTACCTTAATGGCCACCAGCTGCTTCAGGCAATGAAGATCTGTTCACCTGTCAGTTGCGGCACAGCAGACTGACATTTCTTTTCCCCCTACTGCCAGCAATCTCTGGTGGGAGGAGGAATTGCAATAGGGATCCTGCTTTTGATCATTGCACAAGAGATAGCAGTTGAGAGAGGAGTGGAAACTCCAGTCTGCTATGCCCAGATCATCATGAGAACACGACCATTGCTCAGAATGGCTGGTGGCTATTAAGGTAGGATGGGGAGGACAGTCAGGCCAAGAGATGGCATTGCACTGTAGCATCTTGGGCAATGTCTTGTGTCATCTTAGAGATGAACAGATTTATTGTGGCATGAATTTTCTTTTCTTTTTTTCCTTTTTTTAATAATTTTTATTGTATAAAATTCAAAGTAATAACAAACAAACAAACACAAAAAGACTTTTACAATTAACATATATAGAAATAATAAAAAACCCCTTACTTCCTAGCTGTGGCTATGAACGAGTTAATGTCTTTTTCCTTTCTTACTATCTCTTTTAAAGATCTTTCACTATTATCTAGAGAGTGTCCTCTCTTAACCCTTCTATTCATGTTCCAAAATTAATTCAATATGTCTGTGTCTCATCCTATATTTTCTATCTTGTCTATCCTATCTATAATTCATCCTAAAGAAAATCAAATACAGTGGTACCTCGGGATACGAAATACCCAGGTTACGAAATTTCCGGGATACGAAAAAATCCCATTGGAAATAATTGTTCCGGGTTACGAATGTTTTTTGGGTTACGAAGAAAATTTTTGGTGCTTTTCGGCGCTTTTTCGCACGAAACGCGGCTTTTCCCCATTAGCGCCTATGGCATTTCGGCTT
>NC_056526.1:137026434-137027949 GCF_019175285.1 Sceloporus undulatus | reverse complement strand
ATATCACTTTTCCTCCTCCTTTCTCTAAATCTTCATCTTCAGTAATATTTAGTAAATACATCTTTGGGCTCACACATTCTTTTATATGAAACATCTTTTTCATTTCTTTATGGATTGCTCTCCAGAATTTATTTGCTACCTCACAGTTCCACCATACATGCAAGCATGTTCCCAATTTTCCCCCACATTTCCAACAGTTATCATTCACATTTTTAAACATTTTAGAGATTCTATATGGTGTAAGGTACCATCTATATATTGATTTGTATAGATTCTCTCTCATTTCTATACTACTTGTATATTTGATTCTAATTTTCCAAGTTTTTTCCCATTGTCTCATTTCAGTTGTTTGATTCAGATCTTTAGCCCACTTGATCATATAATCTTTCACCATTTCTTCTTCCATTTCCCAATTTAGAATCAAATCCTGATTTCCAGGTCCTATTCCAATTGTTCTGTTATCCATTTTGTATCTTTCTACCAGTTGTCTGTATGAAAACCAATTACAATTTATTCCTTTTTCTCCTAATTCTTCTTGCGTCATCATTATATATTTATTTTGTGTTTTCTTTAAAATATCTAATCCAGTTATTACTCCTATATTCTCTTCTAATCAAAGCCTCTGCTGGGGAAGCCCACAGCGGAATTCTGGCATGAATTTTCATGAAGAAGAGCTCTCTTCATCAGATGTGGTGGACTTCAGTCCAAAAAATAAATCTGCTACTTTTGAAGTGCCCCAAGACTCTTTTTATCCTTCTTGCTGAGAAGGCTAACATGACTACTCCTTGGAAAGATGGTTTATTTATAGTTCATTCTATGAGTAAAATGTGACCTTTTTCATAGTTTTATGTTGTGGGTGTTCCATGCAGAGAGGCAAAGTAAACTGGTGACAAAGTGCTTTGGCATCTTGTTAAGAGAATAGCTAACACTGAAGGCGTTTGGCGTGAGCATTTGTTTTGGTTCTTCTGTTAAGTGGTTTCTAACAAAAGAGACACTGAAGCTCATAATTGTGAGTTTTTTAAATAAAATAATACTTCTGATAGGTTGTTTCATTTCAAGTTCTCAGAAGAGTGATAAATGGTTATTTCCAAATGACATTTCCTCATCTCCTCTAATCGAAAGATATATAGTTCTCTTTGCAAACACTTCAAAATTGTTTCTTTGTATCACTTCTGTAAACAAACTAGAGTGTTCATGCTATTGCAAAATATTAAATCTCTGAGGATTTTTAATGATACAAAAATTGTAACTGTTCAAAAATGACATTCTTTTTGTCAGAAACAAGTATTTTTATCTCAAACAAGTACCATTTCTCTGTTGGAAGTTGCATCCAGCTTTATGTGCAAGTGGACTGGCAGAAATACATTTATGCTTTCAATTCTCTCTAAGGCTGCTGCTCTTGAGTCTCCACATGCTCCATTGAGGATTGTGGTCTAGGGAGAAGAAGAAGAAGGGATAATGGAGCAGAGGCTGCTTCTGTAAGCTGAGCCCTTCTGTACACAGGAGGAAGGGCCT
>NC_056526.1:137020640-137026334 GCF_019175285.1 Sceloporus undulatus | reverse complement strand
ATCTGTAATGTCAAATAAAAGGGAATGGCTTCCTTTGTTATTAACTGCACATAAAAATAAACATTTGAACATCTTTTTCCCCCCAGGAAGGCAGAAATATCTATTCAAATAAAAAGAAGGGTTGGCACATTTGTGCAAAATCTCTATTTTTCAAATATAAGTACGCCCTGCTTTACACTGAAACATGGAAGGTTATCTACAGCACAATGAAAACAAGAAAGATTCACAGGAAAGATAAACTTACCTGATCTACAGTTAGCGCAGAATAGGGGTGATAGTGATAGATAATGAAGTAATTTTCCTTTACAAGACACACATATTTTTCTAAATCATTGTACCGCTCCTTATGCAACACTGAAAGTGAAATGAACAAATCAAATTAACAATTTGATGTTATATGCATCATAAAACTGGGTAACACATTAGAACTTCCATAGCATATTGAATTTCCATAGCCTATAAACACAAAGTTAAATTACTAGACTATAGTCAGAACTCTGAATTTCACATCTACCTAGATAAGCTTTAATAAATGAAACCAAAAATATATTAACTATTGTTTCACGTTACTTATATGATCATATTAAGCATGATATAGTATGCCAAGAGTATAAATTTTAATTGGAAAGTATCCATTTTACATTAAATGATTTTATATTTATTTATTATTTTATTTATTATATATATGTATAAGTCTAGAAATTTTAGTCAAAAAAAGTTACCCCAAAAAACCTCTGTTGACTTATCTAAGGGACAATGTAAGTACTGTAAGTACTGTAGTTTAACTCATATATATATAAAAGGAACCATCCCCTAGTGAAAAGCAAGCAATCTGCCCTGGAAGCACTGACCCCCATCCCACTCTCTCATCCAACCAACCTTTAGGGGGAGCACAAATAGTTATGCTTGCTGGAATTTTGTAAGTTATTTGGCATCATTTTCCTTTGCTTCATCCTTCAGATCTTTTCTTACATATCCCTACATTTTACCCTTGACTTATCCATGGGAGATATCAAAATCCATAATTTTGACCTCAAAACCTATCCTCAGCTTTTACATGAGGTTGACTTATAGTTGAGCATATACACTATTTATTTCATTTTGATGCCGCCTTTCTCCCGGAAATGGACCACAGGCAGCTCAAAGATAAAAACAGTTAAAAACTTTGCAATAAAAATTTAAAGAACAATTAAAATCATATCACTAAAACAATATAAAACTGTATAAATCATACAAAAGTTTTAAAAAATAAAACACACACACCATATAAAAGCCTCCCTCAGGATGATTATATATTAAGAGCCACCTTGAACAAAAATTTCTCTGTCTGGTGGCAAAAGAAAAGCAGGGAAGGGGCCAGCCTAACCTCTGGTGGAAGGGAGTTCCAGAGGGTGGGACCAGCCACTGAGAAGGCTCTATATCTTGTGTCCTGCCCAAACGAGCTTGTGATAGTGGCAGGATCGAGAAAAAGCCTTCCCCTGCAGATCTTAGAACTCTGGTAGGTTCATATGGGGAGATACAGTCTTTCAATATTACCAGTTAGCTTAGGGAAGTGCCATCTCATAGCCTCATATCTGCAACATGGATGCAGTAACAACCTATCTCACAACACTGATGCAAGTATTTCTAGGATAATGCATATGGGACACATGAAAGACTGAAAAGATGCTATATTAAATAACATTAAATAGCAGCAGCACTTCTACCACCATATTTTAGACATACCTAATCTTACTCTGTAGAATTTATTTCTCTCTTTCGCAGCTTTCTTGTCATTTGTCTTTGAAGCAGAAGAGCCAGGGTTTTGTACTACTTTAGCAAGTTTCCTCCAGTAATTTTTAATTGACTGTAGCCATCTTTTAAAAGAGAAAAGAACTATTACCAATGCATTTCCCCCCCTTAAATTGCAGAAAAATGCAGAAGTTGGACAGAATGGACTAATGACTGAATACATGAAAATGGGCATAGATATAGTTGCCGTGGACCTTCAACTCATTTTTGACTTATGGCAACCTTCAGGCAAACCTATCACAGGGCTTGTTAAAATTGTTCAGAGGGGGCTTGCCTTTGCCTTCCTCACAGGCTGAGTGTGAATTGCCCAAGGTCAACCAGTGGGTTTCCATGGGATTCAAACCCTGGTCTCCAGAGTTGTGATCAAATGATCAAAGTACTACAACACCATGCTAGCTCTCATGCATACAGTAAGATCAAATATAGTCACATGTCCCTGCTTTGCTACATTAAACCTTATTAGAAAACTCTCATCTATGCTTGGAAAGAAATAGAAGCTGCTGCTTCTTAAGCTAAATAAATTTTCCATAGAAGTCAAAAGTGGTGCCTTTCTGGGACCCTAGCAATTTGAGTAATATTTTCTCGTTTTTTGAGAGTGAATGGACTTATTTCTCAATTTTGTTGAGAATAATGAGACCATTAGAATTTTGCCTTATCTTACTCAGTAAGATGCTCTGAGTTGCTGATCATTGCAGAAAGAACCAAAAATGGACATTGGATCATAAGAAGTATGTGTTCCCAAAGTTTTGATGTAACTTCTGCTCCATGATAACAGATCTGGAATTGAAAATAAGTGTTCACTTTTAGACAGAGATTTATCTAAAATGTATGATGCATGTAATAAAAATACTACAGTGCACCTGCATCATATGTGGGTGCCTTTTACACGGCTTTTAGCTGACGCTGAAAGCCGCACAAGAGAAACAAATTGGTTCACATGCCCATGGGTGTGCGCACCACACCACATGCACAAGCCACCTTATTGTCAATGGGGCTCGAGCATATGCACAATTTGCTTTACACGGGGGTGTCCAAAATGGCGCACTGTATAAATATTTTTCTCCATTTAGTACATGTCCTGTTTCAGTTTCAAATCTGGGTCAGATTCTGGGGAAAACAGGTTATAAGTGGAACTTGGGTCATGCTATATTTTAATTTGAATCTCCAGAACAAATAGTTGGCTTTTGGATATTATTCTAGCATGTGTCAGACAGCACTATCATCAAAAGCCCAAAATGAGGAGATGGATTAACGTAGAGGTGATGAGAGAAGGAGGTGTCAAGACTAGGGTTGCCATAAATCTGGACCTCCTAACCGGGACAAATGTAGGACAAAATTTTCAAATATAGGGCACATTTTTTTTTTTTAAAATGGAGGACATGCGAAAAAATTGATTTTTTAAAAAAAATGTTACTATAAATGCATGTTTCTTAGGCATGATCAAAATGGAGGACATTTGGGCATTATTCCTAGACAGATGGCAGAAATGTACTTTCCCTTTCTGGCCACCCCCCTCCTCCCATTCCAAACAGCACATTTGGGCACTGAACATGGCTTTACATAACATGGCCTCTTGCATATTTCAGAGGCTTATTCAATAACCAAACTCTTTGGGTTTCACACTGAACATGCTATGCATACTGAATATGTCAAGGTGGTTTAACAAGAAGTGGATTTGCCCTCGGATTCAACTGTACTTCTCAGAAGTGTGTACTTGGTCAAGGGACCCTCCTCCCTCCCTTCCTTCCTCCCTCCTCCTGCCTTCCTTCCTCCCTCCTTCCTCCCTCCTCTGCCTCCCAGGCCCAAGCGGAGGAGGAGGTGGGTGGCTGCCTTCGCGCGCTCCCTCCCCCGCCCTCGCGCCAAGGCAGCAGGCAGGCAGCCACCCACCTCCGCCTCATGCGCCTCCACACTAGGCGCTTGCCTTGGCGCTGGCAGGCAGAGGTGGAGGTAGAGGAGGAGGCAGAGGTACCTGCCTGGCTTGGCGCTCCCTGCCCGCCCGCGCACCAAGGCAGCAGGCAGGCAGGCAGGCACCCACCTCCGCCTCCTCTTCTGCCTCCGCCTCCCGGGCCCAAGTCAAACGCCTAGCGTGGAGGCGCGCGAGGCGGAGGAGGCAGTGGGTGGCTGCCTGTTTGTTGCCTTGGTGCGTGCGCGGGCGGGGAGCGCCAAGCCAGGCAGGCACCTCTGCCTCCTCCTCCGCTTGGCACGGCCTGCAACGGAGGAGGAGGAGAAGGAGGTGCGCCTCCTGCACGCGCTCACGCCCTCCTCCCCACCGCCCCGCCACCCTCCCCCGCCTCCGTTTCAGGCCAGGAAGCGCACCGCCACCTCCTTCGCTTCCTCCACCCGGCCTGGAACGGAGGAGGAGGTGGGTGGTGCGGCCGCACGGGAAGGCAGGGGAAGGTGGGGTGGCGCCGCACGGGCCCTGGGCTGGGGGCCAAACCGGACCGGGACCAGGAGGGGCCCCCCAAAAGCGGGTTTGTCCCAGGGGCCGACAGGTTATGGCATCCCTAGTCAAGACCATGTTGCACTCTGGTCTGGAAAATGATATGGAATTGTGTTACATATTCAGCTGGATACAGCTGGCAATATAGGGTTTCAAGTCTATTGGGGAAGCACAAGTGTGCAAAACCTTTGCTAGATACCACATTCATCAATCATCTCAATTTATTTATTTATTCATTCAATGTGTACCCTACTTTTCTCCCTCCCAAAGTAGCTTAAAAGTATTTAAAATAAATGTTTAGCTAATTCTTATTTTAGAAAATAAAAATACTTTAACAATTAATTACCAATGCCAGAATTTCATACTCCTTAGAAATTTGGTTTAGAGATAGCATTTAAACTGTAATCAATAGTTGCTGTTAGACATTTAATTAGTCACTAAGGGCCTCTACAGACTGCCAAGAAACGCTGGCATCAGGGTGGAGTGAGCCTGACAACCTCATGACACATGTTGATGATACACAGTAATATTTTTTTACTCCATAACTTTCTTTGGATATTGAACAACGTACTACACCATGTCTCTCAGCTATCTGATGGCTGCTTCATCAGTATCTAAAACTTAACATGGCTAAGACAGAACTACTCATCTTTCCTCCAAAACCTACATTCTCTATCATGGCCAATAATATTCCCATTGTTATCTGCTGGGGTTTGGTTCCAGGATCCACTGTGGATAACAAAATCCATGGATCCTCAAGTCTCATTAAATACAATGGCATAGCAAAATGGCAAAAGCAGGTGTCCCTTATATAAAATGGCAAAAGCAAGGTTTGCTATTTGGAATTTATACTTTTTAAAAAATATATATTTTCAAGCTGTGGATGCTGGAATCCATGGATAAAAAATCCGTGGATAAGAAGGGCTGACTAATAACAACACAAGAAGCTTAGTAGTGTGTTTGTTAAACAATTCCTCTGAGCATTAGTGTTTGTCATTTCTTGTCTCCTTTGAAGAATAACTAGAACTTCCCATCTAACAAACTTGATTGCAGTACAGTCAGCCCTTCTTATACACGGATTTTTTATACACGGATTCAAGCATTCACGGTTTGAAAATGTTCAAAAAAAGTATAAATTTCAAATATCAAACACTGATTTCCCATTTTTTATAAGGGACACCATTTTGTTATGTCATTATATTTAATGGGACTTGAGCATCCACGGATTTTGTTATCCACAGGGGATCTTGGAACCAAACCCCAGCATATAACAAGGCTTCACTGTACAACATTCCCAACAAATATGGCTAAGCACACACACAAACATATGATCTGGAAAAATTTCCACAGAAAAATATAGAATTAGAAAATATTCCATCCCACATCTCTGCTTCACAGTTTCAGGCTCAGTTCCACCCCGCCCCCAGCCACTACCTTCTATATGTTCCTTTTAACTTTGAATA
>NC_056526.1:137017611-137020540 GCF_019175285.1 Sceloporus undulatus | reverse complement strand
GCCTCTCCCAGGTGGATCGAGGTGGGATTACAACCCAGCAATAAGAATAAGATACAAGAATAAAATATATAATTTTCAAGCATTAAAACAGTTAAAAAAAGTACAGTCAAACAATTATAAGATATAATATTCTGATCCTGAATAGAAGAGTGAATGATGTCTTTACAGAAGATTGGGTGGATAGGCTTGCCGGAAGAGATCCGTCTTAACTGCCCTCTTGAAACTCTCCAAGGAGGTAATAAGATGGATCTCTTCCGGGAGGTTGTTCCATAGTTTAGGAGCCACTGAAGTAAAGGTTTGAGAAATTGAAACCAGTCCGGTTGGAAGTAAGAAGTAATAGCTACCATGTCTGTACTAGGCGGACTGTCTGTGGGTGAACGGGGTAGTTAATGCCTCCTTAACAAAGAGGAGGAATTCCAACCTGCTTAGAAGAGGCAGTTGTGGGGACTTTTTCAGGGAAAAAGTAATCCCTGAAACCCTGTGGAATGGATAATTATCAGCAAATGCCTAACATACTGTTATTGGGCAAGGTATTGGAGCATGTGGAACTCCAGGAATCACTGGGTGAAACAGATTATCTAGATACATTTCAGCCTGGTTTCAGGGCTTGTTATGGGACAGAAATAACCTTGGTTTTGTTTGTGGGACTGGACAGGGGGAGTGTGACCCTACTGATTCCACTGGACCTCTCAGTGGCTTTCTTTATCAATGATTACGGTATCCTTCTGGGCTGCCTTGCTGGAATGGGACTTGGAGGTACTGTTTTGCTTTCTGGAGGGGTTGAACACAGAAGACTGGGAGACTCCTGTTTAGCCTGTTCCCCATTCTATATGAAAAATACATGAAACTGCTGGGAGAAGTTGTCTGGAGTTTTGGGTTATGGTGCCATCAATATGTGGATGACACTCAACTGTGCTACTATTTTCCACTCTAATTCTAGGAGACTATTTGGGTTTTAAAACAATGCATGTCATAATAATAGACTGGATGAGGGCAAACAAATTGAAATTTAATCCAGACAGGACAGAGGTACTCCTGTTCAGATGAAAGGCAGATCAGGGAATTGGGATTCAGTCTGTTTTAGAAGAAGTTACACCCCTCTCTCCGAAGAGAAAAGTTCACTGTTTGGGTATATTCCTTGACTCAGCTCTGAACCTGAAAGCCCATGTTTCTGAGGTGGCAAGGACCAAGGAGTGCTTTTGCATATTTAAAGTTGTGTGCCAACTGTGCCCATTCCTTGAGACACCGGAAATTGCCATAGGGTACAAGCCTTAACTACTTCCCATTTTGTCTACTAAAATACACTCTACATGGGGTTGTCTTTGAACAGTGTTTTGGAAAAGTCCGATAGTTTAAAGAGCTGCAACCAGAGTGGTAACTGATTGGCAGGTTGGAGGCAGGAATGTCACTAGGGGTGTGTGGGGATTGTGGGCTGCGCCAGGTGACACTCTATGAGGGAGTTGACAATGCTGCTCCCCAAACATCTGTCTTTTGACAGAAACAGGATGTGGCATTCACCCAGGTCCCTTTATAAATGAAGAGATGGTATGAATGGGGCAAGGCTCACTGGGAGGAAAGGCAAGGGCCAAGTGTTTTTTAAAATTAAAATTTAAAATTATTAATTTTAATTTTTTTAAATAACTTTTTTTTACAGGGATTATGATTTATGAACAACAGTACTACAAAAACACTACTAAGGATTCTGTATGGTGTGGTATGGGAGGAGGTTAATGGGGTATGTGTGACACCATGACATACCACACTGGGTGAAGCCAATCCTAGTGATGCCATTGGTTACAGGGACCATAATACTCCTCTGTTAAAACAGCTTGCCTGGTTCCCAATTTTTTCTGGACAAAGTTCAGTGTTGGTTATGACCTATAAGCCCCTATGTAGATCAGGTCCAGACAGTTTTTCAGACTATACTGTATGTCTATGAATGCATATACTCCAGTTCTGAGATCATCAGGAGAGGCCCTTCTCTCGGGACTTGATCACACGGGGGGCTTACCATGAACAAATCACTATGCAAACATCATACACAGCTGGTTGCTGAACTGATGTTGGAGACGCCCAGGCTTCTTGTCCTGGGCGACTTCAACATCTCCCTCACGGCCAGCTACGTTCCACCCGGTGCGGCTCGGGAATTCATGGATACCTTGGCTGCCATGGGCCTGTCCCAGCTGATACAGGGTCCCACGCATTGCGCGGGTAATACACTTGATTTGGTCTTCTGTTCGGATGCGGAAAATCCGTGGGTGGAAATAGCTAATATTTCCCCCTTGCCATGGACGGATCATTTCCTGGTAGAGGTGAAAATCAAGGCCTCTACCCAGATCCCCCCCGGGGGTGGTGGACCAGTTAGGATGGTCCACCCTCGAAGGCTGATGGAACCTGAGAGATTCCAAGAAGCCTTAGAGGGGCTTGCGGTTGGAAATGACGGCGACTCTGTTGATGCCCTTACCGGTATTTGGAATACCGGTCTTTCTGGGGCTATACACAGAATCGCTCCCAAGCGTCCTCTCAGGCCTGCTTCCAATCGTAAGCCTTGGTATACGGAAGAGCTCCGGGCGAGGAAGCGGGTTCTGCGACGACTAGAGTGCCGTTGGCGGAAAGACCTTCGCTTAAACGACAAGACTCTCCTAGACCGGCTGTTGAAGGACTATGGAGAGGCAATACGAGCAACAAAGAATTCGTTCTATGGTGCTCGTATTGCGTCCGCTGAGTCACGTCCGGCAGAGTTGTTCAGGGTGGTCAGGGAGCTAACTCAGCTCCCTCCTGCCCTGAACCAGATCCTTGAACCGTCTAAGGCCTGCTGTGACCTTTTCAATGACTTTTTTGCGGATAAAACTTCTCGCATAAGCGAAGGTCTGAACGCCGATGTTAATGCAGAACCTAGGGTAGGAGTGTCCAGAGCCTCCGTGGACTG
>NC_056526.1:137017003-137017511 GCF_019175285.1 Sceloporus undulatus | reverse complement strand
GGTAGGAGTGTCCAGAGCCTCCGTGGACTGTGTTACACTGGATCAGTTTGAGTTGGTGAGTACCGAGGATGTGGACAAGATCCTCGGAAGTGTTCGGAAAACGACCTGCTCTCTTGATCCCTGCCCCTCGTGGTTAGCGGCCCAGGGGGGACCGGTGGTAACGACATTGTTACGCCGGATAATTAACACCTCTCTCAGGGAAGGGCGATTTCCATCGGATCTTAAATTGGCCATCGTAAGACCGATCCTAAAGAAGCCCTCCCTTGACCCCCTGGTACATAATAATTATCGGCCTGTTTCGCTGCTACCATTTTTGGGGAAGGTGATCGAGAGAGCGGTTGCGATCCAGCTTCAGGCGGTCTTGGATGAAACGGATTATCTGGACCCATTTCAAACTGGCTTCCGGGCGGGTCACGGGGTTGAGACGGCCATGGTCGCCTTGGTCGATGATCTCCGTCTGGGCATCGACAGGGGAAGCGTGTCCCTGTTGGTGCTCTTGGACATCTCA
>NC_056526.1:137010890-137016903 GCF_019175285.1 Sceloporus undulatus | reverse complement strand
GGTCCCAGATGGTGCAGCTGGGGGACGTGTGCTCCAGTGAGCGGGCCCTTAAAACCGGGGTCCCTCAAGGAGCCATTCTGTCCCCCATGCTATTTAACATTTACATGAAACCGTTGGGAGAGATCATCCGGAGACATGGGGCGCGGGGTTATCAGTACGCTGATGACACCCAAATTATTTTCTCTATGTCTCCGACTGATGCAGTGACTGGGGATGGCGTCTCTCCTCTCGTGGCCTGTCTGGAGTCAGTAATGGGCTGGATGAGGGAAAACCGACTCAAACTTAATCCAGAGAAAACGGAGCTACTAGTGATAGGTCCCTATGGTCCAGGAATGGCGGTGGTTCCACCTGTCCTGAATGGGGTCACGCTCCCTGTGAAGGACTCCGTGCGCAGTCTGGGGGTGCTTCTTGACTCGTCCCTTCACCTGACTGCTCAGGTGAATGCGACGGTCAAGAGTACCTGTTATCAGCTTCGGCTGATTCGCCAGCTGCGCCCATACCTGGCCCAGAGGGACCTTGAAACTGTTGTACACGCTCTGGTAACTTCGAGATTGGATTTCTGCAACGCACTCTACATGGGGCAACCCTTATACCACACTCGGAAGCTGCAAGTAGTGCAGAATATGGCAGCACGGCTGGTCACTGGCGTTTCCAGGACCAGCCACATAACACCAGTGCTCAAAGATCTCCATTGGCTGCCTATTCGCTTCCGAGCTCAATATAAGGTGTTGGTTATTACCTATAAAGCCCTAAATGGCTTGGGCCCAGGATTCCTGAAGGACCGTCTCTCCCCGTACATTCCGCCTCGCACCCTCAGAACATCTGGGCAGCAACTCCTGAAGGTGCCTGGGGCAAGGTTGGCCGCTACGGCCAGAAGGTCCTTTTCCACAGCCGCCCCAGCCCTTTGGAATACGCTGCCCACAGAGCTCCGCTCATCTACCACCCTGGCCCAATTTAGGAAGGGACTCAAAACCTTCCTATTCAATCAGGCATTCCCCGACTAAACATCCTATGGGCCTCCCTCCTCACTCGTGGCCGTGAGGTTGGGCTAAGGGGTTTTTATTGTTTTTATGTAGAGATAATGCTGTTTTTAATCTGTTTTATATTGTAATTGCTGCACTAAGGTGCATTTGTAAGCCGCCCTGATCTATTTGGAAGGGCAGGGTATAAATAAAATTTTATTATTATTATTATTATTATAAATTGTTTAAAAAGCGCAATCAGGGTTCACACACTCGCACACTTCTCCTGTCAGTGAATTGTCAGAGATGCATCTCCGCTCACTTCTTCCATGACCAAAGCAGCATGAAGCACATAATGGAAGATCTTGTTAATACTAAAGGACACTTTGGTCATGGAATAAGCGAGTGGGGATGTGTCCGTGATGATTCACTGATGGGAGAAGTGCGCCGGCATGTGAACCCTGATCACACTTTTTAAACTATTTATGATGTTTGCATGGCAATTTATTCATGGCAAGCCCCCCATGTGATAAAAGTCCTCCTCAGTTTCACCACCTTCACAAGCACAATTGTTGGCGATGTGAGAGAGGGCCTTTTAGTGGTTGCCCCTAGACTCTGGAACTTCTGTCATGCCCCTCCCCTTGCTTGAGAGTTTAGCTTTAGAAGACAAAATAGACATACCTGCCATCCCCCCCTCACTTGAAAATCTGGCATGCAAAGACAAAATAGACCTACCACAGCCATACCTTTTTCCAGATCTGCCTGACAGCCATCTGAGTTCTCCAGAAGAGAAGGAGATTTCAGAGATAGCTCCAAGTCCTCAAGAAAGATGAACGCTTCAGTGTTTAGCACAAACTCAGTCCTTTCCTGCAGGTGAAGTAAGAGGTTGTGTGCATGCAACTGGGAAATGTCCTCTTGAAATATGGTCTGCAAGTTGAATGGAGCTGAGTTGGTGGGCTTCATAAGTCAGGGGCTCTCTTGCCCTAACAGTCCAGCATGCCTTATTCCAATGTGTGCAGACTCTGGCAACAGACAGTTTCCTGTTTTACCCAACAAATTCTAGTATTAATATTTATTGAACATAATTCATAACAGTCAGAACATGGAAGAGTCCCTTTTTTGGACTCCAGCTCTTAAAATTCCCAAGGCAGCATGGAATTATACTAAAAACAAACAAACAAAAAACCCAAGCCAAACATTCTTTCTGAGTCCTACGAATACTCAGATCTACACTAGTGCTTGTTCAGCCAATATAAACTTTCTCAATTTGCCTTCTCAAGGTGGTTTCTTTGTAAGAGGGAATCTTCTCTCTGGCATAGGACTCAGTGTTTTCTTTAAAGCAGTGGTTCCCAACCTGTGGGTTGGGACCCCTTTGGGGGTCGAATGACCCTTTCATGAGGATCGCCTAAGACCATTGGAAAACACCTATTTAATTACAGTTATGAAGTAGCAACAAAAATAACTTCATGGGTTTGGGTCACCACAAAATGAGGAACTGTATTAAAGGGTCACAGCATTAAGAAGGTTGGGAATCACTGCTTTAAAGCTTAATCCAAGCTATAACTTCCCAAAAAGTTAAATGGTATGTTGTTTTATTTCTTCATGATATTTTTTACTCAAGTCATTTCCATATAGATGAGTGATAGTATAAATTGTATCCATCATTTGCAAAGAACATACAGATTGTCCATTAAAATTAAACTCCTTGTGAGACAGCTTGTAATATTCTTTACTGCAAAGAACTTGAAACAATTAGGGATTTAAATTCTTTGAATACAGACATCAATATTAAGCTGTTGGTTTATTATTAACTGTTTCAAAAGCAAAGGGAACGAAGAAACAAAAGAAAAGAAATAAAAACAAAAGAAGCAATTATAAGGATTACTTTAAAAAAGGGTACATGATGCAGCATTTCAGACCCGTCCATCCCTATCTTTAAGTTAAAGGGAGAATTAACAGTGGTAAACAGTAACAAATGACAATATTAGGGAGTGGGGAAGAAAGACTAATCCATGCTGTGTAAATCAGTCATTCATGCTTCTGTTTGATAGTTAAAACACAACAGAAGTTAAATAGGTCACTGAAAGATGCATTCCATGTTGCATAGCAAATGTTAGTTTTGTCATTTATGACAAAAAGAAGCAAATAATTCAAAACTTCAATATGAATTATTTGTTATCTGCAGTGTAGCAGAGCTTAAAAGAAGACTGTATAACAACTTATGTAGCAACCTCTATACATGAGGCTGTCTTTGTAATGAAAATTGAAAGACAGTGGATATTATTTTTGAAAACAAGTATGTTCTATTTCTGAAATTATTATTTTAAAAATTAAATAATAAAATTATTTAAACAACAGCAGCAACAACAACACATCTATGCTAATGAAACCTCACAGAATGTAAAATGCTTAGACTAAACAGATTGGAGGATTGGGCCAGCACTAACAAAATGAATTTTATTACAGCATTTTTGAGCCAGGAATTGTAGCACAAATTTCCAAGAAGTGTGGAATCTCAAGGAAGAGTGTGTTCTGCTTAGCATATTAGTCTGGGAATTGCATCTGAAGTGGAAGATAATACTAATTCCCCCTACCCACCCACCCCATTTCACAACTTTATTTATATACAGTGGGTCCTCCACATTTGCACATTTGCTGGGGTTAAGGATGCAGGATCCTCATGAAAGTGAAAAAAACTGCAAATTAAAAAAACACTATTTTTTTTTAACCTGAGAGAATACCTCTTTAGGAATCTCTAGGTCCTTCACTGCAACTCTGTGGTCAACATCTGCCGGAAGTTGATCTTAGAATTGTGCTGAGGACCTACAAATGCCTAGAGAAGTGTTCTTTTTGGAAATCCCTAGGTCCTCTAGAGTGACATTTGACAGATATCGCCCACAGAATTGTGCTGGAGAAACTAGAGATTCCTAGAGAGGACATGTTAATCAAATCTGTGAATAATCAACTCCACAAAAGTCAAAGCCACAAATATGGAGTGCTGACTGTACGTCCTTTCTCCCCAAGACCAGGACTTGTGGCTTAAACATGAATACAATTTATATTCTTTTGTTTAGGTATAATTAAATTGTTATTTCCTTTCCTAGGTCATATCCACACCACAAAGTTATAGCAGTCTGGGACCATGTTAATTCTCATGGCTTCATACAGTGGAATTCTGGAATTTGTAGTTTGGAGTGGGATTTCTGTGCTAGAGAGTTTTAGTGCAAATCTCTAAATTAGCAGAAAAGTCTTCCAGAAAACTACAAATCCAAGGATTCCATAAGATGAAGTTATGGCAATTAAAGTGGAATTGAACTGCTATAATTGTGTAGTGCAGGCATGCCCTGTTAACTCCTTCTGTGGGGGTACGCCCTGCTTCTCCCCAGTCCCAAGGCATGGGGCTGCTCTGTGCACATTCACACAGCAGCTCCATGCTTTTGGGGGTGGAGGGGTCAGCAACAAGTGATTCTGGCTGCCAACCGTCTCCTGAAGCTGACTGCTGTGTGAATGTGCACACAGCAGCCGGATTGAGGGAGTTGGTGGCACAACTGCTGCGAGGGGGAGAGGGGAGGAGGAGAGGAGCAGAATTGTGCTCATTTACACCACATGACTGCTGCAGAAGGAATCTATCACATGAACGAATGATGCACAAAGGCACTAATGTAGTAGCAGAGAGTGAGAGCCTACTGACAGGTTTTGCCCAGCCGTGAAAAGTATACAACAATAACGAATTGAATGCAAGACAGCAACAGCAGGGTCACAATATTGTGCAATAAGTACCAACCAAAAACACTTTTATCCTGCTAAAATTCCATGTTTTAGCCTCATTTGGCAAAGTCCTGCATATCTTCTCATTTAGGGATACATATGAACTGCAAAAGTCCCCCAGAGCCCACTCACTGGTCAGCAACTGCTGCTGTTGATGGGAATCATTCCCCCTTTTGCTCATGACTATCAGAGTGATGTTCTCAACCCTCCCTCTCCATGTGAGCAATCTCCATTTTGAGTGGGGATTCTGACAAGGACTGTGTTGCAATGGAGATTGCTCACACAAGGGGGTGAAAACATTAGTCAACCCCTTCCCAAGTTACAGGAAAACAACTGTTGATTGAAGTGGCTGCTAATGGATAAGTGAGGATTGGGAAAATTGGGCCAGGATTCACTACACATCTATGTAACTACTATGGTTATGTAACAACATATTGCATAGAGGATTCCAGGCATTTTTTTCTTGCTTGCAAATGCGAGTCTTTAGTTCTCCACTTCTGTGTCCCATTCCTTTGTTTCTACTTTGTTTCTCAAGTTCCAGAGGGACACCTGTTTCCAATCACTGGGCTTGCTCTATTTAATGCTCCAGCAACTGTGTTTCATATTCATCTTGTTAACTTGGCCTAGCTTTTATAAAGGGTGCAAATTATTCCCCCTCAGTGAGTACCATTCCCAAGCAGCACTTAAAAGCACTATTTTGTGTCATTTTGTGTTTGTTTGTCACTTTAGTATCCCCTTTCCTCTTCTGAGTGCAAGGCTATGGTCTGATGGGTCTAGCAGTCCATTATGGTGTGCGTGTGTGTGTGTTGTCACTGCCCATCAAAGTCATCTAGGCAACAGTGCATTTGCGAATGAGTAGAGATCAGCACTGATTATTTAAAAGTCCTGTGTATGCCTTTCTTAGAGTGCCTTTGATGGACTCTATTGCTACCAGATTTTTCATACTGCAAAGTTGCCTGTTACCATAAGCTCTGTTCCAGCCTCATATAGGCCAGGGTGCTTGCTATGATTGCTTGGCTCTCCAGGGTTGCAGACTAACTGGGGTTTTCCCAGCTCTGCCCAGAGATGCCAAGGATTGAAGCTACAACTTCCTGCATATAAATGTTCTACCTCAGCAGTGTTGCCAACAAGCCTCGGAGATAATTCCCGGAAACGTTTGTCCAAAACCCGCTGAATCCCCCCAGATCACACGGAATATTCAGTCACAATTCCCAGAAAATTCCCATAATGCTAAAATGGCAGATCTTTTGCAAATAAACGTAAACATAATTGAATAAAAATAA
>NC_056526.1:137006512-137010790 GCF_019175285.1 Sceloporus undulatus | reverse complement strand
ACAAGGGCCATCCAGCCATGCAGGAACTCCCAATCAAAGCATCCCCGACAGATGGCCATCCAGCCTCTGTTTGAAGACCTCACAGGAGGCAGACTCCACCACTCTCTGAGGGAATGGGTTTCACTGTTGAACAGCCCTTACTGCCAGGAAGTTCTTCTGAATTTTGAGGTGGAATCTCTTTTCCTGTAGCTTGCATCCATTGCTCCAGGTCCTGTTCTCTGGAGCAGCAGAAAACAAGTTTGCTCCCTCCTCAATATGGCATCCCTTTAAGTATTTAAACAGGGCTATCATATCAACTCTTAACCTTCTCTTCTCCAAGCTAAACATCCCCAGCTCCCTAAGTTGTGTTGTAAGCCGCTTTGACTGTCTTGTCACAGAAAAGTGGGATATAAATAAAAGTTTTATTATTGTTATTTATTTATTTATTTATTTAAGTTGTTCCTCATAGGGCATGGTTTCCAGACCCTTCACCATTTTAGTTGCCCTCCTTTGGCAACATCTTTTTTGAATTGTGGTGCCCAGAACTTGACATAGTATTCCAGGTCGAGCTTGGCCAAAGCAGAATAGAGTGGCACTATTACTTCCCTTGATCTAGACACTATACTTCTATGCAGCCTAAAATCACATCGGCCCTTTTAGCTGCTGCATCGCACTGTTGACTCAATTTGTAGTCTACTTGGACTCAATTTGTAGTCTACTTGGAATCCCAGATCTCTTTCACATGTAGTCTCGTTCAGCCAGGTGTCCCCCATGCTATATCTGTGCATTTCATTTTTCCGCCCTAAGTGCAGAAACTTATATTTTGTCTATCTTTGCATTTTGCCACTGTGTGTCCCTGGAAATAGTGTGATGGTTAGCATACTACAGGACTCTGTCTTATGTTATCAATACTATTAGTTGGCCCGTAATGATATCACTTTTTTATGGATTTTGGATATATATATATATATATATATAGGTATTCTCCTTCCTTGCAGATCCAAGACCTCTTTCTCTATTACTTTCTTTGCCTGACACAGGACTGGTTTGGTTTATCACTGAACACTCCAACTGACACAAAATCTGCAGAGTTCCTCTTATCCACATAACAAATTGTGCCCATATCATCCGTATATGCAACCTGATCCCTGTCTGGGAACATGCACAAACCACACCATTGATTTATACCCCTGCATTTGGCAACTGGATCATCTATGTTTTTTCATGCATGTGTGTGCAGGAATGAGCCCTCCATACGATGTACTGGATTAGGGCTGAAAGATCATGTGAACCATCCCCTCTTTGCATTCCCCTCTTTTCCCTACTGCCTTTCCCCCTACCCCCTTAAAAGAAAATACAGTCAGGCCTCCATATCCAAGGATTTTTTTATCCACATATTCAATCATCCATGGCTTGAAAATATAACACACAACACAGAGAGAGAGAGAGAGAAAGAGAGAGAGAGAGAGCAAACATTGATTTTGCCATTTTATACAAGGGACACCATTTTACTATGCTCCTGTATTTTATTTATTTATTTAATTTCTATGCCACCTTTCTCCCAAAAGGGACGCAAGGCAGCTCACAAACAAAACACATTAAAAATGGAACTTCACTATATGGATTTTGGTCTCCATGGGGAGTCCCGCAACCAAAGCCCAGAGGATACCAAGGACCCACTGCAACAACAACAACAACAGAGACACTTTTACAGCTGATGACCCATCTTGGTAATAGGTGACCAACTTTTAGACACACAAACTTGAGATAAATTTTAGATGAAACATGCAGAAATGTTTGTGTAGAGCTATGTTTAAAGGCTTCCATTTTCATCTTTTAAAAAAATATGTAAAGAAATCAACTTTGCCATTTGAGCACAAATTGGGAACACAGAGTTGTTGGCTGTTGCAGTTCTTTTAACAATGCAAAACTGTTGTGCATGCAAATATCTTGATTTGAGTGGTTCTCAAAAAATACATCTCAGAATAGCATATCCTCCAGCCATTTGTTACACCTGGTAGACATCTGCAGCCGGCACGTTTTTAAGTGGTTTGGGCCAGAAGGGATTACCAACACAGCAGTATTACATGCAACGTCTGTCTCACCATTTGATTTTTACATTAACCTGCAAACCCTATGGGATGCCAGTCTAATAAAGTACTACATAGATTTCAGAAGATCCATCTCCTCTGGAGAAGATTTAACATCTGGTTCAATTACAGAGAAATATGATGAGCCAAAAAGGCACATGATTATCAAAGAGACTCACTTGCGGATTTTTATTAGATTCCTCAGAGAGGGAAAATATGGCTTCTTTGCCGATGACATTTGAGTGATGAAGTTTAGTAACAGCTGTGTTTCATTGAGTAATTAATTTGTTATAATTTTGCTCCATGAAGATACACATTTGAAGGCGCTCTTTCAGCTAAATTTGATAATGTAGCATGGAGATTCAATTTTTTAAAATAAAAAAGCATTTATGTAAGTTTCTGGTATGAATCTTTTCTTTGAAAAACAAGATACATAACACAAACATTCACATTCAGTTTCACTTAAGAATTACATTATCATTTAAAAAATTAAACAGCCAAGTATGCTTGCATCTTAATTCAGCGGTTTCATCTAACAAGATAAAGTTACACTGAAGTCTGCTGGAACCTGTCAGAGTATACAGATATATCAGCAATTGAAAAGCAAGCTAAGAAATTATATTTTTTAACTTTTTCTAGTGCCTAAATTTTGAATTTTCATATCAGAGTGATCCTTTATTTTGCCATCATCCTGAATTTGTGCTTTATCTCTGGATATCAACAGTGTTTGGAATACACACACAAATATTCAACGATTTCACTAACATGAGAGCATGAAGGTTTATTAATGACCTGCTCAAACACGGGAAACAAATTAACTCTAGTCTCATTGCATATTTTAATTATTACCATTACATCACTCTGAAATCCATTCTGATTTTTAAACATTTCTATTAAATGCTACCTCCATTTTAGCAGTGGCAACAACCTAGTGAGAAGCTCTTTCCCTGAAAAAAACAGTTCACCTGTCATCAAAAGTCTTCATTTGCTTTGGTCAGTAACAGAGAATTATTCATTTTTCATAGGTCTGTTACATTAATCTGTTGCAACAAAATGATAAAAATGTATGACATTGGTAAGACTAGGAAATTTATTATAGCAGAAGCTTTTGTGGGTCCACAATTCACTGATCCTGAAGCATAGAATATAATCTTAGAGGTGTGTATGCATGTGTGTATATCTGGGCACATGGAGAAAGAGATTGAACAGAGGGTAAACAAAGGCTTGCATCCATACCGTAGAAGTAATGTAGTTTGACACCATTTTAAGTGCTGTAGTTCCATCCTATGGAATCCAGGGATTTGTAGTTTTACATGATCTTTAACCTTTGCTGCCAGAGTGCTGGTGTCTCACAAAACTATAAACCCCAGGATTCTGTAGGATGGAACTGTGACAGTAAAAATGCTGTCAAACTGCATTATTTCAATAGTACACCGTACATGCACCTTAAGCCATTCAATGGAACTGGATGTACCCCACTGAACAAACCCCAAAATCCTGTGTAAAGCACAAGGCCTTTTATAGGGGAAAAGTAGATATGAAAATTGGCCTGTACAGTATAACGTTTAACTACTGTTACATACCACTAATAGAAATCACACATAATATCAGTCTGAGTGGGACATAGGACTAAACGGCAGTGTAGCATTAAGACAAAAAGCACCATCTCTGTTTTTACCTTGTCTTCCATCACTGCTGCAAGATAGAATCTGGAAGCTTTTAGGTCTATTTTGTATTACTTTGCAGATTGTCGTGTCAAGTTTTACCACAATTAATTCTAACCACAATTTCTGGTAGTGTAGCTGGCAGGCCTGAAGCAGGTCCCAAACCAGTTTTTGCAGCCCATCCTTGAACCCTGGCAGTGCTCCTTGTTTGTTTGTTTTTTTAAAAAATAAAGCACCAATAAAACATGCAAGTATTTTATGAGTCTGTAAGAATGGCATTCTTTCACTGTATTTATGATATATAGTACAGCTGTTTGTTTGCTAGCTTATTTCTAGATAGCCAGAGGGTAACTGGACAACCTTAGAGCACAGGATGACATAAAAGCTCTTTAGGATCATGAGAGTCACTCCTTGCCCAAGTGGGTTGAAGGATGCTATATCATCATCAACTTTTTGGAGCCAGATTCCTTTGATGCTGCTGTACAGAGTAGGGCTAACAGAGGGGATGTCAGTTGTACCACCTCTATCTGACTAAAAGAACCATA
>NC_056526.1:137001560-137006412 GCF_019175285.1 Sceloporus undulatus | reverse complement strand
CAGGTAGGGTCGCAGTTGACGTATCAACCAAAGTTGGTACCAAGCACTTCTGGACGTCGCATCCACTTGAGATGACAAATGTAGAGATGGATCCAGAAGTACTCCCAAACTGTGACTCATCCTTCAGGGGAAGTGTGACCCCATCAAGGAATGGTGGACAAATTTCCCTCCCCAGACCTAAGGAACCTATGGCAAGTACCTCCGTTTTCTCTGGATTCAGCCTGAGTTTGTTTTTCCTCATCCATCCCATTACTGACTCAAGGCAGGGATTCAGAGGGGAGAAGTCATCCTTAGTCACTGTAGCAGTCGAGGACATAGAGAAACATATTTGGGTGTCATCTCTCCCAGAGGTTTCATGTAAATGTTAAATAGCATGGGGGACAGAATGGCACCTTGAGGGATGCCAGATGTAAGCTCTTTCCTAGAAGAGCAGCTGTTCCCCAGCCTCACCATCTGGGACCTGCCCAAGAGGTAGGATCAGTGCCACTGGAGCACAGTGCCCCCTATGCCCAACTCCCTAAAGGATGCATTGATTATAGATTGTAATAGTGTAGTCATAGCATTCTCTCCCTAGATGGTCAACCATGATGGACAAGGATCGAGAGTGCACGTCGTCCTCCTTACACTTCCAAGGAGCTTGTCCACTACATCGGTGCTTACAAACTCAAGGTGATCCAGTCTAACGTGGCCCACGGAGTCTCTGGACACCTCTCTTACTGTTTCTGTGGAAATGCTGGCATCAAGATCAGCCCTTATCCGAGAGATTTTGTCTGCAAAAAAGTCATTGAAAGCGTCATAGCAGGCTATAGTTGGTTGAAGCAAGGGGTTCTGGGTGGGAGGTGGTTGCGTAAGCTCTCTGACCACCCTGAACAGCTCTGCTGGACGGGACTCTGGAGACGATACGTGCAGCATATGAAGAATTCTTTGCTGCACCTATTGCCACTCCATAAGACTTCAATAAGTTCTCAAGGAGTGTCTTGTCGGATAAGTGCTGATGTATTGAAGAGACATGCTATACCAAGGTGACCAGATAGCCTAAAAGGCACCACAAAATGTAGGACATTCAAGAAAAATGTAGGGCATTACAAAATAAAAACACTAATGTTAAATGTAAATGCATGCTCATTACACATGCCCAAAATGGAAAACATTTTGAAAATTCTCCTGGACAGAAGGTTCAAATGTAGGACATATCCTGGAAAAGGAAGATGTCCAGTCAGCCTGTGCTATATGGAATGCTCCCAAACAAGTATGTATCCGGTTCCTTTTACTAGCATGATCGTGGTGAGAATGGGGCTCATGTGATAAACTCCAAAGTCTGGATTGTGTATTGCTTTTGACCACTAAACATGACCGGGGTGGGGGGCTGCTAAAAGTTAGAGATGATTCAGCCCTAATCTTTGTGATATGGTTATTAATTCCAAGTAAACAGACACCATGCCATACTAATAGCATTCAAACATGAAAACCATGATGGATGTTCTGGCTACTTGCCACAGCAATACAATCCCTCTCGGCAAATGGGTTGACATTGGCATGAAAAGTGACATAATCATCCCCCTCCCTTGACCCATGTAGTCTCCTCCATTTTAGGAGACCCCTATATTGTGTGGTATTTGTCAAAACTGCAGGCCTCACTGTAAGAATCACAAAAGGAGACAGTGCCAGATCATAGCTGCTCTGGACCTGCAGAAAGCATGACATATTGGCTTTTGGATGGTAGACCAAGGTGGCCCTCTTCTGGAGGGTTTTTGTGTTGCTCTCCTTGCTGTTATGTTACCCACCCATGGTTCATGTAATGATAGGAGAAACATGTCATTAAATCTTATGTGTCTTCCTTTTAAAAGAAATGAAAATAAATAACATACAGAGGAGACTGATCCAGTGCAGGCTGATAGCAGGCAGAAAACTCAGATCTTGGAATTAACATTAATGTACACTGCATCTACACTCTAGATTGCTTTTACTGCCACAACTCAATATGATGCAATGCTGGGATTGGTAATTTTGTGAGATGTTTTTAGTTTTCTTTCTCAGAGATTTCTGGTACCCCACCAAGCTACAAATGCAGCTTGGCAGCACTTTAACTGCCAAGGCTAAATGCTATGGAATCCTGGGATTTGTAGTTTGTTGTGGCATCAGGGTTTTCTGACAAAGAAGGGTGAATATCCCACAAAACTACAAATCCCAGAATTCTGCCACGGCATTGAACCATAGCCGTTAAAGTGGTGTCAAACTGAATCATGTTGCAGCACATATGCAACCCTTGGGTTTTGTAAAGAGTTAAATAACAGATTACTTTTTTAAAGTAACTTAAAAAACTCAATGGCTTTAATATTTTCCCACTACTATATTCCTGATGGATATCTCTTCAACCCCCACAAAAATTAGCATTCAATCCAGGAAAGAAGCTGCCATTAGAATTAAGGGACCTTGCCAGCTGAGGAAAAGTACAGCTTAAAAAGGATGAACAGGTACAGTCCTCTCTCCGACATGCCATTGTCCCAAACCTGATCCTCTTCCTGTTCTGGAGTACCTTCTGTTTCTTCTGTTGTGGTAGTTGTTCAAATGTGACAAGTGAAACACAATCAGAAATTTGATATATCATCTAATTTGGCTTTATTAATAAGATTTTTAAAAATAAATGGCTACACTTTAAAACAATTTAATACGATACACTTCGCAACATTTTCAGTATGTTTTGTTAATGACCATGGAGCTATTGAATTGACACAGATCAATTTTCTTTCCCTTAACAGGCATTTTGCCTAAATACCTTGACGGCACCAATTCCATCTGATCTTGGAAGTTAAATAGAGTCAGGTCTGCTTATTACTTGGATGGCAAGCCACAAAGGAATTCCAGGTGTGGTGGGCTATATTTCATACAAAGAAAACCCTGTGAAATTCATGGGATTGTCATAAGTCAACAAGTACTTCAAGGCACACACTTTTCTTAATAATATGTAAAGTAATTCCAATGTTGCCTTTCTTTTTCTTCTGAAAACCAGGGTGTCCAGAAGTAGCTCTGAGGAATCTTGATTATAAAATAGTTATATAATCTGTTCACAGAGACTCAAATCCTACTGGTTAGTCCCAACCTGAGTAGAGCCACTGAAACAATTGTTGAGCAGTGAGTCAACATATAGGTATATCTGAATTTACTCTCATCAGGATTAACAAAAAGATAGAATTAGTAATTGTTCATTTTGTGTCACTGAAGATTTTGGTTAAAAAAACGGAAGAGAGAAAGGTAACATACTGAGGTGTCCAGGAGTATCAACATACTGACAGATCTATTGTATTCAGTTCTACCTGTCATAAAGCGTAAACCAAGCTCAGTGCTCACCTCACTTCTACTAGAGTAAAGAAGACCAGCATTAACTTTCACAAAGCTACTTGATTTTTATTTTTAAGAGAAGAATAGATGGTTTTTATCTCATAAAATTCCATTTACCTTTTTGGACACAGTAACACATCTGGGAAGCATTTGAAGAGACCTAATATGTTATGAAGTGAGTTGGAAAAGAATATGCTCTGTCTCGATCAATTTTGGAATGGTGAACATTTTGAAGAGGTCCTTTAAATCGCAGGGAGAGTAGCAGGTCTCTGCTGCAGATATTATTAATTTCCATAGCCCATCCTGTCATTATTTTGAAGAACCTTCAACGGCTTTCATGGCCGGCATCCATGGTTTTTTGGCCCATTGTGGCATCTAATGAAGATGCCAGCCACAGATGCTGGCGAAACATCAGGAAGAAAATCTTCTAGAACATGGCCACATAGCCCGAAAAACCCACAAAAACCCACAACCTTCAATGAAGAAAGGGGCTGCAGCTTCTACCAAGGCAGACCACAGTGGCTTTCTAGCTCAATAATGTGTACACTTGGCAGTATCTCTCAGGGTGTTAGGAAGTGCCCACACAAATGGGAAAACCCAGTCTACCATTGGGGCTTCCAGATCTGTGGGGAGGACAAGCTGTCCACACAACTGGCAGCCACAATGGGCCAATACTGGCAATAGTGTCTACACACTCCCCAGGCTGGTGGGGCAAATGCCATCCTACTGAGCATTAGTGCGCTGTACTGATAGTATTATTGTGCTAGTGTGTGCTAGTGTGATCAGTTTGTATGTCTGCCAAAGAAATGGCACTGGGGGAATTGTGTGAATTTGGAAGTGAAAGTGCTGTGGCTTGGAGTTGGACATTCTGGGAGGAAAGAGGTCAGCAGGCTGCTGATTTTCCCCATCCCTGCACCCACATGCACTCTTCATGTTCAGGGGATTCTCCATAGTTTCTGTCCTGATTCAGAGCAAAGGGGGCTTCTTTTTACTTTAGAGAATCACCCTGGAGCACAGATTGGTCCCATGTTTTCCCCATGTCATTTAATCTGGTCAGTGTAAGAATGGGATGAGAACATTTCTTTTCCTCTATGCAGAGACAGTTGTCCAGTCCTACCCTTTCCCATGCAAAACCTGTGCTCTGTCTTTGAGCTGTATGTGTATGCCTTTGCATCCAGTTCAGCAGTCAATTTATGGTAACCCCATGAATCAGCATAGTAACAAAGGGCTTGTCCAAAGGGGAGGGAGAGTTTCTGAAAGTATCAAGGGTATCCTCTTCTTTTTGCTTTGATTTTACCTGCATATTCCCAGGTCTGCATCCCATTTTTTCTTGAAATTTCTGATTTCTCTCCCTCTCCCTGTCCTTGTATTCTTCTCCTTCCCCCTCCCCTTCATCACATGTCACACCTAGACCCATACACCATTTCAGAAGTTAATTTTCACCTATTTCCACTGTGCTTCCATTATTATTATTATTATTATTATTATTATTATTATTATTATTATTATTATT
>NC_056526.1:136990406-136998560 GCF_019175285.1 Sceloporus undulatus | reverse complement strand
CCCTACTCCTTTTGTGTCGTGTCTTTTTGGATTGTAAGCCTGAGGGCAGGGAACGATGCAATTAAAAATAATAATAATTATAAGTCGCTCTGAGAGCCTTTAGGTCTGAAGGGTGGGGCATAAATACTGTAAATAAATAAATAAAATTATTCAGGAGTTATAGACAGAGTGCTAAAGTGCGTTAGCAATTTGACGCCAATTATACATTAAGATCATTTTGTTTTGATGCAAACATTCCTCTTTCCCTCTCTTGATCTTTGTTGATCCTGTCCCTTGAAAACAACAGTTGCATTTACTAATGGTGGCCGTCTTATCTAGTTCTGCGATAATACAAACAGCCAACCAAGTAAAGTTACATTTTATTTTGGAAAGTACTAGGTTAATTTAAATTGGTCTTAGTAATGCCGGGAGTTCCCCCAAAATACTTCAAAATGGAGAAAATGTCCTGTGGGGGTCTCCAAAATAAAATTGGTTTGTACAGGAACAAAACCTGGGACTTTCAGAGTCATTTTTCTCTCCTGGAGGAGCTCAAAAATGCATCCCACAGCAAGTCACACTCGATATTACAAGGTATCACGATGAACCCTTTCCACTCCACAATACGATTTCTCTAGTTATGTGCGTCAGCAATCATACGAACAAATAAAACCTATGTTTACTTTCCAATCTGACACATAATTGTTGTTATTGTGATTGTTTTTAAATGCTGTTTTAATTGTTTTATCTTGATGTATTTTTTATCTAAATCTGTACGCCGCTTTGATCAAAGTTGGAAAAGCGGGATAAAAATAAACTATTATTATTATTATTATTATTATTATTATTATTATTATTATAAAGTTCTCATACCAAATGCAAAATGCATAGGTGAGAAAATCACATACCATGACGAACAGACATCTTTCACCACTTCAGAAAACATGACATGTACTGTATGTATAACTTATACATATACATAGCTCACACACTTTTTGCATATGTGGTATGACAAGGAAAATGAACTAGGTAACAAAAAACAAATATGATAGATAACCTGTGTACCATTGCACTGTGTCTAATTTAATACAGAGGTGGGCATCTTAAATCTGCCAAACCTACTGATACTTATATATTTGGTTTAAAATTTTGTTCTTAGACACAAACCTGCAGAAAAAATGAAAAGGGATAAAATATATCCTCTTCTTTTCAAAAATATTCAGTTTTTTAAAACAAACAAACAAATATTTGTTTAATGGCTGTACCCTTCTTTGGGCACACATTAACAATTGGAAAGAAAGTACATAGATAACTACTGTATACAGATATGCCAAATAAATAAATATTAAAAGGTCTATGAAGCAACAAGGGTGGGGAAAATATGGCCCTCTGGATGTGGTTGTAGTTCATTTCCCTTCAGTTCTTGCCATAATAAAGTAGAGGTGGCAAGACAATTTACAACCCCTAGCATGCCTCACTTTTGACTAGGCTGGCCCTAGCTAATGGGAGTTGCACCCCATTAACATAATAGGACCACAAGTTGCCAGTCCTATTCAAGAACCCAGGTCAGCCAGAGAGACTGTTGAACTATAGCCAGGAAGACATTTTTTCAGACTTTTACCTCGCAATGAAGAGATGTTCTCTATCCTCAAATACTGTGTGGGATTGTTGTGAAGAAAAATAAAGGGAGATAAGTTATGTATGCTGCATTAGGATCTTTGCAGAAAAAGCAGGATATGCATTTATTCCAACAAATGATCTACCTTCATGGTCTGAATTGCCAGAGAACGGGTTTTCATTTTGAATTCATTAGCAGAGCATCGATCAGTAAAATATTTGCTATGTGTTATAGGAAACTGAGGGACAGTGATCTTTTGTCTATACAAGGGCACACAAAATGTGCAGCTTTTCTGAAAGCCTAGCTATCTGCTTAGGTACTGACATCATTCTGCAAACATGTTCATTCAGCGTGTCTCTGAAAACTTGGATTTATGTTCCCATCAAATGATGACTCAGGAAGAAAAAAGACTCCCACATTTTTCCAATTACAAGCCCTCAATTACCCCCTCAACAACTTCCAGATCATATTAGCTCCTTTGGCTAGCTGGGACCAACCCATCAGATGGCAGGTAATTTTTTTAGGGTTCTGAGCAAGTGAGAAATGGCATGTTGGCAATCAAAATTCCATATTAATATTAAACTAACAATACTCAAGACTTGGAGCAGCAGAATATTCTAGTTGAGCTATTATGGCAAGCAATTAGAAACCCATTCCTCCAAAATGTAGAGAAATGCTTTCATGCTATGGCTTTGGATAAATGAAAAATCCCCTCTGCACCAATTAAGGCTCATTAAATGGCCCAATGTTTTTACTTTTCTTCTTTGTTCTGGCAAGACAAAGCTGCCATAAACTGCTTTCACCATCCAAGTTAAAGCTTATGACTCTTTGTAGCAATCCAACAATGGGGGGGGGGGGAACCCTCTCAGCTGCATGGATTCCATTAAAGTCCCATTCGTAGCAAGTCCTTGGTCATAAAGGCTTCACAAGCAAAAAAAAAGTTTATTAGGAGGTGAGGGTCATCTGCAAAGGCTGTTCTGCACATATATTGTTTTGAAGCTGAAATTCTATATCTATTTACCTCATAGTACATTTCACTGGACACAATGGGACTGACTTCCAAGCAAGCATCCATAGAAGTATGCTATACAGTACAGTATAGGAATAAGTGAGAGCCAGAATCCTGTTGGGGACTTATGTCTTCATAAGAGGATTTAATGTATATGAGAATTAGAATTGTGCAGTTGTCTAATGTCAATATTCAGTAGAGGGCTGCTGTTATGTTACTATATAACAGAGCCAGCAAAGTTCCTGATGAACACTGGTGCACTATACACAAGGGGACCAATGTGCATCAATCCCAATGCATATTTCATCAGTCCTGATGCACACTGAGCTCTAAACCACATTGGGCACTCTTGCTGGTGTCCCATTACACATCTTCACAATGTAATAAAGGGGTTTCTAAACATGACTGCTATGTAGCTAGGTTATGTAAAGTTATGTAGCATAACAAATCATATAGGATTTCAGAGAACTTTCCACATGTGGTATTAAAACAACAAGCATACATTTGCAAACAAACATACCATACGGATACACTAACTAAAGTGAAGTAGAAACTGCTGTCAAGGCATTAGGAAGAAATAAATCACCTGGAACAGATGACTTACTGATAAAACTGTTTCAAGCTACAGAGACAGTATCCACCCAAATTCTAACAAAGATCTGCCAGCTAATATGGAAAACAAAATAATAGCCCAAAGACTGGAAATGCTCAATAGGCATTCCAGTCCCCAAGAAAGGGACAGCAAAAATTGTAGTAACCATTGGGCCATTGCACTAATCTCCCATGCAAGCAAAGTGATGTCCAAAATTTTACAAGAAAGACTTTTATTATATATGGAGCAACAAACGCCAGACATTCAAGTTGGATTCAGAAATGGAAGAAGCACTAGGAATCACATTGGAAGTATACATCTTGGCACTAATGGGGCACACCAAAGACTTTGATTCAGCTTGTGATGTATGTAATTCAGCAAAACTTTTGACTGTATAGATCCATGAAAAAATATGGATCACTCTAAAACAGTGGTTCTCAACCTTCCTAATGCTGCAACCCTTTAATACAGTTCCTTATGTTGTGGTGACCCCCAAGCATAAAATTATTTTCGTTGCTACGTCATAAATATGTGTTTTCCGATGGTCTTAGGTGACCCCTGTGAAAAAGTTGTTTGACCCCCAAAGAGGCTGTAACCCACAGGTTGAGAACCACTGCTCTAGAAGAAATGGGAGTGTCACAACATTTTATTGTCCTAATGCACAACAAAAGGCTGTTAGGACAAAATATGGAGAAACAAAATAGTTTTCAGCAGTAATGTAGACTTGAGTTGATCAACTTGGACTCAAGTCAGACTGAAGTCATTTTAATGACTCAACTTGGACTTAACTTCATAATAAAGGACTCATTGACCCAACTTGACTTGCAACTTGTATATTTTTATCGACCAACTTTTTAGCTAGCCTAACTTCATCCAGAAATGTTACAGAATTGAAAATGGTTTCCCTCCTTTAAACAATGTTTTCATCTCACTGCTTTTTGCCCACCAGTAATGTGATTCATCATATAGGAAGCCCGTGCTTCCTGTACACTCCTGCCTCAGGACCAAAGCTTTATAGTGAATTTCATGGGTGAGTGGGATTCATACCCCAGTTCCTCTAGACCTACTGTAGTAACCAGACTGCATTACTGAAAATGTCCCCTGGAAGAGTCTTGTGGCTCCTCAGAGACTTTCAGATTTATAGTAGCATACACATTCATGGATTGATGCCCACTTTCTCTCTGATGGAGCGAGCTTTAATCCATGTAAATTGATGTCATATTAAATTTGTTAGTCTTTAAGGTGTCACAAGACTCTTTGTGTGGATATATTTGGTACAACAGATGAACACAGCTGGAATCTGTCATTTTCAAAATTTCCACTAAAACACTGTATTCTAATAAATAAATGTAGTCAATCAGGAAGATGCTGTCATGGAAAAGGAGCAACTTCTGGGAAGTGCTGAATAAAGTCTTAAAGTTAAAGATTGTCAAAATTCAGCTAGAGAATTCTTGAATAATAAATGAATATGTCTACCAACATGATGGGTCTAGAAACATCTGCTGTAGACATTAAAGACTGCAAGTTCCCTCCTTGTCAAGCTAAGTAAAAGCAGATTCTGATCATGCATATGTCTGCTATCTGCCTCTGGCTTAAAAAATAAAACAAAATCAAATTACTATGGCAACTAGGCCATATAGATGAGAACATATAAGGCACAACAGTTTGTAAGGAATGGTATGTACAGAAAAAGAGATGAGAAGGTGGGTTGTTTTTACTTCCAAGAGTAATAGTGCAGTTCTGTGCATGTCTAGTCAGATACATGACTCACTAGGTTCAATGGAACTTATTCCCAGAAAAGTGCACAGACAAGGATACACAAAGCCACCAAAGCCACCCTCCAAAGAAAACCCACACCATTACATTCCCTTTAAAACAAATATTTCTAACTTGATAGAACTACTAAGCCAGTTGGCTCCTAAAGATGGAATGAGGAGAGATCCCACCTTATCTTTCACTTGAAGGAGGTAAATGTCTTTGGATGGTGGTGGCACATAGTTTCCTCCTGAGGAACTGGCATATCACCCACTCTCATCTGCCTTACAGCATCAGCTTATGGTCATTCGAGACAACTACAAATTTATTTTAACAAAGCTGTTTTCTCCATTGTTCTCATTCCTCAGAGTTGCATAGGTACCTTCAGGAGGCTCAGGAGGATCCAGAAATCTTTATTCAAAATGGCATCTGTGTTGTGGGGACACTATTTTTCCTAGCACTTAGTTGTTGGTCAGTAATCTCCCACAACATCACCTAGCACCTTTACCTTATCACGTCCTTCTTAGATTAAATGTTTACATACTTTGTCCTGTTTACATGGAAAACAACATTCCCTCACCTTCACCTCATCCGTCTTCCCCAGATCCAGTTCATACTGTCCTGAGATACAAGACTTAGGTATCCATCTAATCCATCTAGTTATCATTTCTTTCACTATCAGCTGGCATTCTCATCTGTCTTCCCCAAATCTGAGTCATACTGTTCTGAGATACAACAAAACTTAGGCCTGTTACAGACAGCCTTAGATACTGTATCCATCTAATTCATCTCGTTATCATTTCTTTCATTATCAGCTGCCATTCTCAGGTGACACTGGCAAGGTTAAGGAAAAATATTGCCATTTTCTGAAGTGCAATGTCACTTTCTTCTTTTATTAAAATATTCCGTATTCCAATAATATGTATGTTCATGTGCCTGTCCTTTTAAATAACAATGTTGTAGTGGAGCCAAAGCCAATTGGGTTGGAGGATTTGGACTTATGATGAAATCATCTTGTCTTCCTGCCTTGGACTTCTCTGTTCCCTCTGAGCTTATCTGGCATCCCTGCAGGAATAGAGGGTTTTCTTAGCAAAAACATGCTATCATGAACTATTTCTGTTGTAATTAAAAGTATTTAATGAAAAGGTGTTTGGAGATAGATTGGTCTTAAATGGGTTATCTTTAGATTGTACGCCATGAGCAGCTTTATATATTCTTTGATTTTATTGACTCTGTACAACGCTGTGTACATCTACATCGCTTCATAAATAAAGTTTAATAATAATAATAAATGAGGACCTTTGGCTTTACAACAGACCTGCTGTTACTTGCAATGAACTCTACTAGTTTTTATGGGATTTTTTAATTTTCATTTTATTTTATTTTATTGGTAACTATAGATCAGCATAGAGAGCCACTGTAGTGTAGTGGTTTGAGCATTGGACTCTGTAGACTAGTGTTCAAATCCTGTCTCAGCCATGTAAACCACTGGGTGACCTTGGGGAGTCACACTCTGTCAGCCTCAGAGGATGGCAATGGCAAACTCCCTCTGAAGAAACTTGCAAAGAGAACCCTGTGATAGGTTTGTCTTAGGCCAGATCACCATAAGTTGGAAATGACCTCTAAAGGCACACAGCAACAATAGATCAGCACAGCCACCTGCATGTTCCTTGAGGTCTGGCTAAGTGGAGCATGATGATGTACAAGAATACTTCGAAATTCACCACTACAGTCCTGTTTGAATTTTAAAAAATATGTATACATAAAGAGCAGAAATAGAAACTTGGGAAATGAATGGGCAGGAGAAAATTCTCAAGCAGTGAGTTTCATAGTAGTGGAGGGAGGTGGTGAAGAACATAGGCCTCAAGGAAACTGACAAAGCCTCTACATAGGAAAGACATGTGGGTGGAAATCCTCAACTGTTCCTGAACATGTACAACTTTATGGAAATATGTGGGTGGAGAACTAATGGTGTACTTCAGAGCGGAACAAATATACTTCACATTTGACTTAAAAACTGCAATTATGTTGAAAGGAGAGGAAATGAGAAATCTGTGTTCCTGCATGGCTATGAATGTATTTCAAAATTTGTTAGAAGTACACTTAAAACTGCATTTCAGTCTTTCACACACATAAACACAACAGGAGAGAGTCTTTTTAGTGGCACATGTGAAATAAATTTTATTTTCTATTGGTCTATTCTAATTGGAATAGCTTGCCTTTTCAGGAGAAGTTGGTTTCAGTTCAGTTACCTTTTGCATTTATCCTCTTTTAAGAATGGGTTTAATTCTATTTTCCATTTTAATCTGTTTGATCACTGTATAGATCTTGCTTATTACTGATTCTGGCTTTTTTGGAGTGCTATTTACACAGGTTTTGGGCCTCTGACTTTTCTTTTCTTTTCTTTTTTGGCTCAGGGCTAGGTTCTGTGTCAGACAGCTGAGATCTATTTGGAAAGGAGGAAAGTAATAGTGAAAGTGAGTACTGCTGCCAACAGTGAGGTATAAATTCAGCTTTAGAGAAGGTCTGCAGTTGTAATCATCTGTTGCAGACATTCTGCTATGATCATCAGGAGGCAATGTCTATCAATCAGTCTTTAAATCCACCTGCAAGGCTCTCTAAAGGCCAAGCTACACATTACATGCAGCTGTGTATTCTTTGGGGGGGGGATGTTTTCTTATTTTAACTGTATGTAACCTCTTCCTTCAGGGGATCCTCCTTTCCCTTGCACCTCAAGATAGTTTACATTTTGGGTACAGCACCTTACCTCCAGAACCATCCCAAGATATTTTGCTGCATGAAGCAAAGGAATAAATGGCATCCCGCCCATCCCAGTTCATGACACACAGTACTCAAATCCAGCCAAGTTATTCTGGCAAATGAGACAGATCATTCTGCAAACATCTCTAGTAGTAAAAATATAACAGTAGAAATAAATAAGTAATCATTTGCCAGGATCTGACACCATTGTTTGAAGCTGGTTTTAAAATCTGGCTTGTTTCACTCCTGGTAACGAACGTTTTACAGTTCAGACCTAATGAGGAAGTGTTGGTTTGAAGCCCAAAGAGAAGTGAGAAGGGGAAACAAGAAGGAGGAATATGTAGACTCAGGATTCATGCACATCTTAATTTAATACACAATGGCCTGTTACAGACAGCCAAAATAAAGCTGCTTCGAGTCACAGTGGAGGTATGGTGTTTCAAT
>NC_056526.1:136981292-136990306 GCF_019175285.1 Sceloporus undulatus | reverse complement strand
CATGAAGAAAGGTGTTACTACACTTCACATCTATCCCTCTTGTCATGGTTTTTCTATTATTTATGTATTGTAAAAATACATGTCCCAGTTTCAGATTAAATTATCTTTCCTTTCCCTCGCTTCTGCTGATGAAATCTGGATTGTATGTTCCCAGGGACAGGGTTTATTTCCTCTGTAAACATTTATTGTTGTTGGTGGCATTGACTCTATACATAAATATTAGACAGTTGAGTTAAATATGTGAAGGTAATTTTTTCATCAACCACCCAGCCCACTTCTCTAGTAGAACTAGCGAAAGCTTGTTAAGCTTAGCATTCAAGCGCCAGTTGTTATAGTGATATCCAAAGCCTGCTCTGTGTGTAATGAGTGGTATAACAAAAAGTGTGCCAGATGGACAAGGCAAAACAAAACAAAATGTGTGAGGGATTGAAAGGGAACAAGTGGCACCAGAAATAGACATATGGATGGTGATTGTTCTGATCTAACAGATTCTCATAGCACAGTTAAAAGCTTGAAATGCCAGCTTTTAAATTAGTGTGGGGTTTTCTCCAAACACTATAATACAAACACCACTATATTGGGACATGGCTGGTGATGTTGGATTCAAAGGTTTTAGCACATGCAACCAATGCAGTTATTTCTTTTCAAGAACTGTATTCAATTCATTTCAAGAACTGTGGATTGAACTACTCTTTCTTGTAAAAATGCACAGCCCTATCCTATGCTTATGTATTCAAAGGTAAAGGATTGACTCAATAAGGAGACCATGGCCATGAACCTGCAGGACCTGAGCAGGGCAGTTGAGGACAGGACACCTGGAGGTGTCTCATTCACAGGGTCACCATGAGTAGAGGTCAACACTGGGGCAGTTAACAACAACAAAGCCATGTTGATTTTAATGGCACTGACTGTAAGATACAGTACATGCATGTAGAATTGCAGCCTTAGGCTATGTAACAGTGAAGCTGTGTGGGTATAATTCAAGGTAATTAGAATTTTTACAGATTAATAGGAGCTTAACTAGAACTCAGATGGTTTGCATTTTAGAAGATCCACCTCCTTCTCCAGCCTTGCAAATCCCAAGCCATCCTATAGTAATTATGTAGGCCTATGCAGCAAAAGAGAAGGAAGAGACTTCCTTTGCGAATGGCATGCCATTTTGAAATATGAAATCACCTCAGTATTTCAGTAACTGGGGGAATACATAATAGGATTCAGCATCCTAGGCTTCCCAGTCTTTTATCTTCATTTTGTGTGTTTGGTCACTTCAAAGACCTTGCCTGAACATCAAAGGATGGCTTTTGAAGTCTCCAAAGGTATGAGCCAACAACTAATAGGATTTTCTCTCCAACCTCCAGGGGCTTTGCTTAGACAGTCATGGTAGAATTGTTCCTTTTAGCATTCTAATAACCAATCCCTCAAGAAAGCTCACTGCATCAGAAGACAGCAGTCACTACCAAGAATGCCTTATTAGTTTTCTGTAGAGCAGATGGAGAAAAAAAGAAGATCAACGGGCCCACTGTCTGGAGAGATTCTGACACATAGGTATGCTGAAGAAGTGAACCACAGGTTTTAGAAGCAAATGCCTCTGCTTCTTTCCTGTGGCTGTCTGGAATTGTCTCAGTGTTAGCAGAAAGTTGTCTCTTTTGATGTGACTGTCAGGGAAGGGAAGGCTGTCGGCTGGCTGATCTCATTCACATTTGTCCAGAAGACTGTTCCATTGATTTAAATAGGATTTTCTTTAAAGTGAGGGCGTATAGGAGAGCAGACCTCATCTTGTTCAGATTTGATGCAGCGTTCATTAGTGAAATACACTTAATTGTTATGGCTGTTAATACTTAATTATTATAATAATAATTATAAAAATAATATGGAATTAATATTGCAGGCATGCTCCTTGTTAACAATGTCACTGACAAAAAAGCTCCTTTTTACAAATACTTTTTATGTTTGTCCAACTCCCCCTTTCCTCTTGGTCCTTTGTCTAGCTGGAAGCTTTTTTAGCAGCATCAGTGTTGAGAGGATGATGAAGGGGGGCTGGACAAACAGACTGACAATTTATTGCATAATAATGGCTTTTATCACTCCATACTGTGTCTGCAGTAATCAATACAATAAAGCTTGAGCTGAGAAAGAATAAGATTCTGTTCTAGCCTAATGATTCCCATTTTTTCCCCACTAGCATATCCCTTGGAACAGCCTATTTCCATACAGCGTACACTTCATGCTAACAAAATGTTTGTAATTAATATAGTTCCTGTTATTTCAAATTTATATGTTGTAACTGTAATGTAATACTTCTCCTCACCATGTACGGATACAAGAGCTGGACAGTAAAGAAAGCAGACAGAAGAAAAATAAACTCATTTGAACTGTGGTGTTGGAGAAGAATGCTTAGGCTACAATGGAAAGACAAAAAGACAAACAAATGGGTCCTAGAACAGATAAAGTCTGAAACCTTCTTGGAAGCCAAGATGATCAAATTGAGGCTGACGTATTTTATCCAAATCATAAGAAGGCGCAGATCACTAGAAAAAGAAATACAATTGTCCCTTATGCAGGGGGGTTTTGAATGGACCCCCCACGTTCTGAACCCCCTGTGTAAGGGAAAAAATGTGGATGCTCAAGCCCCCGTTCAAGTGAATGGGGCTTGTGCCTTTTCCAGCGCATGGTGCTGCTCCTTCTGGCATGGCTTCCACTCCAGCATATGCTGGAGGCCGCGTAAAGCGCACCTGCATATGACACAGGTGCACTGTAATGCTAGGAAAGGTAGAGGGTTGGAGAAAGAGAGGAAGACCTCATGCCAGATGGATAAACTCAATCAGGAAGGTCACAGGCATGAATTTGCAGGACTTAAGCAGACCATTGGATGACACTGGGTCTTGGAGATGTCTCATCCACAGGGTTGCCATGAGTCAGGGTCTACTAGAGGGCAGTTAACAAAAACAGAGATTATTGCACACAGAAAAACTGGTGGGAGAGATGTGGGATCTAAAAGACAAAAACAGTTTTATTGCATTTACCAGTGCCCATATCCACCCAGGGAGCCTGGACTTCTCCTGCCACTTTTTCAAGAATGGGAAAATCCCGGTCTTGAAAAAGCAGCTGGAGAAGTCTGGGTTGTAGATGGGCTCCCCAGGTAGATAGAGGCTGTCTATAGCTCGGGCACCGGTCTTTTAGATCCCATATGTCTCTCCCACTGGTTTTTCTTTGTGTGATAATCTCTCATAACACCATCACCACCAGCAACAACTGTAAATAAATAGTCTCTTCTGGTTTTAAAGATACAAACTGTTTGCTTTTTTTGGCTTAAGATATATGGGAAAACTCAACTTGACTGCACCATGGTTGACATTAGTCTCCTTTACCTAGTGTGATAAATGGCAGACTTGTGAGGACGAGCAGGGGAAGGATACTGGTCATGGGGAAATACTTTGGAGGAGGTAGTGGGGAAATACTGTTGGGAGAAATGAGACTATTGTGAGAAGAAGGTAGGGGGAGAGGAAGTGTGCTCAGAACTGTTGTGATGTTCGTAACTGTAGATAATATTCCAGGTGACCAAAGCAGAATAGACTGGGACTTCTACTACTCTCAATCTGGACACTATAGTCCGGTTAACATAGGGGCTTGACAGACCATCCCAAAAGGGCAGTCTGGGGCTGCCTGTTTTTCCTCCAGAGGGAGCCCACAGCAACCAAACTGCGTGGGCTCTCTCCACTCCAAAAAGAATCCAGTAAAAGCAAGTTCTTTTGGATTGGCGTGGGTGCCACCATCAATGACGCAAGTGCAGCACAGTGACATATGGACATTGTGCAGCGCTTGCGTCATGGATGTGTGGCTGCGAAATCATGACAGTGCCCATACATACTAGGGTTTGGGAGCATGAAGAAAGGTGTTACTACACTTCACATCTATCCCTCTTGTCATGTGCCTCAGTTCAGACGTGGCATGCCTCTACGCATTGGTCCACATTTATTGAGGAAAAAAATCAGATTGTTCCAATTGGGGGACCCTGGAAATTCTGTTGACCCATAATACACCCTGTAGGACTACCTTAGCAACCTTGAAGACCTAAAAACCTCGCCATACATTTGGAACTCTCTCAGGCAATGACACCTTCTTTTCAAAAACCCTAGTGGCATGACGAGTTTCAAAGCTTTAAAAATTGCTTTCTAAGTTCTCAGTATGCATTAGAATCACAGCTTTCTTAAAGGCGACAAGTTACACTGTGTGATATCAATGTTCACCACCAGTTTTGTTATGATGCTCAGTATGACTAGGATTTCTTGATACCCTTGACTACACCCGTTGGAAAATGGTGAATTGCCCTCAGAGGTTCACACTTTCAGGGACTTTTTTGTGGAAGTCTGCAAGAGTATTTACACAAAATCAACAGTTGTTTCTGGTGTGGTATGTGTGTGTATAACAGAAAAAAACAAGTCAGTGGGGGTTTCTCCCCACCAAAAAAAATGTGGGGACTCTTATGCGAAAATAATGTTTGTGTTCCTGTGAATGACTGTGCTTATTGTTTCTTGCCTAGTTATAATGGGATAATGGCACTTTCAATCACAGTTTTCATCTACAAACATCTACTAAACATTATTAAGCTTCCAAATCTATCAAACATCTAAAAAGTGAATTTGCTACTTTTTAGGACGCCCAAACCAAACAAAACTTCTGCTCCGCCATTGTTTTCCCCCATTTTTCATGCTATTTAATCTGTCTTTGGGGACACTTACACTAATAAAGGGCATTTTTTCCTGACCACTCAACATAGGCAATTTACCATCAGGTAGAGAAAGGTTTGCTTTTTTCCAAAGAATGGCTTCAGAACGCTACAACAATACTTTACAAAATTTGCCTATGCTAATGGAATATTGTAATTAGCAAAAACGATAAACTCACTGACTGCACGAATCCATGAGCAAATCCAAGACAGAAGTTACTGGAAATCTACCTGCCTTTGAAAGGAGAGTGTCAGGAAAATGTCATGAAAAATACTACAGGTGTTTTCTACACCACTTTCCTAATTTTTACAGCAGATTCTGGCAAAAAGTTCACGAAATTTAATATTTGTGTTTGCCTCATCGAAATGGGAATTCACTTCTCGTTCCTGACCACTGTGAGCAAATCCAAGGAGAAACAAAACCCTGCAAGGGACTAAAAACCAGTGGAGTAAGGGATGGCATGTGGCACATATCACAGCTCTCTTCCTTGAAAAACATATTCAGAGGAAGCAGCGGCCAAGTGACGACAACACATCCAAAATCATAAAAGGCCCCCACCCAACCACCAGCAAACAAAGAAACTGACAAAAAAAGGTCGGCCCAATCTGAAAAAAGACCAACTCGATAAAGAAGACACCAGGGAAGCTCTATGAAAGGTGAATCAACACGGGTGGCCACAAAGAACCTCTCAGACGTATACCAAACAATGAGAATCCTGGGGACAAAATGTAGGCCTAATCTATGTTTTTACCCCGTGAATATTGCCTGAAATAACAGCCAAGACACTGGAGTTTCCACCAGAACCAGCTTGCAAAATCATACATTTGGTTGGCCATAAAAGATACTCACATGACAGTTTATTACAGCAAATGAGATGGCCCCCGAGTTTACTCAACGTGACAGTCCCTGAACAACATCACTAATTGAGCAGCGCAGGAACACTTTCCAGAAAATCAGCGCAAAACTAGGCACATCTGCAAATTCGCTGCCAGGAAGAAGCATTACAGTGTGAATCTCTTTACTTTCAAGATTGCATCAACCAATATCACGGGGTGGGGGGGGGGTGGGGTATTTGAGCCGTGGGTGAAACATAAAGGGTGACTACATATGTACATAACACTTACCACCAGTTTCTGAGGACTTTCGTTTGCAGGATTGATGCTACGCATGGGGCTGTTTGTGACTCAAAAAGTCTGGGTTCTTATGTCAGAATTAGCCCCATGTAATTAAAAGGGCTGCCAAAACTGGTTTCTGAGGATTTTGGATGTCAGCTTGTTAAAAAGCATCTGCCTTCCTTGGGGGGGGGGGGGGGGGGATGCATTCTAGGGGGGGGTGTGTTGTCAGGTTGTTAAAAGCAGTGCATTACCAATGGGCAAAGTTGACGGCAGGTACCCATGGAACAAAACAAGGTTAGCTCTGCAAAGGGCCTTGATATTTCCAACGTTTAAAAGGCAGGATCTGACTAACATACAATGAACGATAATCTTTGACTACGAGATCTACGCAAGGCACGTTAAACAATTCTAGGCTAGTCTTACCTGTTTCCTCACCTGCCACGTAACTAAAAATTGTATTTCACAGCCCACCACCTGTAAACAGTAAAAAAGGTTTCTCATTAAGAGTGTCCTATTTGTGTGCAGTTAAACTCCTTTTTTTCTACTCCATGGCTGTTGCGATCGCTTTGTCGTATACACGTCAAAACCCTCCAATCCTCCAGATTCTTTATCCCTGAATCAAAACCATTCTATCTATCTATCTATCTATCTATCATATCTATCATATAGAGACGAGGAGAGACCACTTTTATTATTGCCCATTGATTTTATGGGACCTTTGAACATCGCGGATTTTGCTATCCATGGGGAGGCGGGTCCTGTGGAACCAAAGCCCCCATGGACTACCAAGGGCTGACTGTAATTACTTTTTCATGATAGAATTTCACCCTAGAAAGTAACAGCTGTCTTAAAAAGAGATGACGACAAAGTTAAGCGGAAATCCTAACACGTTGTGAATATTCTAATTTTTTGTGACGGTTAACTCCTTCTCACAGAAGCACTTAAAGCATCCTTCAACCATCGCATTGTGGTCTAAGATTTTTAGCTGGGGCCCCACACCCATACAGACTACGCAAGAAGTGGACAGCCAATACAATGCTTATTGTTTCCCACTATTCTTCCTACATTAAACTTTGCACCCTGATGGATACAGGCCACACTTAAACAATGTGTCTATGTGTCACCTGCGTTCCACATTGATTGCCTTGACACCTATTGTCAGTCCACCTTTTCCTTTAGAACGTTTTCATTATTCTATCTTTAACGCTGTATCTAAATCCTACTCTCTTTCTTACTTCTTTGAATAATAAGATGAAATCTCCAAAGAAGATGGCTTCCTTAAATCATGCTTTCGGGGGGCTTGCCAAACCTGCTGACTATTTCCCATTTAAATCCAGCAAGTGTCTCCCCTTATTGATGGAACTACCATTGGAAATTGGAGAAGAAATGATGAAGAAAGCTCTTCAGTAACAGTGCCTGCCAGATTGGGTCATTCATCAACACTATTTCAAAATGGTTATTCTCTTTAAAGCCTGGCTTAGCCCTAGGCAAAATAGAGACTGAGGCTGCGGAGCAGTGATTCTTCGAAGCCTTGGTTGTCCAAATGCTGTTAGGAGTTGATGTCCACTTAGACGGCCAACCGAGCAGAATCACTGACGCTATTGCATGGGGCGTTTTTTATCTACCAGCAACCAAGCAAGGTCTCTTTAAAACATACTCTGGATAGATTAGATCATGAATCCTTCAAGACCAGTAACCACCACAATAACCATCCAAACATACCCTGCCTATACAAGGGCTATAGAATCAAAGCTAATTATTATTCCTCAAATAATCGGGTTTCAGACGAAACATAATGCCTCTGAAAACAAACGTTTCCCCCCATTGATGAATTTCTATAAACGATAACCAATCAGGGGGGCTGCCGCGTGGGACTTCTCAGTGCCAAAAGAGGGGGTCACGGCCCAACACAAAGGTTGGGACCACGCTGAGCTACAAATCTAGCACATGAAGGAAACAACACATGACAAGAACGTATTGCATTAAAGAAATAAAGCAAAACTACCCCTCCCGAAATGCAGTTCAGTTTGACAGGATGCACTTGTGTGTTATCACACGTCAAAAATTACTGCTGACCAAATCTCGGCTGCATCCTGAACTTCGCACAGCACACGCACTGCTCAGCCGTGCACCCGATCTTGCCAAACACCAGGAGGCCTTCCCAGTGTTGTAACATTGGCCACAGCTGAGTGCAGCGGGAGCTGGGCATACCGCTGGGATTCAGCACCCCAGGTGGCACTCAGCAGCCATTTTTATTGTGATAACACCCAGTTGCATCCCACAAGCAACTGTCTATCCCGAGAGGAGTACAGTCTGCTTTATTTCTTTATGAGGATAACCAGTCCTAACGTTTACACCTCATGTTGTAACAGAGGAAAAGAAGACACGCGTAAGAGACACTGTAGAGGCAAAAACTTTACTAAGCACGAAAATATTCAAAAACAAACACATGGTGAATATTTGGCATTTTTGTGGAAAACTCAATGGGTGGTATGAGCAAAAGAGGAACATGAATCACAACAAGAAGGAATTGCATATTTATATGGATATTAATATGGTATGTCCTCTAAGTTTGTCACTGACCACACCAATTTGTTGGCATTTCTTTATCCACTTGATACGGCCACACTTGGGGCAGTGGGTGTGAGGGGTGTGAACTTCCAGTTAAATAGGAAGTTCCAGCTGTATGTATGAAATATTGAGTATTCTACAAAATAAAAATCTTTTCCCCCCAGACTTCATGAATTATTGGCTGGTTGGAATAACTGCAGATGAAAAATTCTAACCCACCAAAACACATTCCACTCCTGAAAAAGAAAAATGAAGATTATGCATCATACAGGAAGCCAGGATGGACTTAGTAAAGTATGGATATCCAAAATATCCCTGTGTCTCTCTACTTTCTTTCCTAATGGCAAAAAAAGCATTCACCTTCTGAGGTTTCTCTTCCTTCGTTATATAGGTTATTTGTTATGAAGTACCTGTGCTTTCTTTGTTGGAATCCAATGTGTCCTCTTGTAGGGGTTTCTAGTGGCTGATCACTGCTGCGTGGGAAACCAGTGAGAAGGGGTGTTCCCTGCCAGCTATTTCTTCTTTCTCTGCGTCCCACCTCATCTTCACACTTATACCTACATAAAATCCACATACTCAGCAACTTCTTTACCATTAGGCC
>NC_056526.1:136979081-136981267 GCF_019175285.1 Sceloporus undulatus | reverse complement strand
GCACTGCTGAAAATCACGTTTCCCCTTGAAATGTCATAGGATTCCCCTCTCCACAATACATTATATTGGGTGGAACAAAATTGTATCCAAAGGCAAACAATAATAGTACTGTGGGGACATTTTTCTGTTGGGACCCCCTTTTAAAAAAATCAGGAAAATGCCAGCTGTATGTGGCAACAGGCTTGATTTTGGGGAAATTGTTATGACTTTTTAGCTGACAATGTGTACATTGCAGGCCTAGTACTGTGTGGATTCTGCATCAAAATGTAATTCTAGAAGATTTAAATTTGCAAGGCTCAAAGGTCCATACCCATTTCTAGCAGTTGACATTCAACATCTAACTCCCTATAAATTAATAGTTAGAAATTAAGCTTACCTGTGAGAAAATAAATGGAAAATTCAGCTGGCAATTTTAGTTCTGTATTCTTATTCTTCTTTACAAAATCGTATGTCTGTTTCTTGGGCAAGAGCAACTAGAACTTCTGATTCCTCCTGTACAATCTATGATTTTAATTTTGCACACCAATTAATTTCTCCAGATCAACCATAAAACATGGTTGATATACACATTAATAGCTAACTTTTTTCTCCAAGTACTAGTTAGTGCTTTTAAAGATTCACAGTTCCAAGAAATTGATTTCAAAGGTCAGAGTCCAGAGTCTACAATGATCTAGTTTTGTCTGTGACATTCACATACCTCTGATCATAGCTAGCTTAGTTTTAATGTCTTAGTATTAACATTGCTGTCAAGTTAAGAGGTTCATAATCAGTGATCATGCTATCAAATCACAGGTGTAATGAAATGCTTCTTTATGTTTAACCATTCTGCGTAACACCTGATCAAGAGATTTGAGTCTTTTGAATCTGTCTAACCATCAAATTATGCAATAATACATTTCCATTTGCTTTCATTTTATTGGCCAGTCTATTCAAATACTATACTTGCCTTATCACTGAATCCCAGGTTGACCTTTGCTTCTAAGGTTGTCTTTAAAGAACTGCGTATCTAGAGATGTATTATTTATCTTAGGAACTCAGTAGCTACATGCAACTATTCATATCGAATGGCCTGGATTTAGGCTATTCAAGAGGGGCGTGATTTATTTCACTGCCCATACTTTTTAATGATATTGGGTTTGAGCTAGTTTTTTTATTTAGCCAGATATCTTGTTACTGGTTCTTGGGTATATATAATGAAAATGGTAATAGTAGCCAAATACCTAAGAGTGCTAGTTTAGATCAGTACACAAAGGAATATTGTAGCACCTGTCAGGACTTGTTTACACTGTTGAAAAATATCATACTCTCCTTGTAGTTGCTGCAAGTTGGACATATAATGTTCTTGATGATTCACTGGGAATGTGGTTCTTTTAGATGCCCAAGAGCTTTAATCTAATTTTTAAAAACTTCCCTTTTACTTGACACTTTCCTGGAAAACCTGGATAATTGTGGCTGGCCCTCCAAGATGGCATTGCTATCATGCCAGGGTGCAATTTTTGGCAGGTGGAACAGGTTGCTAGATAGCTGGAAAACGTGTGCAGGCTAAAGTTGCATTCTGCCTGACCACTTGTACAAGCCATCCTATGGGAATGTAGATGTGTGGGACAAAAAAGGTGATTGACCCCTTACACTTAAAGCAGGAATATGTCTGTTCACATGCATGATGGGCAGACCAAAAAAAAAAAAAAAAAAAAAAGGTGTAGCCATATGGCTGAAAATAATGTGAAGAATCGGAGATGTGGACTGCCTCCTTACACTGAAATGAGTTCGCCAGGGAAAAACGTATGACTGGCTACACTGATCTCATTTTGTTCTGTGTAGCATCCACAGGGTCACTGCAATGCAACATGAAGCAGGTTTTTTTTGTCAGTGTAGAGAACTCCTCAGGTTTGAGCTTTGACATGTTTAACAAATTTCTGCAAGATCCAAATGGATAATACAGTCTCAAAGGTGCTACAAAATCCCTTTGTATAATTAACATAATCTAGTACTTCACTGGTACTTCCAGGGCCAGTCATATTACACCTGTACTTAAAGATCTGCATTCCATGCCCATTCGCTTCCGGGCGCAATACAAGGTGTTGGTTATAACCTATAAAGCCCTACATGGCTTGGGCCCAGGATACCTTGAGGACCGCCTCTCCCCATATATTCCGCTCCGCACCCTCAGAACATCTGGGCAGCAA
>NC_056526.1:136972698-136979056 GCF_019175285.1 Sceloporus undulatus | reverse complement strand
CAACTACTGAGGGGTCCCGGGGGCTAGACTAGCCTCCACAACGAGGAGGTCGTATTCCATCGTCGCCCCGGCCCTCCTGAATACACGCTTGCCCATACGAGCTCCGCTCGGCCCACCTCCCTGGCCCAGTTCAGGAAGGAATTTACAAACCTTCCGTTCCGACTAAGCATTCCCGACACCAATCCTCCAGCTAGTCTTCCTCCCGCCTGACAGCAGTGTGATGGCTGGTTGCAACGGGGTTTTAAGGTTTTTTAAATGGTTTTAACAGTTTATTGTATTTGTATGTTGTTATTTTGATTTGCTATGTTGATGTATTGTATTGTTTTGATTTGTGTGAACTGCCCTGATCACAAGGAATTGCGGCTATACAAAATAAAATTTTATTAATTATTATATTTATAAGTAAAGCTGAAGTGTGCCCAAATTCCATTAACAAATAAACATGGATCCAGAAAAAGGATATGTTGAATGAAGCTATTGCCCTCATTTGAGGCGATTTTCGCTTTGTAGAATACATACTCCTATCCACTACTTGCTGCAAATTAGTATTCCATACCTGTTGCCCCACTGGAGTTAGTCAGGAAATAGTGGCTGTTGGTCAAGTGTCCAGTGGGGTTGGTCAGGGGGTTTGGTAGTGGTTTCTTGGCCAGCTTGTAGCCCCCAAAATAGTCAGAAATGGATTCATCACCCTAATGGACATAGGAGCCACCAATACTTGAGGGCAAGATCTCGGCTAATGTCAGTGATGTCCAAACTCTTGCCCTCCAGGTATTTTGGACTTCAGTTCCCAGAAGCCTCAGACTTCTCGGCCAATGATCTGAGGATTCTGGGAGCGCTGAGGGTTCATAATCACCTGAGGGCCAGAGTTTGGACATCACTGTTCTGCTAAGCAGTCCTAGATTGCCCTTGTTTAGGGATTACAACATGGTACCAGCAAGGTCAAAGAACTTATATTATTTCTGATAAGTTTCCATTCTTATATGTTCAATATGGACATTCTGATTTTATAAATCGTGTTTTGTGGGGTTATCCTCATTTGTTCTGATTTTAGCAAACGTAACAGGCAAAGACAATGGGCCACCATATATAATTCAGTCTGGAGATGGTGCATGATGGTGCATGATGCGAAACAAGACAGTGAAAACAACTTGCCTACCAAAAGGCCCTTATCCATCTGATTACTTATCGTGCCGCCTGAGACAAACTATTGTTCTATACAAGCAGAAAAGTTACAAACAACCATTAAGAAGCCAAAAACCCTAGAGTTTTCAGCGAGTTAATAGCCAATACTGTTTTTTTATCATATAACATGAAAAACAAGTTTTATGTAGCAACAAATTCACTTGTTTGAAAAAAAATACACAGCTATAGAAAACATGTCACTGAAATAATCTTCCTTGGGAGGACATTTGTTTTCACATGGGACAAGACCATTTAAAATCTATTTTAATTGGCACTTGTTGCATAAAAAAAACACCACCCAGGTACTATATATCTCATCTACAGAATTCTGACATGATTAATACCTTACTGCAAGATCCAAATGGATAATACCAACAGTAAACATCAATTATAACACAACCCAGTATGATAACACTTCCTCCCAGTGAGACAATCTGCTTATTAAAGTTTGATGATTGTTTGGCTAAAACGAGGCTACATGGCATGTCAAGGATTTATAATTAATTTGTTAAAATATGTGGTCCCATTTGTGGCCCCAAGCATGAAGGACTCTTATAGTCCCACATTACATGGGAGGGAAGGCCCACCGAAAACATAATCTAGACTATTACGGATTGTAACTGAATAATTGATTGGAGGGCATGATTTTAAGTCGTAACATGTGTGGGGGGTGTCGTATACCCTCTGCCACTGTGAACCCTTGCCAAACAAAAGACCTAGAGTGCTTTCTTGCACCGCATGTGGGACGTCCGGAGGACCGTCCCATTTTAAAAAGGAGGCGGGCGTCTCTTTTTAACGAGCGGCGTCTCCCTTCTACCATGGCCGGCGCACATCTTGCGTATCGGACGCTGAGCGTCCGTATGCGTCCGCGTCCCTTGGACGTAAGCGAGTGCGCCCCTGGCCGCCTCGTCACGTCGCAAACGCGACCGGAAAAAGAAGTCCCATTCTTGAGACTTCTTTTTCGGTCCGCCGGGGAGTCGAGGGCCCGTCTGAAGGCTTCGGATCTCCCCGCGCGACCTCACCGGCGGCGGGCAGCAGAGCGCCAGCAAAGCAGAGAGGTATGTACCCCACCAATCAGTTAAACACAGATATGCTGGTGTGTTTGGAGACTCATCAGGGAAGCCTTAAAAGGCTGGCACTACAGTTACTAACTCTGGTGACATGCAGGGAACTAATAGAACCCACCTTGCCCAGTCTAATCACCTTAATTGCCTGCCCCTTGGCCCTGAGTTTTTTTTCTTCTAGTATAAACGCAGCAAGCCATGATAGGAACCAAGTCTCTACTTCATTGTGGACTTTCATTCCTTTTTAGCTTACCAGTTCACCTGTACTCTGAAAAACTTTCTACCACAACCATTTCCATTCCTTCCTGTCATACCAATCCTCTCTCACTGCCTACTCTATACAGAGATTTCAGGATTGCTTGCTGAAAATGATACCAAACAGAAACTTTGGCACTAACACTAAACAGACAACTGAGTAGGCTGCCAGTTCAGAGGTGGAAAACTGAACAAGTATGTAAGGAGTAATCTTTGCTTTCATCAATGCAAGGCTATGGACATTGAACAAAGAAAGGGATATATGAGGGAAGATTATAGTACCTGGCTCTTAAGAGAGTTCCAGTTATTCCGCCATCTCCGCTCCTGAGTCATATCATCTTCGTATTTAAATTGGAGGCACAGCCAAAAGTTGTTCTGACTCTTAGGCTGCATTCACACCAAGCAAACAATCTGTAACTCTCTGAATTCCAGTTACTGTTGGGGAAACACATATCATAACAACTATTTTCATAGTCAAAAACTACTTCTCTTATGCTTTAATGTGATTAGAAAAAACTCATTTTTAACTCCACAATTTTCAGGAAAAACGTTTTCCTGATTTTTTGCATTGGTGTCCTGCAGATTGGTTGAGGCAATCAGAGGGAGAATGGGGCACAATGGTGGGTAGCATCCTCCATCCAGCAAGCATTTTGCCGTTTTTTGCTTTTTTTGCACGAATCTTGCCAAAGGGAACACAATCCAACCCTGTTTTCCTACAGACATGGATTTCAAAATCAAAGGTTGTTTGTTCTTCAACATCACAAAATCTCAGAGGTACCCTATTCTCGCCTCGTTTCTGAAACAGTTCTGGCTTTTGGAAGCACTTGGAAAGTTGGAGCAGGGATCTTGAGTGGGAAAAGGCCACCACCAGCCCAAATATCACACCTAGAGCAGAGTAGCTTGTTCTGTACACATCAATCTTAATTCAGTTAAGGATTTGGAGTGGAAAGGGCAGCCAAAGGAGAAAACATTGTATTTTTTCTTTTCCGTCCTTGTCAGGCAAGATCATTAAATTCCCTCATTTACACACTGGGAGTGAAATGAAAATTGGACGGGAAGGACTAGGGTGGGAGCAGCCATCCAATGACAGTGCAAGATGGGTGGTAAGATTTGATAGAAAACCAAGAACCGGCTTTTTCAGTGAAGATTTATTGCAATCAGAGGGAAGGGTGGGAAAAAGCACCAATAGAAAGAGCCTTCTTTTTAATACTGATTTGAATTCAGCCAACGGGAACGTCTTGATGGGGCTTATCAATACAATTGATCTGCATTTTCAATACGTTCATTGTGGTGTCAATAAGCAGTAAAAAATCTGGGCAAAAATATATGTACACTGAATCTGAAGAAAGAAAAAACTACTAGGATGTATTAGAATAATATATTTTGGCAAGTTGCGCTAGCAATGGTCAAATCAGGTCCTGGTCACTCATGACTCTTCAATTTATTTTGTTATTCTTTTTTTCCTGTTCATCTACATCTCATTGTCCCCTCCCCCCTGCTGTGAAATAAGTTAGACTCTGCACCAACTTACTCAGTACGGAGAGAGTTAACTCTTTTGCCCGTGGGCCTCTGCAAAGTTCCTCTGCATTACAATAGGCTTCCCATATCTCCGACCTTGGGGCGGGAACTTCCCGGATTTGGGGCGGGTCCAGCCACGTCTCTCCCACCCCATCGAGTCCTGCAGGTCTGGACTGGGGCTTGGAGGACGGCTGTCTCCAACGCCCCGACCATTACCCAGGGGGCTCCTACGCCGATCGCGGAGTCCTCCAGGCTTGGTCGGGGACGTGTGAGGACGTACTGAAGCCAAGCCCCAAACCTCTGCCGGCTGCCCTCCGTCTCTGCGGGGGGGGGGAATCCCGGGGGGGGGGCAAAACAGGAACCGACGGAGGCAGCTCAGGGCAGGGGTTTGGGGCTTGGCTTCAGCGAGGCCCCATTCCCTGCCTGGCTTCCGCTGGTTGGGCGATGGAGGGCATCCGGCAAGGTGCAAGAGCCTTTCCTCTTTCTCCTCCTCCTCTCTTCTGCCTCCATTTCTTCCTCCCCTTCTTCATCCTCCTCTATTCTTCCTTCGTACCTCCTCCATCTTCCTCCCCGTTCTCTTCATGCTTTTTCCCTCTCTCTTCTTCTTCCTCCTCTCCTCCTTCCTCTTCCCAAGGGGCTAGACTAGCCTCCACAACGAGGAGGTCGTATTCCATCGTCGCCCCGGCCCTCTGGAATACGCTGCCCATAGAGCTCCGCTCGGCCACCTCCCTGGCCCAGTTCAGGAAGGAATTAAAAACCTTCCTGTTCCGACTAGCATTCCCCGACACAATCTCCAGCTAGTCTTCCCCCCTCTGACAGCAGTGATGGCTGGTTGACGGGGTTTTAATATTGGTTTTAACAGTTTTATTGTATTTGTATTGTTGTTATTTTGATTTGCTATGTTGATGTATTGTATTGTTTTGATTTGTTGTGAACCGCCCTGATCACAGGAAGGGCGGTATACAAATAAAATTTTTATTTATTATTATTATTTATTAAGCAAAGTGAAGTGTGCCCAAATTCCATAAAAATAAACATGGATCCAGAACAGGATATGTTGAAAGATTTGCCCTCATTTGAGCGATTTTTCGCTTTGTAGAATACATATCCCTATCCATACTTTGCTGAAATTAGTTATTCATTACCTGTGCCCCACTGGAGTTAGTTCAGGAAATAGTGGCTGGTGGTTCCAGTGTCAGTGGGGTAGTGGTTCTGTGGCAGCTTGTAGCCCCCAAATAGTTCAGAATGGATTCATCACCCTAATGACATAGGAGCCACCAATTACTTGAGTATCTGGCTAAGTCAGTGATGTCCAAACTCTGGCCCTCCAGGTATTTTGGACTTCAGTTCCCAGAAGCCTCAGACTTCTTGGCCAATGATCTGGGATTCTGGGAGCTGAAGTTCATAACACCTGAGGGCCAGAGTTTGGACATCACTGTGCTAAGCAGTCCTAGATTGCTGGTAGGGGATTACAACATGGTACAGCAAGGTAAGACTTAATTATTTCTGATAAGTTTCATTCTTTATTGTCAATATGGACATTCTGATTTTATAAATTGTGTTTTGTGGGGTTTCTCATTTGTTCTGATTTTAGGAAAGTAACATGGAAAGAAATGGGCCAATATAAATTCAGTCTGGAGATGGTGCATGATAGTGCATGATGAGAAACAAGCAGTGAACAACTTGCCTACCAAAAGGCCCTTATCCATTGATTACTTATTCTGTGCCGCCGAGATAACTATTGTTCTATAAAGCAGGAAAAGTTAAAACAATCCATTAAGACCCTAGAGTTTTCAGCAGTATAGCATTACTGGTTTTTTTTCCATATAACATGAAAACAATGTTTTATGTAGCAACAAATTCCTTGTTTGAAAAAAATACACAGCTATAGAAAACATGTCACTGAAATATATCTTCCTTGGGACATTTGTTTTCACATGGACAGCCAATGTAAATCATTTTTAATTGGATCTTGTGCATAAAAAAACACCACCCAGGTAATATTTATCTATCAGAATTCTGACATGATTAATAAATTACTGCAAGATCCAAATGGATAATACCACATAAACATCAATATACACAACAGTGATGGATAACACTTCCTCCAGTGAGACAATCTGCTTATTAAAGTTTGATGATGTTTGGCTAAAAGAGGCTACATGGCTGTCAGTGTTTATTATTAATTTGTTAAAATATGTGTGTCCCATTTGTGGCCCCAAGCATGAAGGCTATAGCCCACATTTACCTGGGAGGAAGGCCCACAGAACATAATAGGACTATTACTGGATTGTACTGAATAATTGATGGAGGGCATGATTTTAAGTAGTACATGTGTG
>NC_056526.1:136967130-136972598 GCF_019175285.1 Sceloporus undulatus | reverse complement strand
GGGGAATCCTATGACATTTCAAGGGGAAACGTGATTTTCAGCAGTGCAGAAGTGGCATGCTCTAGTCATTGGTCACATTTTATTGAGGAAAAATCAGATTTGTTCCATTGTGGGGACACTGGAATTCTTGTTGTACCTCATAATACATGTAGACTTTACTGCAACCTTGATCTTAACTTGCCACACATTTGGAATTCTCTCAGGCAATGACACTTCTTTTCAACCCTAGTGCATGAGAGTTCAAGCTTTAAAATTGCTTTCTAAGTTCTCAGTATGATTAGAATCAGCTTTCTTAAGAAGTACATGTTGAATCAATGTTCACCAGTTTTGTTATGCTCAGTATGATAGGATTTCTTGATACCTTGATACACCTGTTGGAAAATGGTGAATTGTCTCAGAGTGTTCACATTTCAGGACTTTTTGTGGGTTGCAAAGTATTTACACAAATAACAGTTGTTTCTGGTGTGTGTGTGTGTGTGTGTGTGTACAGAAAATAGTCAGTGGGGGGTTCTCCCTACCAAAAAATGTGACTCTTATGCGAAATAATGTTTTGTTTCCTGTGAATGATTTGCTGCTGTTTCTTGCCTAGTTATTAATGGGATAATGGCACTTTAATCACATTTCATCTAAAACTTCTATAAACATTTATAAGCTTCATCTATAAACATCTAAAAGTGAATTTTGTACTTTTTAGGAGCCCCCAAAAAACTCTGCTCCTGCATTGTTTTTCCCCATTTTTCATGCTATTTATCTGTCTTTGACTTAACTAATAAAAGGCATTTTTCCTGACCACTCAAAGCACATTTACATAGTTAGAGAAAGTTTCTTTTTTCCAAAGAATGCTTCAGAGCTACACAATATTTACAAATTTGCCTCTGCTATGGATATTGTATTAGCAAAGATACTCACTGACTGCAGAATCCATGAGCAATCAAGAATGAAGTACTGGAATATTACCTGCTTTGAGAGAGATGTCAGAAATGTCATGCAAATATAATGTTTTCTACCCCTTTCCTAATTTTTACAGCAGTTTTCTGGCAAAGTTCAAGAAATTTTATTTGTGTTTGCCTGATCGAAATGGATTACTCTCGTTTCCTGACTACTGTGAGCAAATCAAGGAGAACAAACCCTGCAAGAATAACCAGTGAGTAGATGCATGTGGCACATTCATCAGCTCTTTTCCTTGAAACATATTCAGAGGTAGCCCTGCTGGCCATATATCGAAGTACAACATCATCCAAAATCTATAAAGTATCCCTCCACACCATATCAGCACATAACAATGAAATCTTGAAAAAATGCAGGCCTAACATATGATTTTTAACACCTTTGCCTGATACAGTGGAGCTTTGAAAGCTTGCATCATACATTTTGGTTGGCCATAAAAGATATCACTGAAGTTTATTACACAAAGGAGATTGGGAGTTTATCCCGTGAATATCCCTGAAAAATCATAATTGCGCAAACAATTTCACAGAACATCACACAAAACTGGCCATTAAAGTCCTCACAAAGAAGCATTAATGTGCATCTTTTTACTTTCAAGATTTCAGCAACAATGCATTACCGATATCACTTTATTTGAGCAGTTGCATGTGATAATCATTCACTCAATTACTCACCATTTCTGCTTCGTTTGCAGGATGCTCTACATGTGCTTGAATCTCTTTTTAATGTCAGAATTAGCCCCAGTGTAATAAACTCCACTGTTTTGAGGATTTTGGATGTCATTGTTCTTTTCCTTGATGCGTTCTATGTGTTGTCAGCTTTGTTAAAAGCAGTGCATTCTGGGGAGGTTGAGGACAGTACCATGGAAAACAAGTTAGCTCTGCAAGGGTCCTTGATATTTCCACGTTTTAAAGGAGGATCTGATAACATACAATGAAGAAATCTTTGACTAGAGATCTACGTCAAGGCAGATTAAACAATACTAGGCTAGTCTTACCTGTTTCCTCTACTGCCCAGTAATAAAATTGTATTTCACAGTGTAAATAGTAAAAGGTTTCTCATTAAGAGTGTCTTATTTGTGGCAGTAAACTCCTTTCTTTTTCTCTTACCCATTGGCTGTTGGGATGCTTTGTCTATACAGTCAGACCTCCGTATCCTCAGATTCTTTATCCCTGAATTCAACCATTCTATCTATCTATCTATCTATCTATAGAGAGAGAGAGACCATTTTATTATGCCATTGTATTTTATGGGACTTGAACATCTATGGATTTTGCTATCCATGGGGGGTCGGACCTGTAGAACCAAGCCCCAGTGGATACCAAGGGCTGACTGTAATTATTTTCATGATAGAATTTCACCCTAGAAAGTAAATCTGTCTTAAATGAGGTGAGACAAACTTAATGGGAAATCCTCTAAGTTGATATTTCTAATTTTTTGTGACGATTATTCCCTTCTACAGAAGCCTTAAGCATCCTTCAACCATCGCATTGTGTCTAAGAATTTTTAGCTGGGGCCCCACAGCATAAGATAGCAAAAGTGACAGCAATTACAATGCTTATTGTTTCACTATTCTTCCTACATTAACTTTGCACTGATGCATCAGGCACATTAAAAATGTTCTATTGTCACCTTTGCTTTCACATTTGGTTTCCTGACATATTGTAGTCCCATTTTCTGTTAGAATGCATTCTGTCTTTAAGCTTCTAAATCCTACTCTCTTTTACTTATTTGAATAATAGATGAAATCTCAAAGAAGATGGCTTCCTTAATCATGCTTTCTGGGGGGATGCCAAATGCTGACTATTTCCCATTTAAATCAGCAAGTATCTCCCTTATTGATGGAACTACCATTGAAATTGGAGAAGAACTGATGAAGAAAGCTCTTCAGTACAGTGCTGCAGATGGGTATTCATCAACACTTATTCAAAATGGTTATTTCTTTTTAAACCTTGGCTAACCCTAGGAAATAGAGGCTGAGGCTGGAGCAATGATTCTTAGCTTTTGGTTGTCCAAATGCTGTTAGGAGTTAATGTCCACTTAGAGGCCAAAGAAAGAATCACTGAGCTATTGCATGGGGGTCTTTTATCTACCAGCAACCAAGCAAGATCTCTTTTAAACGTATCTGCTAGATTAGATTATGATTCTGTCTAATCCAGAACCCCACAATAACCATCCAAATACTGTCCAAACAAGGCTTATAGAATCAGCTATTGTTATTCCTCAACATCTGGTTTTCAGAAACATAATGCCTCTGAAAACCGTTTCCCCCCCATTGGTGAATTCTATAAATGAACCAATCAGGGGGGCTGCCGGGCGGGACTTCCAGCCAAAAGGGGGGCGTGCGGCCCAACAAAGGTTGGGAACCACTGAGCTAAAACCTTTGCACATGACACATTAAAAAATAAAGCAACTTACCCCTCCCGAAATGCAGTCACTTGCGGGATGCAATTGTGTGTTATCACAGTAAAAATACTGCTGACCGAATCTCGGCTACATCCTGACTTCCAGCCATGCTCAGCTGACCAATTTGCAAACACAGGAGCTTCCCATGTTTGTAAATTGGCCAGCTGAGTGCAGCTGGGAGCTGGGATACCGCTGGGATTCAGTCACCCGGTGGCATCGGCAACATTTTTACTGTGATAACACCCAGATGCATCCCACAAGCAACTGTATCCCGAGAGGGGTAAATTGCTTTATTTTTTTAATGAGATAAAGTCCTAAGTTACACCTCACGCTGAACAAGAGACAAAATACAGAGTGAGAGACATGTAGAGGCAAAAACACTTAGCAGAAATATTAACGCAAGGCGAATATTTGGCATTTTTGTGAATCAGTGGGTGGTATGAGCAAAAGAGGAAATGGTATGAGCAACAGAGAATTGATATTTTATGTATTAATATGGTATTCCCTCTAAGTTTGTCACTGACCACACCAATTTTGGCATTTATTTTATCACTGTAAGCCACACTTGGGAGGGGGGGACCTTCCAGTTAAATAGAAGTTCCATGTTATGTATGAAATATTGAGTATTCTAAAAATAAAAATCTTTTCCCCCCCAGAATTCATGAATTATTGGCTTGGTTGGAAGAACTGCAGATGAAAATTCATAACCCACCAACAGCACATTACACTCCTGAAAAAGGAAAAATGAAGATATGCATCACTACAGGAAGCCAGGATGGACTTAGTAAAGTATGGGGTATCCAAATATCACTGTGTCTCTCTCTACTTTCTTTCCATAACTGGCAAAAAAAGCATTCTAACTTCTAGGTTTCTCTTTCCTTCTGTTATATATCGTTATTTGTTATGAAGTACCTGCGCTTTCTTGGTTGGATCCAATGTGTCTCTTTGTAGGAGGCTGTAGTGGTGATCACTGCTGGTGGAACCCAGTGAGAAGGGGTGTTCCTGCCAGCTCATTTCTTCTTTCCCCTGCAGTTCCACACATCATCTTCACACTTATCACCTAAATAAATCCCTCAAAGCAATTTTTACCATAGGCTCCTTTTTCTTCCCTGCATGAATCTCCTGTGAATGGAGTTCTTCCCTCTTTCCACCAGTAAAAGCAAAGTCAGTTACCTCCAGTCTCCCAGTTATATAATTCTATTACCCAGGCTCCTAAATACATATAAATGGAAGCAAGTGCACTCACGGACAGTTTCTCCACCTGGATATAAATTCCCTTCTTCTCTCCACATCTCCCTACACCAGGGGTCGGCAACCTACGGCCCGCGGGCCGGATCCGGCCCGCCGAGGCCTTTCTGCCGGCCCCCGCGCAGTCCTGCCGCCGATTGCCGCCATTTCCGCGCCGCTCCAGGCACCATTTTATTTTTCAAAATGGTGGCCGAAGTCTCGTGCGACCTTTCGCCGCCATTTTGAAAAACAAAATGGCGGCTGCGGAGGAGGAAGAGGAGGGCCGCGTGGCCTGAGGTGGAGGAGGCAAAGACCAGTGCCGCCCTCCTCTGCCTCCTCGCGGGGCTCCGCGCGGCCCTCCCCGCCTCCCGACAGGGCTCCGCGCGGCTCCGCAGGGGCTTCCTCGGCTCCGCGCAGCTCCGCGGGGGCATCCCCGCCTCCCCGCAGGGCTCTGCGCAGCTCCGCGGGGGCATCCCCACCTCCCCGCGGGGCTCCGCACGACTCCGCGGGGGCTTCCTCGACTCCCCGCGGGGCTCGACTCCCCCTCCTCCATGCTCCGCACGGCCCCGCGCTGCCCATCTCCTCCTCTGTCTCCTCCGTCCTGCTCCCAGGCCGTGCGGCGCATGGAGGAGGGGCAGGAGAAGAAAGAAGAGGAGGAGGAGGAAGAGGAGGGAGGCAGCAGCAGGAGGAAGAGGAGATGGGGGCAGCAAGAGGAGGAAGAGCAGGAGGAGGAGGAGGAGATGGGGCAGCAGGAGGAGGAAAAGGAGAGAGGAAGAGCAGGAGGAAGAGGAGAGAGGAAGAGGAGATGGGGCAACAGGAGGAGGAAGAGGAGAGAGGAAGAACAGGAGGAGGAAGAGGAGAGAGGAAGAGGAGATGGGGGCAACAGG
>NC_056526.1:136955027-136967105 GCF_019175285.1 Sceloporus undulatus | reverse complement strand
TTATTAAAAGACTACTCAGAATATACATTTCTGTCACCTTTGCATTAACTTTATCAACAGCTCCAGGCCCTGAAAACAGAGCTGTCCTTTCTATTAGGTGGATTAAGGTGGCATTTCATTCACCAGATTTTGGAGTGACAAAAATTATTTTAGTCATAAAATCTGTTATTATAGAATAATACCTTCCAGCTATCCTGATTTGTGGAATAGTCTCATTAATCCTTGGTTGTCTCATTTTTTCAACAGTTGTTAACTGCTCCAGTTTCCTTCTCTTTGTTCACTCCCCCCCCGGAAGGAAGCTTATTTGGAGCCAAATTTTGGATGCCACTTTGTTCACATGATGTTGTGGAGCCATGTAACTTCTATGCATTCTAGGACAGCAATGGATACATTTGAATAATAGTAAACAATAATATGAGACTGGTTGTGTGTTGATTTGAGTGTTGGATTATGCACTTGAGAAACGTTTGAATCATTGCTTGGCCCACGGGTGACCTTGGGCAAGTCACACTCTCTCAGCCTAGAGGAAGGTACAAATTCTAAACAAATTCTGCCAGGAAAAGGCCATGATAGGCTAACCTTAGGGTTGCCAAAATGAGAATGACTGAAGCACACAACAACAAACAAACAATAGCATAAGTGGAAGGATAGGTTATAACTATACAATAAGCATTTATCCAGTCTCCAGATCATAACACAAACAATAGAGCATACAATTCAAACTGAAATCAAAGCATGTTGATGGGTTATAATTAATTCAGAACAAAATGTTTGGGAATGAGGAGTCATAATGCATAAATACTACTATAGGGAACAGAGAAAATTTCTCATGAGAATTAATATTTGTAATAAATATTATGAGCTTTTAATACCGCCTTCAAAACACTGGCTAGGTTAAAAGATTTGAAACTTATCAAACTAAAATCCCCCTACAAGTCCTCTTATTGCATGCCAGTAATTGCTCTTTTAGGGATAGTAGATGAATAACATAATTTTGGAGAAATTATGTGCTGATGACAAAGTGGAAGTCTTCAAAGTAGTTGTTCCTGCTTTGTCGGCCTGTGCCTCTTACAAGAAGCTACTGCTGTGTGTTTTCCATTATGAAGCCTCGCTGGCAGTCTCTGCTGTTACATACTTAATCCCTCAACTGATGTTTTATTTCCACAAGCTATAATAACAGCCTAAGTGAGATTTTGAAAAAAGTGGACATCCATCTTAAGTGGAAATGGAATGAATAAAAATAAAGCATCATGGACAAGGAGAAAAGTTTTCAGGTTAACCTTCCTGAACCTGGTTCTCTCTGGTGTGTTGGACTATACCCTTAGAAAATTTGACAACTGACTGGTGATGGGAACTGTAGGTTACCTGTGCTAAAAACCTGAATACTAGTAAATTATGCATTCAACCTATAAGTATTTGTCTCACTCAATGGCCCTCAGTCTAAACTAGGGTTTCAATACACTGATCTAATTCATTTAACTATGTTGGCTTTACAGCTTGCCTTAGTAGGGTGAACAGGACGCTTTGAGTGTTCGGTGGCGGTGGCTTTTTCCTACTTAGTTTTTGTCTTTTTCTTTGAGGCAAGAGCTATGTCTGTTGAAGACAAAATATGGAGGTAGGTCCACCACTCTATTATTTCAATTAAACTAATTTATACTAAGTTTTCAGTAACTTGACATGGAATAATGGGTCTCGAAAGGTAACAGGGAGTTTAAAAAGTGAACACATTAAACACTTCTATGACACAGAAAGGTTTTCACTGGTTCACTTAAGCATATTTATTTTAATTAACACTGAGGGGGTCCTGTGGTTAGTACCGTCACTAGAGGTGCGACTACAGCGGGTGACCCCCGATGTTTATGTTGCTGGGCAGGGCAGGTGATGAGCAGATGCCCTAATGTCAACCCAGGGCTGCTGGTCCACTGCAGATGGGCAGGTATCAGATGCTATCCACTGTTGCACATGTGGAGCCACATCACCACTGCCAATCACCTTTCACCACTGTGCCATTATCTTGAGGTGTTGCCATGGCTATAAGAACAGAAACGGATCCATGGCCAAACACATCTTTCCAACATCATAGCCATTACTGGGGCCTGCAAGGGAATTGTGGCAAGTAAACTACCAGCTGTTGTGGCCTTAACAACCATATAAGCCATACAACCACCTAAACAGCCGGTTATTAAAACTGGCCTAAGTTGGGTTTGGGCTGGATCTGACAAAATGGTGTCCAATCTACTCATTCCCAGCCTGGGGCTGTTGTTGTTGTTGCATGCCTTCAAGTCATTTCCAACCCATGGTGACCCTAAGATCTAAACATGGTTATAATGAGTTTCCATTTCCAGTATCAAAGAAAGCTATGATAATGATAAGTTAATGACTCCTTTCATGATGTATTGACCTCCTCACCATCAACGCAGGGATTTCAATGATCTGCCATTAATAATATATATAGCAAGTGATTAAGAGATGCAGGTGGAGAATGGACTATATGATTTCAGTGACATAATCCTTCCCAAAAGCACTGTGATGGAGAGTGTTGATACGTTCTCCTCCTAGATTTCACATCAGAAATGTCAGTAAGCAAAGCTAACTGGGTTGGGAACAAAGTGATCCAAATTGGCCTATTTGCTCAGCATTTGAGACTGGGCCAATAGCAACACAGCTTATGCAAATCAGCACACTACTGTTGAAGATGGCATTGACAGAAATGATGGAGTGAGACTTAATTTGTCCAAGTAAAATTACTGAGCGAAGTGACTTTGTATGGCTGCACCAGCCAATGCTTGTTGTGGGTTTTAAAGAGGATGGCTTTTGTTTTGTTTTCAGCTGCTGACAACTGAAAGCGAGGTGCTCCGGACCTTTTGATTTTTTTTGAAGGATACATTAATCTTGATCTTGCTGATTCATGAAACAATAAGGACATTACTATGCCTTGGTTATTCAATGGTTACCGTCAACAACAAGGTTTATGAGAGTGATGATGTGCATTCATGCACAATAAGGGAAGGCCACATTAGCAGGAAATTCAAATTTTAATTGTTCTTTTTTTATTGATGCTTGATGAATGGCTATGTAAAGAACTATTTCCTCAGCTGAAGAAATTTGACACATAATCTAGCTGTTATAAACATTTTAGCATAATTATAACCCTAATTAATGTCTCAGAAAATAAGGAAGAAAAAGAGGAAACCTTGTTTTAAATGACATTTGCACTGATAGTAAAGGAAAATAAACTAATAGGGGAATAAAACAAACTCCTAGTATTGTTGATTTATCTTCAACCAGAGGACAGTTTATTTGAAAAAAAAGCAACCATATTAAAAAAGTTAAAGAAATGCTGTTGTTGCTGACTGCCCTCGAGTCAATCGCGATGCATGGTGACCTTGCGGGTGAGACATCTCCAAGAATCCTGTTCTCCACCACTCTGCTTATGCCCTGTAAACCCATACCCATGATTCTTAATAGAATCCATCCATCTAGCATGTGACCTTCTCTCTTCTACTCCCTCCACCTTTCCTAGCATTATTGTTTTTCCATGGGTTTCCCTTCTCGTGATGTGCCCCAAGTACGATAATGTCAGTTTGTCATCTTGGCTTCGGGAGATCTCTGGTTGATCTAGGACCCATTTTTCTTCAGCCAGCTATGGGTCCTCAGCACTCTTCTCCAGCACCACCTCTGAAATGAATTGATTTTCTTCCTATCCGCTTTCTTCACTGTCCAGCTCTTGCATCCATATGGTAATAGAGAATAAAGAATGACCAGTGATTATTTGTATGTACTTATTTTAGCTGCTATTCCTTATTCTGCACACTTCCATATTATTCATATGGGGCACCCTCTATTGGTACTGCTTAAATACTGAGACAGTCTTCAGAATCCTCCCCTTTCTGAGATGAGACAGTGGCGTGACTAGAGAAAAAGGCCTTTTCTGTGTGGCACCAAATAATAGTACTCTTTCCCTAAAGAGATATGCTTGGTGCTTGGCATCCAGTTCTTTGTCTTTTCTGCTCCAGCCAACACTGCTCAATTACAGATAACTTCAGTATCTCATATGTTCATTCTTATTTTAAAAATCACTTCCAAACTCTGCAAAAAGTAGGGATGTTATTTGGTTCCTCCCCATTCTTGTGCTTCTGATCCAGATATTAGATGGATAATTGTTCTATTACTTTAACTGTACTGGGGGAAGGAATTCCTTTACTGACAGAGACCTCCTGACTCTCTGACAAATTTCCAACCCAATAAGCGGCTTGTCCAAATTATGACATTTTAGCTCTTGTATGGGCCCCACAATGTGTACTTTATCAAGACTAGCCAGAGAGAAAGAAGCAGAGCCCTCCCTCCAGTCCAGTCCAATCCATCTGCAATCATCTGGCATCAGAGGGAGAGAAAGGCAGGCCCAGCTCCTCCAGGTCTAGCTAGAGAAAGAAGAAGAGCCCTCCCTCCAGTCCATCTGCCATGGTTAGGGTTGCCATAATGGAGGACCTCCAAACCGGGACAAATGTAGGACCAGATTTGAAAATGTAGGACTTTTTTTTAATTTCCTGGCTAGGAAATTAAAAAGTCTTACATTTTCAAACACTGTCCTCCTCCTCCACCTCCCGGCTTGGGAGGACGCCTAGGCCAGCTCCCAAGCTGGGAGGAGGAACGAGGGCTGCTTGGAATCACGGAGATCGCCGCGGTTCAGCAGCCTCTTCCTCCTCCCGGCTTGGGAGGACGCCTAGGCTGGCTCCCAAGCCGGGAGGGGAGGAACGGGGGCCACTTGGAATCGCGGCAATGCCACGGTTCCAGCCGCCTCTTCCTCCTCCCGGCTTGGGAGGACACCTAGGCTGGCTCCCAAGCCGGGAGGAGGAACGGGGGCCGCTTGGAATCGCGGCGATCGCCGCGGTTCCAGCAGCCTCTTCCTCCTCCGGCTTGGAGAACGCCTAGGCCGGCTCCCAAGCCGGGAGAGGAACGGGGGCCGCTTGGAATCGCGGCGATCGCCGCGGTTCCAGCAGCCTCTTCCTCCTCCCGGCCTCGCGGAGGCCTTGGAGGGCCCCGCGATTGCAGAGCCGCTCCAAGGCCTCACTGTGGCCTGGGAGGGAGCGTCTCGCAGCGAGCTCCGACCGCAGAGGCGCTCCCAGGCCTCAGCGAAGGCTTGGAGGACCTGCGGAGCACGGGGTGGCTGCGGGTGGTGCCGTCCCGTCTGGGTGCCAAACCGGACCGGATGGCACCACCCAAACCGGGATTGTCCCGCTACAGGCGGATATGGCATCCCATGGTCTAGGCCTCAGAGGGAAAGAAGAACAGCTGGACTTGATCCCCTTTGACACTGCTATTCTCTTTTCCTTTTGTGTCATGTCTTTTTAGATTGTAAACCTGAGGGCAGGGAACTGTCTAATTAACTATCTGTAAGCTGAAAAGCCTTGTGGCTGAAGAATGGGGTATAAATACAATAAATAAATAAAGACATAGCCAGGCTAACATCCTAATTTACAGAGAGCAGCTCTTGACTGAAAAAGGTTGTCAGACTTGAGTTTGTCCTCCATATTTAGGGCTGTCCATACGATCCTACCAGGAATAGATAGGATATAAATAACGTTTATTGTATTGTGTTATTGTATTCTTATTTATTTATTTTTTTGAAGAAGAGGGACAACATGAAGGGAAAGCAAAGCAGATAACTTTGAAGCTGTCCCTTAGGAGTTAACATATGAACCTTAGATTAAAGTGTTGGGTTTGGCTCCTTTTTGTCCTACATGTTTTTAGATGATGCTTCTAGATAGCTGTTCAGCTTACACATGAGCAGAAGGGAGAACTTCTCGCTTTATAAACTTGATGTGAACCACTCCAAGGCTAACAAAAGGGGCAAGATATTAGCTGAAGGAAGAACTTCTACGAAGCAGATGGCTGACACTATTCCAGACCTTGTTTCCCAAACATCCCTCTCCTTTATTTTTCTCCTGGATGCAACAGACGAGACTCAATGTGCTTTATCCCTTAACATTATTATTAATTACCTGTCCAGATTAGCAGCAGAAAAGTGTTTAATTAGTACATACAAGTGTTGAGTATTGCAAGAACAGAAATACAATTAATCTTTTAAAACCTTAGAGGACTGATGTATAGGATAGTCTAATGGGGAAAAATAAAGTTTAATGATGCACAGTAAAGCACATGGGAATATTAATACTATCAGGGAGAATAACAAATAGATTGTGATATTAAAGAACAAGGGACTAATTAGTGGGCTGCTGCATTTAGAATACCAAGATGGAAATTGAAATCTAAGCTGCTTCATTCTTGCATAAATTAAGGATTATCATTTATTAAAGTTTTATATTTTAGTTTAGTTGAGTTACTTTTGTAACTATCACAGAAGAAACAGGGGGTCTTACTAATGTCATATCTTATTCTCTATTTTGTTATTTTACCATGAAAATCCATATTAGACTTTACAATTTATCACAGCATGGTAGAGATGTCTAATTACAAGCAAAGAAACACTTCTATGCCTAAGGGAGGTTTTTCACCTATTGATTATTAAAACTTTGACAACAGTGCACTTTGCTGTTGGAGTTTTTCAGTTCAAATAGAAAACCTTACTATTAAGTATATATTTTCTTCCTCTGACTTTAAAATATGACCTTAGGTCCACTTGTGAACATTTGAACAGAAGCAGCATCTATTTTTAATTGGATTGATTGTATCTAAAGTTGCTAGTGTCATTTAGAAATTTACATGTCATGAAGAAAAAAGTATGATTTTTATGTGTTATATTTGTGGACAAACACATCAATTTTACTGTGGGCAAATACCCTAAAGGCACCAGATCCCATCTGATCTTGGAAACTAAGCAGGATCATCTGTGGTTAGTACTTGGATGGGTTGTATGTTCCAATCTTAGAATCATAGACTCATAGAATCATAGAATCGTAGAGTTGGAAGAGACCACTAGGGCCATCCAGTCCAACCCCCTGCCATGCAGTGCTTTTTTCTCATTACAGTATTTTATTATCTGTTTATGTTACAAAGGTATACTAAAAAAAAAGGGGGGGGGGGAAGACACAAAACAGCTCCAGATCTCAGCAAACAACTCCAAATTCAAATTTTAGAAATAAGGACTATACTTGTTACACGTTAATAAGTCTGCAAACTTAATTTCCTTATGATCAAAATTACAGCTAACATTGTTACTGCTAGGCTCTGTGAATATCGTGTGTGTGTGTGTGTGTGTGTGTAGGAGATGGATTTAAAAAGGGGGGCAGAAATCGAGGGTACACCAACACTGTTGAAATAATGCACTTTGACACCACTTTAAGTGCTGCAGTTCCAGCCTATGAAATTCTGAGATTTGTAGTTTTACAAGGCCTTTAGCCATTTTTACCAATGCATGCTGGTGCCTCACAAAATTACAAATCCTAGGATTCTGTAGGATGGACTCATGACAGTTAAGGTGATCTCAAACTGCATTATTTCTCCAGTGCAGATACATTCTGAGAGGAGAGAGAGAGAAAGGGGTAGATGCTTTAAACATAAGGCTGAATTCCATCACATTTCCAAACCAGAAAGAAATGGTTGATCTCATCATAGCTTGTCAACATTTTATGTTGGTCTTGGCACTTTTACAGAATTGGTAGAAAATGTATTGCTCAGTCAGACCTATGTCTACTCTTTTTCCAAGTAGTTGGAAAGTTGCTTACTAAGGAGATAACCCTCAATGTTTCTGTGCTCTGTTTACTTGGCCAGCTGCTTTTAGAGTAAATACAGGCATACCACAGTGAACGAAACCTCTGACAAAAATGACCTTTCCCCAAAATCTTCTTATGCTGTCTAGTTCATCATCCTCTTTTCCTCACTTTCTGTCTAGTGTGAAGGTTTTTAGCACCATCATCACTGGGTGAAGGAGGGCTGGGGAAACACAGATTTTTGTTGGAGTTTATCACACAAGGAAAAACTGGAAGTTTAAAATTATAAGAACCCATTATTAACTCACACTTACGCAAATGGGTTTCACACACAAAGTGCTGTTATCCCATGCAGAATCCGAGATCAATCTGCACTTGCGCACAAATGCACAAATGGTTTTCACACGATGGGACCAAATGTGCCTCCATCCCAATAATGATAAAAGCATGTGCATCCCAAAAAATAATCAAATGCAAGTAAATCATCACAAAGAACCATGGGAAACAAAAACAGGGAGAATTCTGTGAATAAACCACAAGTAGCTTTCACACTACAATAATTGTACACAAAAAAAAAGCACATTTGTGAATGAAATGTAAACAAATTTCCGATATTTTCCTGAAAATGCTTATTTCCTGGTCCATGTCACTTTCTTGTTGGATTCTAAGTGGTTTGCGTGCAACGTAGTGTGAAAATCATTTGTGCAATTGTGCCTAATATGCTGGATAATGGGTTCTGACCCCTTTAAACTTCCATTTTTTTTCTATGTTAAACTCCATTGTCAGGATGCAGCAGCATGTCTGCCTTAAACTCTGCAATGATGCTAACAGTGGAGGAAAAATGGTACATTGTTCTAGCCAATCCTACTGTAGATGTGCTTGACGCCCTATTACAGGAAAGGTAAACAGGAAAGCTTACCGATCATGAATGAAATGAAAAAGGGGGAGAACAGATAACCCTGCATCAACACCCCACACTATCTATATATATATATATATATATATATATATATATATATATATATATATATATATTAAAAAGAATACAAAACTACAAGTTTAGCCACCAAAATGAAAATCTTAAGAAAGATGGAGGCAGATGAAAGAAAATAAATTATGCCTGGGTCCATTTTGGAAGAAGCTTTCAAGTGGTCTCTAAAAGGATGAAAATGTTTTTCTTTACTTATGCAAGGCATACTCAACCTGATTTGTTTCATTTCATGTTTACATATTGAACGTTTTAGATTTAAAGTTTGCTGAAACATGTTGCCCCTCCCTTCTTTTGTGGTACAAAAACCTATTCTTATCCTTTCCACATTATTTCTGCCTCTGGTACCAAAGTTTTTGTTAAAAAAGTAATGCCCAGGAACACATCTACTTTGTTAACTAAGGTATACCTGCAATGGGAAACGTTATGGAATACCATAAAAATGGAATGTGTTGCATTGCTTACAAAAGTGAGATGACATTCTGAAAACATCTAATCAATTTATGCTCGCTTGTATCGAATGAGGATTCTGCACTAGCAGTAAGTTCTTCCACCTACATAAATTAGGGCAGGGCACCTGACTTGCAAATCACCCCATATCTATATCCTATACTGTTCTACAAGGTCTCTAATACTTAGGAACAAGGTCTCTAATATTTAGGAACAGTTTTGAGAATGGCAAGTTGGCCAATAATTGGGAGAGCAAACCGGAGCTTGGCTTTAATATGTTATAAATAACATAATATATAATATATATAACATAATAATATGTTATAAATAATGATCATTATAAATAATGATCTTACCTATATCAATTAGTGAGGAGGCACAAGCCATTTTCAAAATAAGGCAACAGCTTGCAACCTCTTTTTGGATGCAGTTACTTTTTCCTATTTTAGTATCGGTCTAGGGGATTTAGGAGCACAACATTTTTTTTTAAATAGTACAACTAATGCAAGTAAGAAAAAAGATAGACATGACCGAACCAATTACAAGGTTGGATAATAAAAGCTTTACAGGATAACTAAATTATCATTGAAAAGACAAGCTTTCATCATGTTGAGTTTTGGATTTTTTGTAACTGATTTCAGTCAGGAAAATGTGTTTTAGCCTTAGACACATTTAACTTTTTCAGACCATTACATTACATTATAAGCTTGAAATACATATAAGTAAAAGAAAAATGACAAAAGGCATAGACAAAAGAGACTAGGATGATAACACTTTGAACTGAATTTCACTCAGTTCTGAGGTTTTTTTAAAAGGCACTTCAGTAAAGAGATATATTTTTAGAATTCTCTGTGTTAGTCTCAAAACCAATTAGTTAAGACACAAGTCATTGCGCAGTCAAGGAATGCAATAATTTTTTGGGGGGGGGGGTCAGACTTGTATGTTTCAGAAGAAGCAGGTTTATGACCCATGACAACACTAAAATCTTCTCACTGGAACTAATAGGTGATTAGCTACAATTAAATTATTGAAAGAATCACACTTCGATGTTTATGATAAGAGAATGAAGATGACAAAATTGAAAGCAAGACACAGACAGAAGCTTCAGAACTCCTAGGAGCCCTCTGGACAGAGGGTAGCGTACACATAAACCAACGCATTTAAGCTACTATTTTTCTGACCACATGGCATGACATTCTTTTGGTACTGTTTACTGAGAAATCCGTGTAACTTCATTCATGGTCTCTGACTAGTCAGTGAGGTAAAATGTTGCATTTCTGTGGGAATCTGAGACTTTAATTGTATGAATCTGCAACACTCTTTCAAACACTCATTGAACCGGTGAACCTATCACATGCTGTTGAACAATTAGGGAAAAGGCCAAGATCCAGGTGGGACATCTGCTGATGAAAGACCCTTAGTCAATAAACCCAGGAGAAGATTCCTTCCCGCACAGCATTCTTAAGATGGCAACAAGAAGTTCTCCCTTTGTCCTTCTCCCTCCCTCCCATTCCTATACCTTCAAGTCACCTGAAACTCTTCTCTTCAGTGTTTCTCAGCTCTCCAGAACATCCAAGGGTATACAAAGGTTCTCCTTACCTCTCTATGTGTGTGCTTATGAGTATAGATTTCCACCCCCTGGATCTATCTTTTGTCAGTGGATGTGTCCAAGTAGATCCTGATGATCTACTTGGAGACATGGACCTTTTTCTCATTTTGTTTGTAATCTTAAATACTAAGAAAAGAAACCCATATTGAACCTATTATGGGGTTTTTCTCAGTAAGATTTACTCAGAGGAGGTTTGGCATTGCTATTCTCTTGGTTGAGCATGTGTGATTTGTCCAAGGGCATCCTATGGGTTTCTGTAACCAAGTGGAAATTTGAACCCTAGTCTCCTAAAGACCTAGTTCATTTCTCAAATCATTATACCATGTTGACTCTCACTTTCCTCACTGCTTTATCCTTGTGTGAGTAAAGAGTCAGGCAAAGGGTGCTTCAACTTAGCTGCAGTACAGACTGGCAGGTTGTGCCTGCCTGACCGCGGTCTAGGGTTGCGCAAGGGCTCAGCGTTTACATGATCAGCAACCCTACCATGTGCCCCACCCCAGGCACCATCTTGATTTGTGCCCATACAGATGGTGTGCACCATGATGATGTCGCTCATGTACAGCACTTACAAGATGGTGCACAGGAGGTGTGTCATGAGGCCATGCCATGGCCCTTATGACACCCCTTCTAGGGCGCAAATAGGAGCCGTGTTTTGTGGCTTCTATTTGCACCAGGTTGGGGCATGGCATGTGGCTGCCCTTCCAGAGGTGGCACAGAGCCCCCCCCCTTGAACAGGCTGTCTGTCGAGCCCTTACTCTCTTCCAGAGTTAAAAGCAGCACAAGAGGCATTCATACATACCTCAAGAGAGAGCTAAAACAAACCAACAGTCCCTTCTCTTGAACTGATTTTCAACTGTTGTCAAATGGATTTGTGTTGTTCTCTGGTTTTGTTTGTTTGTTTGTTTGTTTGAGACCTGAGTTATATTGATTTTTTTTTATCAGGGGTGTATTGTATTTTATATCTGTGGTTATGTTTTTAAGTGACATTTTAAAAATATTTCTTAATACTTTAAAAAATAAATGGTGCTCTAATATCATAGCTTTGATTGTTTTAACTTTTTATCATTAGGTCTATTTGTCTATCTATCCAACAATTTTTATCTTGTTTAAACTTTGTGGTAAGCTGCATTGGGCCCAATCTTAGGAAAAAGATCAAACTAATCTAATCTAAACTAAACATTGATTTGGGATGTAGGTTCAAGTGTAGAAATAGCCTGTAAGTAAAGAGCTATTGAGACTTTCCCTATTGGAAAAGATAAAATGGTATTGAGGTTTTCTTGTCAAGTGGGAGGGGGATGTGGTCAAAGGGTTGTGTCTATAGCCCTCAGCCTCTTTAAAATGTCCAGGCCACTCGTTTTTTT
>NC_056526.1:136953437-136954927 GCF_019175285.1 Sceloporus undulatus | reverse complement strand
CCCCCCCAGGGCTTGGCACAGTCTACATTGGCCCCATAAAAGAAAACTGCAACTGCCTGGAACTCTGCTTCCTGTTTTGTAAAATTCCTCTGAAAGGTGGGGTAAAAAAAGTTGCAGGAAAGTCCTGTGTTTTGTTTTAAGGAGAATCACCCTAGGTTTCTAACGGCAACAATCTTAATTTCTAAACTGATTTTTTTCCTTCTTGGGGCCAAATGCCCCCAAACAATTCCCACCCTTAGCCAAAGGAAAGCTCTCTGTTAAGACCTCTGTTGCTGTTGTTTTATCTGTTGCTCCTCACATTTGCTTTTATTTACATGGGAATCTGTCAATAGTGGGTGACTAAGTAATTCATTAAACCCAAGGAAACATTGTCCACAGAGTGACTAGTGATGGGCAAGATATAGTCCTACAGATATTAGACAACTCTCACGAGCACTAGCCATTGTAGCCCAGGATGAGGAATCATGGAGCTGTAATCCCACACCATCTGGAGGGCAGCCCTTTGCCCACATCTATGGCTCCTCTTCATCTGGAGAGAAGCAACCAGTGGGGTGAAATAGGGTTTTCTCCTGGGCCCAGTGCTATTCAACATCTTTATCAATGACTTGGATGAAGGAATAGAGGGCATGCTTATCAAATTTGCAGATGACACCAAATTAGAAGGAGTAACTAATACCCCCAGAGGAGAGGATCAAAATTTAAAATTACCTTAACAGATTAGAAAGCTGGATCAAAACTAACAAAATGAATTTTAATACGGAGAAATGTAAGATCCTGCACTTAGGCACTAAAAAAAAAAAATGAAAAGTATAGATATGGAATGGGGGACACCTGGCTAGATGACAGTATATGTAAAAGGGATCTAGGAGACCTAGGAGACCACAAGTTGAACATGAGTCAACAATGTGATGCAGCAGCTAAAAAGGCCAAAGCGATTCTAGACTGCATCAATAGAAGTATAGTGTCTAGATCATGAGAAGTAATAATGCCACTCTATTCTGCTTTGGTCAGGCCTCACCTGGAATACTGGGTCCAGTTCTGGGCATCACAGTTCAAAAAGGATGTTGACAAGTTGGAGTGTCTCTACAGGAGGGCAAGCAAAATGGTGAAAGCTCTGGAAACCATGCCCTATTAGGACAGATCTAGGGAGCTGGGCATGTTTAGCCTGGAGAAGAGAAGATTAATAGGTGATATGATAGCCCTGTTTAAGTATTTGAAGGGATGTCATATTGAGGACAGAGCAAGCTTGTTTTCTGCTGCTCCAGAGAACAGGACCCAGAACAATGGATGGAAGCTATAGGAAAAGAGATTCCACCTAAACGTTAGGAAGAACTTCCTGACAGTAAGAGCTGTTGGACAGTGGAACACACTCCCTGGGAGAGTGGTGGCGTCCCCTTCTTTGGAGGTTTTTAAACAGAGGCTGGAGGGCCATCTGTCAGGGATGCTTTGTGAGTTCCTGCATGGCAGGGGGTTGGACTTGATAGTCCTTG
>NC_056526.1:136938394-136953412 GCF_019175285.1 Sceloporus undulatus | reverse complement strand
TAGTCCTTGTCTTGCTCAAACTCTATGGTTCATGATTCTATTCACCAGACCTGAGGATTCTTCATCCTTTATTGGACATTCAATCCTCTATCCCCATACTGGGAAAAGCCCTTCTGTCTGTGATTGCTGCAGAGATCCTGGCAGACTGAACTGGAAATCTTCCATAAATACAGGGAGTTCGTATCAGTGGGAAAACTCCTGTTATACATCCTTTTTTTTATCTAAACCAGTGAGACATCTGTAATTTAAGAGAGAACTGGCAAACCTTAAGGAGTGACAGGTTCTAGAAATAAATTCTACCAAATGAGAAGTGAACAATCCTCAGAAAAACAAATTAGATGTCAGATTTGATCCAACTTGATGTTGCAATTGTCTAGTTTTAGATACTCGAGAACAATCATATCTAACAATTAAGAACGAGGAATTTCAATCCCCGAGTCAGGCAGCTGACAAATAGCTTTCTTCCTGGAAACAATTAAACATGTCTTCATTTGGCTAAACGCTGCCATCAAAATTATATCCATCCCAAACATTTTCTTGTCTGTGCTCCATCTGATCCTGCCAGTCTGTTTTAAAATGGCAGAATTTGTCTGAAGAGTGCCAAACAGCCTGTCGGCAGAAGCATTTTAAACAGACATGCAAAAGAGGAGGTGTTTGTTTTTTCTGAACCTCAAACATATTCAGATTAATTGCAAATAAAGGAAATGATAATGACAACCATTACTATCTCTAGGAATACTGTCTTCTCAAGCTCTTTACTTTGAGATGGAAGGATTTCATGGCAGGTGGAGACTTCAAAACCTTTCTTAAAGACCACAATATCCATGGAGTTCTTCAAAGATGGATGCTGGGAAGAAGAAAAAAAATGACATGTTTTTTGTGATTTTTCAGGCATGTGGCCATGTTCTAGAAGATTTTCTTTCCGACGTTTCGCCAGCATCTGTGACTGGCATCTTCAGTTCTCAGAAATGGCGCCCTCTGAGACGGAACGGGGACGCAACTGGAACACCTGGCAGCAAGGCTGCGTTCCACTGTGCAGTAAAATGGGGTTCCTAGCCCCATCCCGTTCTGTGCGCGCCAAATGTGCACACATTTAGAACACACTGGGCCCGTTTCAGGGCCAGTGTGATAAACTCCTATGTGTGACTGCCCAAGTGTCACCCCATGACTTTCATGGCTGAGCAGGGATTGGAACCCGGAATCAATGCCAATGCTCACACCACTATGTCTTGCTGGTCCTCTTGGGTGCATTTATAATGTAGAAATAATGCAGTTTGATACCACTTGAACTGCCATGGCCCATCCTACAGAATCCTGGGACTTGTAGTTTGGTGAGGCACCACTAGACTTTGGCCCTATCAGATGAGTCGGAATGGGGGTTTCAGCACTGGGCGGTTTCGAATTCACGTTATATCGCACAAGTCCATAACCTGGGAGCCCTCCGAATTGGCAGGATCAAATTGGCAATCTGATGCGCGAAGTGCATTCAGTGCAAATGTTTGGTCAACGGGCTCAACATGAGGATTGGCAATTCGTATCGGCCGCCTCGCACATGCTCAGTGGTGCCCTGCATGGGTTGCGACCTTAACGCTTCCGGGGTGAAAGGGAGGTCGTCGTCATGACAGCCCGGTAAACAGCTGGAGAGCAGCTCATCACATTAAAATCCGATACAAGTGCCCGTTACTGTTTCCTCTCTACATTCCGCTTGGTTTTAATGTTACATGACCTCCCTTGCAACAAATTAGCAATGCCCGCTTCTACGTGTGGGGTGGTGTGTGTGTGGTGTGGGTGAGTGTGTGAGTATGTATTCTGGGGGGGGGGAGGAGCAGTTCCGCGGCTGTCAAAGAGCTCTGCCTCTGTCATCCAGCTGATTTTTAGGTACCAGCAGCTGCAGGATAGAAGAGGCACAGACTGTTCCCAATTACCCCCCATGAGGCCTACCCTTCTCTCTCCCCCTCACCATCATCCACAGTGTTTCCCAGCACCCATAGGGCCTCCCCTCTATCTGCCTCCTCACCCATCATCCAAGATTGTTCCCAGCACCCCATGAGGGCTCACCTTCTACGCTCCTCCTCACCCATATCCACAGCGTCCAGCACCCACCCATGAGGGCCTACCTTCTCTCTGCCTCCTCCATCATACAGACTGTTCCCCAGCACCATGAGGGTCCCTTCTTCTGTCTTCTCACCCAGATCCAGATTGTTCCCCAGCACCCACCATGAGGGCCTCCCCTTCTAACGCTACCCTCCCCCATCATCACAACTGTTCCAGCACCACCATGAGGCTCCCTTCTACTGCCCTCCTACCCTCACCACAGCTGTTTCCCGCACCCACCCATGAGGGCCTCCCTTCTATCTGCTCCCTCCTCACCCATCTCCCAGACTGTTCCCGCACCCACCATAGGGCTCCCTTCTCTGCCCCTCCTCCCCTCATCCACAGCTGTTCCCAGCACCACCAGAGGGCCTCCCCTTCTATCTGCTCCCTCCTCCCCACATCCACACCTGTTTCAGCACCCTGAGGGCTCCCTCTAGCTCCTCTCACCCATCATCCACAGACTGTTCCCAGCCCCACCAGAGGGCCTCCCTTCACTGCTCCCTCTCACCCATCCCACACACTTTTCAAGCACCCATGAGGGCCTCCCCTTCTCTGCCTCCTCACCTCATCCACAGAAGGAAAGGCGCAAAGCAAACTCTTTGAACAAAGCAAGAAGAACCACAGCCAAGGAAGTCCACACTCTCACCTCATGAAGGCTGGCAAGCAGGATGTTTGAATCCTCCTGGTAGAAATGTAGGATTGTCCTGGATAAGAGATGTTGGTCACCTTGATAATATGGTGGATGTTCAAATTGCCTCCGGGTGAAATGTTGCCGATCGGTAAGAGGACTGTGTTATCTACCAAAAATGGAGACTTTTACAGTCATCCAGGCCGAAGGTTGAATCATAGACACTCCTATAAAAGAGGACATTGCTCATCTTACAATTTAATGAGGACTTTGAAATCTCAAGGCAGAAGTCTAAAAGTAGTGTGTCCTATACAAGAGCCGAATAGGGCCAGCTTTGAACCTGGACCCAGACACACTCCAACTCCAAAATCATAGCAATGAGCCAGAATAGGGCCAGCTTTAACCTGGACCCAGAACACACTCCAACTCCCAGAATCCAGCAATGAGCCAATAGAGCCAAGCTGTGATATCTGGACCCAGACACACGCAACTCAGAATTCCATAGCAATGAGCCAGAATGAGCCAGCTGTGTTGGACCCCAGAACCCCCCAACCCAGATTCATAGCAATGAGCCAGAATAGAGCAGCTGTGATCTGGACCCAGAAAACTGCAACTCCCAAATTCCAAGCAAGACCGATAGAGCCATCTGAATATCTGGACCCAAACACACTGCATCCCCGAAATCCATAGCAATGGCCAGAAAGAGCCAAGCGTGATATCTGACCCAGACACACTGCACTCCCAGAATTCATAGCAATGAGCCAAGAGCCAGCTTGATTGTGGACCAGAACACTCCAACTCCAGATCCATAGAATGAGCCGAAAGAGCCAACTGTGATATGGACACCAGAACACACTGCAACCCAAGAATTCATAGCATGAGCCGAATAGAGCCAACATTTATTTGATATTGCTTGTTTCCTATTTAGTATCAGTTCCCGGCCCAGAAAGGGTCGCCTCAGCATGCTGTGGTTCTGAAACAGGAAAAGAGGAAATTGTACACACAAAACAGTCCCAGATAGGTGTGTGCTGGGAACAGTTGTGATGATGGGTGAGGTAGCAGAGGGACCCCAACACCACTGCACCGCTAAATTTGTTGACCCCAGGGTTCCCCCGGGGAAAGGCAAACTCTTTGAACAAGCAAGAAGAACCACTAGCCAAGGATCACACCCTCTAGCCTCTGAAAGGCTGGCAAGCAGAGTTTGAAATTCCTCCGGTAGAAATGTAGGATAGTCCTGGAAAGGATGATGTCTGGTCACCTGAAAATGGTGGAGTTCCGACATTGCTCCGGGGTGAAATGTGCCGTACCGAAAGGAGGACGTGTGTATCCTACCAAAATGAAGACATTACAGTCATCCAGCCGAAGGTGAACTAGGACACGTCTATAAAAGGAGGACATTGCTCATCTTGCAAAAAGGACTTGAAATTCCTTCAAGCAGATTAAAAATGTGATTGCCTATAGCCAAGAGCCAGAATAGGCCAGCTTAACTCTGACCCCAGATCCCTCCAACTCCCAGAATTCCATAGAATGAGCCAGAATGAGCCAAGCTGATATCGGCCCCAAACAACTGCAACTCCCAGAATTCCATAGAATGAGCCAATGAGCCAAGCTTGATTCTGGACCCAGAAACACTGCACTCCCAAATTCCACAGCAATGAGCCAGAATAGCCAAGCTGTGATATCTGGAGCGTTTAAGGTCGCAACCCATGCAGGGCACCACTGAGCATGTGCGAGGCGGCCGATACGAATTGGCCAATCCTCATGTTGAGCACCGGTGTGACCAAACATTCTGCACTGAATGCACTTCGCGCGAATGCAGATTGGCCAATTTGAATCCTGCCAATTCGGAGGGGCTCCCAGGTATGATGGACTTGTGCGATATAACGTGAATTCGAACCGCCCAGTGCTGAAGACCCCCAGTTCCAGACTCATCTGATAAGGGCCCTTGTCTTGTCTTCAAACTCTATGGTTCTATGATTCTATTCACCAGACCTGAGGATATTCTTCATCCTTTATTGGACATTCAAATCCTCTATCCCCATACCTGGGAATAAGCCCTTTCTGTCTGTGATTGCTGCAGAGATCCTGGCAGACTGAACTGGAAATCTTCCATAAATACAGGGAGTTCGTATCAGTGGGAAAACTCCTGTTATACATCTCTATTTTTTATCTAAACCATGTGAGACATCTGTAATTTAAGAGAGAACTGGCAAACCTTAAGGAGTGACAGGTCTAGAAATAAATTCTACCAAATGAGAAGTGAACAATCCTCAGAATAAACAAATTAGATGTCAGATTTGATCCAACTTGATGTTGCAATTGTCTAGTTTTAGATACTCGAGAACAATCATATCTAACAATTAAGAACGAGGAATTTCAATCCCCTAGTCAGGCAGCTGACAAATTAGCTTTCTTCCTGGAAACAATTAAACATGTCTTCATTTGGCTAAACTGCTGCCATCAAAATTATATCCATCCCAAACATTTTCTTGTCTGTGCTCCAGTTCTGATCCTGCCAGCTCTGTTTTAAAAATGGCAGAATTTGTCTGAAGAGTGCCAAACAGCCTGTCGGCAGAAGCATTTTAAACAGACATGCAAAAGAGGAGGAGGTTTTGTTTTTTCTGAACCTCAAAACATATTCAGATTAATTGCAAATAAAGGATATGATAATGATCAACCATTACTATCTCTATGGAATACTGTCTTCTCAAGCTCTTTACTTTGAGATGGTAAGGATTTCATGGCAGGTGGAGACTTCAAAACCTTTCTTAAAGACCACAATATCCATGGAGTTCTTCAAAGATGGATGCTGGGAAGAAGAAGAAAAAATGACATGTTTTTTGTGAGTTTTTCAGGCTATGTGGCCATGTTCTAGAAGATTTTCTTCCTGACGTTTCGCCAGCATCTGTGACTGGCATCTTCAGTTCTCAGAAATGGCGCCCTCTGAGACGGAACGGGGACGCAACTGGAACACCTGGCAGCAAGGCTGCATTCCACTGTGCAGTAAAATGGGGTTCCTAGCCCCATCCCGTTCTGTGCGCGCCCAAATGTGCACACATTTAGAACACACTGGGCCCGTTTCAGGGCCAGTGTGATAAACTCCTATGTGTGACATGCCCAAAGTCACCCCATGACTTTCATGGCTGAGCAGGGATTGGAACCCGGAATCAATGTCCAATGCTCACACCACTATGTCTTGCTGGTGCCTCTTGGGATGCATTTATAATGTAGAAATAATGCAGTTTGATACCACTTGAACTGCCATGGCTCCATCCTACAGAATCCTGGGACTTGTAGTTTGGTGAGGCACCACTAGACTTTGGCCCTTATCAGATGAGTCTGGAACTGGGGGTCTTCAGCACTGGGCGGTTCGAATTCACGTTATATCGCACAAGTCCATCATACCTGGGAGCCCCTCCGAATTGGCAGGATTCAAATTGGCCAATCTGCATTCGCGCGAAGTGCATTCAGTGCAGAATGTTTGGTCACACCGGTGCTCAACATGAGGATTGGCCAATTCGTATCGGCCGCCTCGCACATGCTCAGTGGTGCCCTGCATGGGTTGCGACCTTAAACGCTTCCGGGGTGAAAGGGGAGGTCCCGTCATGACAGCCCGGTAAACAGCTGGAGAGCCAGCTCATGCACATTAACAATCGCGATACAAGGTGCCCGTTACTGTTTCCTCTCTACATTCCTGCTTGGTTTTAATGTTACCATGACCTTCCCTTGCAACAAATTAGCAATGCCCGCTTCTACGTGTGTGTGTGTGTGTGTGTGTGAGTGTGTGAGTATGTATTCTGGGGGGGGGGGCCGTGTTTTCCTTTTCCCGGCCGCTTGGTCTCCTTTCTGGGTCCCGTCCCTCCTGTCGGGTCACTTCTTCCCACCCCATTCTGGGGTGATCCCCAGTGCTCATCCACAGAGTCCAACATTCCATATTGTCTCTTTCATGAACTTGACAATGATTGGAGTGGTGCCTATGTGGGCAGAACAGCAATACTGAAAGAACTATCCTGTCTTCAGAATAACTGCAAAATGTACTTTTCTTGAATGATGCAGTAGTGTGATCCGATAAGACTCTGCTCGAGTTCTGCTGCCAAATTCATGTGGGCTTTTTGCCATCACTTAAACAAGCGAAAGAGACAGAAGCAAGATGACTTCAGGGAACAGACTCAGTCCCTGCTGAGAAGGGATATGGCTATTTTGCTAATGCTTGTTGTGGCATAATAATAGACCCCAGACATTGATAGCTAGCAAGCAAAACCTTAGCAAAAATGACTTAATTATAGTTTATATCTTCGCACACGATTTGGGGAAGCTTGCAAGAAAAACTAAGGAACCTTTCAGGTGATGGTAATAACCTTATTTCCTACACAAATTCAACCATTACACAGTAAAAAGGATATTGTTTGAAGCTTTTTCACAATTTATTTTTTATTTCAGTTCAGAGCTGAGTTACTGGACAAAATATCATTTGATGTTGTTTAGACTTTTTGACAACACAAACACTGCCATTGCATAATACTTCATGGTGCACAGTATATTTTACCAAAAATGAGAGAGCAGATATTATTGCATCCTCAACAAGATATATAAACATTAACCATCACACCATCGGTCCATGCAAGTAGGATATAAATTAAAATTTAAAAGTATTCCAAATAAAATGTCCAGTCACAATATTACTTCCATGCCAAAGCCACCTTTCCATTGATTGATTGTATTAATAAATGTTTATTTATTAATTTTGATTCGGAAATGCTGGCTTATCTAGCTAAGGCACATTAGAGCCAGTGTTAGTCAGGAGATAAATCCAATCTGAACTCAAATGAGTAATCCAGTGCACCGCTTAGGGATATGGTTCAAAACCTTTAAACCTTAAAAGTTCAAATAAATGCTTCAGTAAAGCTTTCTGAATAGCTGGGAACTTCCGAAATAGTTGCACAAAATTAACAATATGCATAAATCAGTGTTACTTTTTAATCAACAATTTCCAGTTGTAATAACCAGACATTTTGAAGATTTACATAGACCTGGCTTTTATGTTGGGTGTTTTAAAATGTGTTCATTGATGGTTTTTATCTTACATGAAAATAATTTAAATCTCCTATTTGGCATTGCAATTGAAGGACAATAAAAGGGCAACCAAATTGTGAACCTTGTTTCATGTAATGCAAAAACCTGAATGGTCCCCAGTACGGAAGCTACACATGTAAAATTTCATCCCCCAAATCCTTATATTATCCTTATATTTTTTTTGTTCTTGGCAATGGTGAAACAGTACAGTCCCTCTAAGCTGTTATTTACACTGGAACAAAGCAATAATCACACCATTTTTGTCCTGCTATGCTGACATACTGGGAGAAGGAAATTAACAGCTACAGTTTCAGCCATCACCTGGCATCTTTGTATTTCCGGTGATTGAATAAGATGTCAAGCTCTCCATCTAAACACTGCTGCCATTGTAAGGCTATCAGAGTTCAGTTTTTGCTTCTTTCTTCATCCAGCTGAGACTAGGAACATCAAGGAGGCAGCTCTTGCAGACAGCCCATGGGAGCAAAATGCCTTGTGCTGTTGTCAAGGAGGCATTGATGCAACAGGCCGGATGGTGTTTATGAACAGCAGAGGGAGCCATGGGTAGCCTCTTCTTAGCTTGCTGTGACAATTCAGTGGAGTGTTATAAGTACTATAGTACAATGTTAGAGGCTCCAACTGTATTTATTCACTCTGCACTCCATACAGAGTTTTGTTTGTGCTCTAGAAAAACATTTAAGTGTTTTTATCTAACCATGCAGGAGTAGAGAAAACGCGTAAATGTGACCTTTTGTGAGTGTCAAGCTGGGTGTAAGAAACAGTGGAGAACTGATGATGAATTCTGTACTTGGTATAGCTGGACTGGAAGTACAACCTATATTTCCTATGCTATTTGCTACTTCAGCACATCTGACGCATTTTCCTGGGTGTTTGTACTGAATGTTCAGCAGCCACCTTCCACCCATTGATGGATTCACAATCATCCCCATCTCATTCCAGGAGTCATATCTAGAAAAACATAGAACATAGAGTTAGAAGACACCCCAAGGACCATCCAGTCCAACCCTCTGCCATGCAGGAACTTCTTGTCAAAGCACCCCTGACAGATGGTCATCCAGCCCTGTTTAAAAACTTCCAAGAGAAGGAGACTTCACCACTCTCCAAGTGGTGCAGTATTCGCTGTATTAGCTAAAAAGGAAGTTTCGAAGCAGGAAATGCCTGTCAGTAGACACATATTTCAGATAGAAAGCCAAATGTCCCAATAGGCCAGATGACCACAGGTCTTATCATACCATGCTGTCTACAGTCCCTTGCAGCAATGAACAGGCCCAACACCAGGACTAGACTAGCAACAGTTTCCAGAGGACATTTTGTCTGCTCTCTCAGACTGTGGAATGACCTGTTGGAAGAGATATGACAATTAAAAATGCTGACTGCATTTAAATCATCATTGAAGACACATCTCTTCCAGCAGGCCTACACAGTCAATTTTAAATAATGATTTTTTAATTTGTATATGTGTTTTTATGACTGACGGTATAGTATTGTACTGTGGGTTCATAGAAGTAGAGTTGAAGAGACCACATGGGCCATCCAGTCCAACCCCTGCCATGCAGGAAATCCAAATCAAAGCACCCCGACAGATGGCCCTCCAGCCTTTGCTTAAAGACCTCCAAGGAGGAGACTCCACTACACTCCAAGGGAGTGTGTTCCACTGTCGAACAACCCTTACTGTCAGGAAGTTCCTCCTAATGTTGAGGTGGAATCTCTTTTCCTGAGCTTGCATCCATTGTTCCGGGTCCTGTTCTATGGAGCAGCAGAAAACAAGCTTGCTCCCTCCTCAATATGACATCCCTTCAAATTTAAACAGGGCTATCATATCACCTTTTAACCTTCTCTTCTCCAGGCTGAACATCCCCAGCTCCCTCAGTCGTTCCTCATAGGACATGGTTTCCAGACCCTTCTCCATTTTAGCCGCCTCCCTTGGGACGCTCCAGTTTCTCACATCCTTTAAATTGTGGTGCCAGAACTGGACACAATATCCAGGTGGAGCCTGACCAAGGCAGAATAGAGGGCACTATTATCTCCTTGATCTAGACACTATACTTTTATTGATGCAGCCTAAAATTGCATTGGCCTTTTTAGCTGCCGCATCCATTGTTCACTCATGTTCAATTTGTGGTCTACTTGGACTCCGAGATCCCTTTTACATGTAGTCTCGTTCAGCCAGGTGTCCCCCATCCTATACTGTGCATTTAATTTTCTGCTTAAGTGCAGTACCACATTTCTCCATGTTGAATTTCATTTTGTTAGCTTTGGCCCAGCTCTAGTCTATTCAGGTATTTTGAATTTTGATCTCTATCCTCTGGGGTATTAGCTATCCTCCTGATTTGGTGTCATCTGCATATTTGATAAGTGTGCTCCCAATCTGTCATCAGGTCATTGATAAGATGTTGAATAACACTGGCCCCAGGACAGAGCCCTGTGAGACCCATGGTCATTCTCTCCAGATGAAAAGGATCCTTGTTGAGCACCTTGGGTTCGGCCAGTCAACCAATTACAAATCCATGTAACAGTTACGTTGTCTAGCCCACATTTCACTAGCTCTTCTTTGCAAGAATGTCAGGGGGAACTTTGTCAAAGGCCTTACTGAAATCAAGATATATATATCCACAGCATTCGCTTCATCTACGAATGGTAATTTTATCAAAGAAAGAGATTAGATTTGTCTGGCATGACTTGTTCCTGAAACCCATGTTGACTCTTTATGATTATGGAATTGCCATCTAGATGTCCACAGACTCTCTGTTTAATGATCTGCTCTAGAATCTTTCCTATATTTATGTCAGACTAACTGAACGATAATGGTTGGGCACTCTTTTTTCCCCCTTTTTGAAGATGGGAACAACGTTGCCCTCTTCCGTCGGCTGGGATTTCCCTGTTTTCCAGGAGTTTTCAAAGATTATTGCCAATGGCTTGGATATTACATTGCCACTTCTTTTAATTCTCTTGGAGGTAATTCATCTGGTCCGTAGAACTAATTCTTTAGATTAACAAGATATTCCTGTACTATCTCTTTACTTATTTCTGCACTGAAATTCCCCTAATCTGTCCTCTGCTCCACTATCCTTATGTCGCACACCCTTTTCCTTTTCTGAGACACGGAGGCAAGAAGGTGTCGAGTAATTCTGCCTTTTCCCCTGTCCCCTGTTAACATTTTGCCATTTTCCCACACAGTGGCCCTACCATTTCCTTCTTCTTACTTTGCTGTGGACATACCAGAAAAGTCCTTTTTTGTTCTTAACCTCTCTAGCAAGCCGGAGTCATTCTGTGCTTTAGCTTTTCGACTTTACCTCCTGAACACGCCTGCTATTTCTTTTTTCGTGATTTCCCCCTTTTTCCATTTCTTATACATGTTCTGTTTAAAACTTAGCTCGTTGAAAGTTCCTTAGTCATCCATCCTCTGGTTTTTTTGAGACACCTCCCATTTTTCTTCTCACGGGAACTGTTTTAAATTGTGCCTCAGTATCTCCCTTTTGAGAAACTCCCATCCATCCTGAACTCCCTTATGTTTTAGTATTTCTGACCATGGGATCACCCTCAATATTTCTCTAAGTTTACTGAAATCCACTCCTAAAGTCTAGAATGTGTGTCTGACTATGCCTGGCTTCTTCTTTCCACAATAAACAAACTCCAGGAGAACATGGTCACTTCCACCTAATGACCACCACTGCACCCCATTAACCAAATCATCCTTGTTGGTTAGTATCAGATCCAAAATAGCTAATCTCCTGTTGCCTCTTCACCTTTTGGACAATTAAATTGTCTTCCAGGCAAGTGAGGAATTTACTAGACTTGAGGATTTTGCTAAGTTTGACTTCCAGCAAATATCAGGCTAGTTGAAGTCTCCCATCACTACTACATCTCTCCTTTCTGAGTTGTGGTCATCTGTTCTAGAACGGCATCATCCAATTCCCCATCTGATTTGGGCGTCTATAGTAGACTCCCACCGTAACATCCTTGTGTTGTCCCTCGCCTTTAATTTTTATCCAGATGCTCTCCACCGGGCTTCCATGATTGATGTCCTGGATCCGTCACTGGTGTAAATCTCTGACATATAGTGCTATTCCTCCTCCTTTCCTGTTTGGTCTATTTCTCTTAAAAAGGTTTTTCTCATTTCCACATCCAATTATGAGTCTCATCTCACCAGGTTTCCATGATGCCTATTATATCATATTTGCTTTGTTGTACTAGGAGTTTGAGCCATCTGCTTATTTCCCATGCTCTGTGCATTAGTGTAGAGACATCGCAGACCATGGGTCCCCTTTACTTGCTGCCTGTACAAGTTTTTTTGCCTCCCACTGTTGGGTCCTGGCAGTTTTTTCTTGTTTCCTCCTCTATGTCAGTTTGACTATTTTTGCCATCCCTTCGCCTTCCTTAATATTTTGTCTCCTCCCCCGCGAAACCAGTTTAAAGCCCTCCTGATCAGGTTCTTGAGACTGTTGGCAAAAACATTTCTTCCCAACAGGCTTGAGATGAAACCTGTCCGTTGCAAAAAGTCCTTCCCATGGAACCACAGCCCATGACAGAAGAATCCAAATTGTTCTTGGCGGCACCATCTGCGGAGCCAGTTGTTCACATCCTCTATTTTCCTCTCTCTTCTTCCTGGACGTGCTCTTCAACTGGCTGAAGAGACAAGATGACAACTTGTGCATCCATTTCTTTCAGCTTCCTACCAAGAGCCGTAATCTCTTTCTGATGTTCTGAAGGCTGTGTCTTGCAGTATCATGGGTCCCACATGGACCAAAAGGAAGGGGTAGTGTCAGTAGGCTTGACCAGTCTTGTCAGCCTCTCTGTCACATCATGGATCTTTGACCTGGGGAGACAACACACCTCTCGAGACATCTTGTCAGCCTACAAATCACTGCTTCTGTACCCCCAGCAAGGAGCCCCCCCACTATGACCACACGCGTCCTCCGAGGCTTAGCAGCGGCAGTTCCCTCAGGTGGGACTCTCAGCTCCGGCTCTGTCCCTGAAGTCTGTCCATGCTGCTCCTCCTTTTTTTAATTGTATTTTGTATTTGAACATGATGTACCCCACCTCAAACCTTGAAGAGAGGTTGGAAAGAAATAAAAATAATCACCACCACCATCATCCTTGGGCAGCTACCAAGGTGCTGACACTTTAACGGGACCCACAGATGGATGCTTAACCTACCAACCTACAGCCACCAGTCTCCAGCTGGTATTGGCAGCTTCCTAGTACACCTAGAGGGAGCACATAGGGGTTGGCACTGAGCAGACACTTAACTTGGATCAGCAGCTTATATTTTGGGTATCTCAACTCCCATCCAAAGACATGCCCACCATGCCTAGGCATGTCTAGGTGAGAGGATGAATGACTGCAGCTGCAGTGTCCTGTGGGGTGACAGCAATACTAGGTGGGAGTCTGATGGCAGCAAGGCCCCAGAATGGCACCAGTGGGGTTGACAGTAGTGATTTGCTAAGAGTCACTTGAGCATTTCTGAAAGAGGACAGCAATGGTAGAAACATGAAGCTCTTCCACTGCACTGGTTTGTTGTAAGGAAGGTCATAGCCCATATTTCCAGAAACCTCTTCTGATAGAAATCCTATTACAGGAGAAATGGGCCACTGCTGCTGAAACCCTCCCTGTTCCCATGAATTCCCCTACCAGCAGTACCCAGTGATAGGGAGTAAAGGAAAAGGAGGCATACACAACCATGACTTCACAAAGATGAGGTCAGTTATAACCATGTTATGGGAGAAGAAAAAACATAACAAAGGTGCATCTTTCTTTTTTTTTTATTGGAACACACATCTTCCTTGATTTTTTTCCCCTAAAACATCAGCATCTTGGGTGGACTGAAAGTTTTTCTTACAGTGATGTAGCTTGGAAGAAGACTTCATCTGGGGATTTGGGCTTATAAAAATACTTTCTCAATGACTTCCTCTTGTTTTCCATGCTTGATTAGATTGGAGATGCAGGGGGAACACTTTATTTGTCTGATTTCTATCCCATCTTTCTAAATCACAGATTAAAAACAAATAAAAACACAGAAATTTATAATCTAAAAGAAAATTCAACATGTGGCGTAAAACAGTAACTAAAATAAAAGTGACCAAGCGAAAGATCCAAAAGTTGTTCTCATTTTGGACACATTTATAAAACACATTTAACCGGTTTACCTAATTTTCATCAGATACTTGGCTTGTTTTTTAATATTGAGATCACACTACTTCATCCTGTTCTCAATGGCATAAACATGTTTAAAAAAACACTTCCCAAATCTGGTGGCATCCAGATGTGTTTAGACTATAGTCCCCATAATCCCCACCCAGAATGGTTTTGTGTCGCACTGGTTGGGGATGGCAGAAACTGTAATTAATATATCCTGACAGCATCCAGTTCAGCAAGCCTTTCTATGTTATTTATAACTTTTTATTCAGCATTTATAAAATAATTGCTTCTCTGTGTCTCTCTCTTGTTTACAGTGCCTACCATCTATGAAGCATTTTAAATCTTGTCATGATTACTCACACATCAATGGACTGTTAAATCTACATACATTTTATAGGATTAATGTGACCATTGTACATTATGACCCAAATATGATTTTTGAAATAGTAATATTTTAATAAGAAAAGCATTGCACTAATCTATTGTTTATTGGCTATGAGGACAATCAGCAGGAGTTGTAGTTAAAACACACAGCTATTTTTGCAGTCATAAGTAAGATAAATCTAAACAGTATCATCCACTTCTTCTTTACTGATCTAAACTAAGTTCATTCGTAAATATGGTGCTCTCCTGTCTACTGTGCCATTAATCTCAGCCTTAAGACACCAGGTCTTCACATATACCTTAAAGCTACAAAGCTGTGGGGGTTTTATGTACCCTGGTCCCAGGCTACAGGAGATTACACCTTCTAATGCAGAAGCATATCCTTAAATCTACCAGCAAGCTGATTACTGAAATCAGAATTGGCACGATTTAACCTCCCTCCTTGCTACTAAGCAGCATAGTTCAGTTAATTGTACAGTACATTTGCCTCACTAAAGATGATTGTAAAGGTTAGTAACTAACTGCACAATCTATGTGTGCTTAGTTGGAATTAAGACCCACTGGCTGAGTGATAAGTTACTCCTATGCAAGTTTGTATGGGGTTGCAACTGTGCAGTATAAAAAGGTGCTCTCTTTATTGAATCATCTGGACAGTAATTTGGTTAAAATCCAGAAAAGAGGAG